>NW_020954953.1:23337085-23397475 GCF_900497805.2 Vombatus ursinus | reverse complement strand
TGTGTGTGTGTGTGTGTGTGTGTGTGTGTGTGTGTGTGTGTGTGTGTTGTCTTTATATCCCCAACGCCTAGCACAGTGCTTGTGGGCAATTTTTTTGACCAGACCTATGAGGTAGCTCCCATTGAAGAACTGTTAGAAATGCAGGCCAGTATCATCTGTGCAACTTATCATCTTAGAGAATTACCTGGGAGCACTGAGAAGTTAAATGACTTGCCAAGTGTCACATAGCTAATATCAATCAATCAATCAATCAATAAGCATTTATTAAGCACCTACCACTCACCAGATACTATGTTAAGTACCGGGGATACAGAAAAAGGCAAAAGACAGTCTTTGCCTTAATATGTGTCAGAGGTGAGGCTTGAACCCTTCCTGCCTTAGAAATCAGCTTTCCATCCACAACCTTGACATTTTCTTTTGGACAGAGTAGGCATTTACTAAACCAGCTGAGTTGAATCAGACCACTTAAATTTCTTAATTCAGTCACCATGTTTCTCTTCTATTAGAACAGTGGATTCTTGAAGATTCTTATACTTGCTTTCAGTTATATTTATTTAAAATATGGGTGGGAAGTAAAACATCACCACATTCTGGTAGTTATTATACTAAAATGTGGACCTTTCCTTTCTACCAAGCTCTATTTCTAGCTCTATACTTAACACCAAATAAAAAGTGTATCTTGTCAAATTATGACAAATTGTTATTTGAATTGCAAAGGACGTGCTAGCTATAAGTAATTCCAGCCTTCCACTTTGACCTTTGTGCAGCAGGATGAATTTGCTTCTTGTATTTCTGCAGCCTTAAAAGAAGTCTCAGCAAAAACAGTTGGATTATTCCCAAGGACGCCCTAACACATTTTTTTATTTTAAAATGAACTATTACTCTTTCCTTAAAAAAAAAATAAGGTATAACTTCATGCAGTTGAGTACAGAAGTCATCTAAAAATAATATGGTTTGGGTGAATAAAATCTTTCTACTAACAACTTTAAAACAGTAAAGTCAGTGTTTGGGTATACATCCATGCGTGTGCATATGAGCACGTGTATGTTTTACTTTATGGTCAGAAAATTATAACTTTCAACTTTAAAGAAAGAAAAGAATTTTAAAAGATGCCTGTGGTAAAATGCACTCCTTATTTGTATAATTCAACTTAAATTCCTACTAAAATGCATACGGGCTTAAAATGGAGGTATCATAAGATTTAGAGCTCTAAGGGACCCTTGAAGTCTAGTCCTCTCAAGTTATAGAAGAGGAAATTTGGGTAGGATAGCGGTTTAATGACTTGCTCAAGGTTATATAGGTAGTAAGGTGATTAGAATCTCTGACCTCTGATCTTGAATCCACTGCTGTTTCCACTACGCCATCCTGCCTTTGTCAGAAACAGTACAACCAGTAGGTCATGATTTGGGTTTCTTTTGGAAATTCTCTCATACTGTATGCCCTGCACAAAATAAAACAGGCTTTAATAGCTTAAAATTGCACAAAGATTTTTTGGGATACTCTGGACTTCCATTTTCCTGTTTAATGGTTTAGGAATTTAAGCTTACAATTTCCATTTACACTCACTCTCCCCAATGGCCTTAAGATCCTTCCTGTGCCTTGTTTGGGACCGTCTTTTGCCTGTTTTTGCTTAGCTATAGTTTTTTACTTTTGTAATTTGTTCAAAGAGCCCTCTGTATGTAAGGTACTCTGCCGGGCACTGGGTGGTGGTATGTATAGCTTAAAGGGAAAGTAAAGAACAAGTACCTAAGTGTAGTGTTGATGTGTAGAGGAGAAGGAGGGATTTTCTCTTTGACAGTTGTATCTGCAACTCACTTTTCCACCTGTCACCTTTTCTAAGATTACTAAAATATGAATTAAATGTTAGAGAAATGTGCTAGAGTCTTTTTTAAAATGTTAAATGGCAAAAGTGCCCGAGGATCCAGTCTTTAATTACATTTTCTATTAAGGGACAGACGATTTTTAAAAGCTTGACACTCACTTTAAAATCTTGAGTATATGGACGTATTGTGGGATTAATCATAACAGAAGCTTGAAGCTTCAGTTGTAAGTTTATCTCAAGGAATGTACCACAAACCACATATATACTTCTGTCCTTTATAAAAAAAAATTACTTAATGGCCACCCCATCGGAGGTCTGTATTATTTGCATTTGTAGACAAATAAATCTGGCTTATTTAGTTTCATCAACTTGCAAATATTTTCTGCCCAATGTTAAAATGACACTGGACAATCGTGTAATTGACTTGAAGAATATAGGATGATTTTCAAAGGTAATTAAATCAGTAGCTACTAGTTTCAACTAGCCATTTCCCCGATACATCAAGTATGAAAATTGCTTTTTCCTCAACCTTGACTGTTAGCATTGGAAGGGACCTTAGATCATCTACCTAGTTCAGGGGTGGGGAACCTGTGGCCTCAAGGCCACATGTAGACCTCTAGGTCCTCAAGTGCGGCCCTTTATTGAATCCAAACTTCACAAATAAAAGGATTTGTTCTGTAAAACTTGGATTCAGTCAAAAGGCCGCAACCAAGGCCTAGAAAGCCACATGTGGCATCAAGGCTGCAGGTTCCCCATCCTGAGCTAGCTCATTCTGATAATTTTCTCTTTGCCAGTTTTAATCGCAACTCACTTTTCTACCTGTCACCTTTTCTAAGATTATTAAAATGTGAAATTAAATATTATAGAAATATGTTAGAGTCTTTTTAGAAGGCTTTCATACCACATGAACAATCTTAGGTGACATATTTAAACTAAAGACAGAATGATTCTGAATATTAAGACAGTTGTGATGGTAATGTGAAAGACTGTAGAGAAGCCTAGGTCTCCCGCATAATCTCTAACAAATATCTGAAAAAGATCCAGAGAACCAGCGATAAGAAAAACTAAAAAAGAAATGGAAATAATCTCTTCCATCCCATCCAAAATTGCACAAAAATATAGAAGCAGGTAAAGATGTTATGGAACCCAGTATTTGTGAAGGTGAACTTGAAAGCCTGTAGAAGGGGTGAGTGTACACCAGGGAACCCAGCATGAACTCAGATAAATAGCTAGAAACCAGTGGAACAGGGGAGAGAAGTAGTGCCAGGGCAGTCAGAACAAGCTCCTCCAAATGGAACTAGCTATGCCACTGAAGTCATTCAATAGTGCAAACCCTTTTACCCAATGATACGCCATTAATTAGGTTTAGTCCTCAAAGAGATCAAAGAAAGAAGAAAGGGAACGATATACACAAAAATACTTCTATAAAAATGACACTGTTACCAAAATTAATTTACTTATTTAATCCTGGACCAACCTATCAAAGGAATATTGAATAGAGTTAGAAAAAATAATAATGAAATGTTAATGAAAAAACAAGAGGCCAAGAATTTCAATAGTTAAAATTTTTAAAATTGGGAAGGGTGGGATGTGTATCAGAACCAGATCTCAAACTATATCACAAAGCCTTAATTATTAAGACAACTTAGTATTAGTTAAAAAATAGAGATTGATTAGTAGAACAGATTAGTTACACAACATACAGTAGCACAATGTTTGATAAACCCAAAGACTACTCTCACTGGGGGAAGGATTCATTATTTGACAAAAACTTCTGGAAGAACCATAGAGTAGTCTAGAAGAAACTAGACTTAAAACAACACCTCACGTCATATGCCAAAATATGCTCAAAATGGATACATAGCCTAGATGGTGACCTAAGTCACTTCATAAGTCACATCACTAGAGGGATAAGGAAGAAATTACCTTTTAGATCTATGGATAGAGGAAGAGTTCTTGACTAAAGAAGTGGTAGAGAGGATCTGACAAGATTAAATGAACAATTTTGATTATATAAAATTTAAAAAGTTATTACACAAACAAATCTAATGTAGTTAAAATTAGAAGGGGAATAGCTAAATGTAGAAAAAAAATTGTAGCATTTTCTCAGATAATGGTCTCATATCCAAGATAAATAAGGTACTGATTCAAATGTATAGCACTGACAGCTATTCCCTAGTAGATAAATGATTATGTGATATGGACAAGCAGTTTTCAAAGGAAGAAATCCAAACTATCAATAATTGTATATAAAAATGTTTTAAATCAATGAGAGAACTAGAGAGTACAACTAGAGAAATGCAATTTAAAGCAAATTTAAGGTTCTACCTCTCACCCTTCAGACTGGCAAAAATGGCAAAAGAGGAAAATAACAAATGTTGGTAGGGCTAGGAAAACAGGCACACTAGTATTGTTGGAAGAGCTGTGAAATGGTCCAGCCATTCTGGAAAGTAGTTTGGAACTATGCCCAAAATATTACTAAACTATACATACTCTTTGATCTAGCTACTAGGCCTTATACCCCAAAGAGATCAAACAAAATAAGAGGAAAAGAATCTATATATTACAAAAATATTTACAGTAGCTCTTTTTGTAAGAGCCAAAAATTGGAAACGAAGAGGCTTATTTTCCTTTTGGGGAGTAGCTAAATAAATTTTACCTTATGAATATAATGGAATATCATTGTGCCATAGGAAATTAGGAAATGGATAGGTTTGGAGGAAATGGGAAGATTTCTATGAGCTGATGTAGAATGAAGCGAGCAGAACTAAGAGAAGAATTTAAACAATATTATACAGCATTATAGATAAAAGAAATTTTGAAAAACTTTAGAGCTCTGATCAACACAATGACAAAGTATGAGACTAGAAGACTGAAGATGAAATGCACTATTTACCTCCTGACACAGAAGTGATTAACTTAAAATGAAGAGAAAGAGATATATGTTTTGGATCATGGTCAATGTAGGAATTTGTTTTGCTGGACTATGCATATTTATGTGGGGTTTTAGTTTTAGATTATTTTTTTTTGGTGGGGGGACGAGTGTTTTTTATGGATGAGGAGGGAACCATTACAAAAACATGTAAAATAAATAAATATTCACTTGAAAACATTTAAATTTGTACATATTAAATAATTTTCAAGTATTCAAAAATATGTTTTCAAGTTCTCAAACCCAGATACACTCAGGATGTTTGGCCATCAGATGAAGCTATTAGCAGGTATGTGAAGTCCCTAGAAGTCAATATAATTGGAAGATACTATATCCTCAGTGGCTTTTTATGTGAGATAAAGTCCTAGAAGGGGAAATAACTTTGGAACGATTAACATGTATCTGATTTCATAATATGAAGTATCTGAATGGAAAATCAAAATAATCTGCCTATTTGATCTACAAAATCTAGATATTTGGAAATGTGGTTGAGGGAAATTTTTACTTATCCAAAAACCACAGCTCCTGTTAATCTTTGAGGTTTTTAGGTTCAAGTAAACTAAGACACAAGTTGAGTTTAGATTGAGGCAATCCTTATTTGAAAAAAATGTTTTTGAGAAATCTGGTAAACCTAATTCATTTCTAGTAGCTAGATGGCGCAGTGGATACAATACTCAACCTGAAGACAGAAAGACTTGAGTTCAAATTTGACCACAAACAGTTCCTAGGTGTGTAATCCTAGGCAAGTCACTTAACCTTTGCCTGCCTCAATTTTTTCAACTGTAAAATGGGGGAAAATAACATCTACCTCCTCAGGTTGTTTTCAGGATCAGATGAGTTTATATTTGTAAAATGCTTAAAAAAACTTTAATGAGCCCTATTAGAAAACTTCATTTTCAAAGCAAGTAACTACCAGGTTGCCATAAGTTTTTCTTTTGGTTTTCTTTTTGCATTATGAACTTAACAAACTTCAACAAATATGAACAGTTTGGTACACAAAGATGAAGGGAAAAGAGAATTATAGATTAAACTGTTATGTAGAATTGTTCGACACAATTAAATTTAACATGATTCTAACACAAATGCCCTGTTTTTGTCTCTCTGCTATTCTGAATTTCCTTTTACTTTCTTCTATGAATTTTTCAAATGTCTTAGTGATGTTCTTTTCTTTCTTTCTTTCTTTCTTTCTTTCTTTATTTATTTCTTTCTTTCTTTCTTTCTTTTTCTTCCTTCCTTCTTTCTTTCTTTCTTTCTTTCTTTCTTTCTTTCTTTCTTTCTTTCTTTCTTTCTTTCTTTCTTTCTTTCTTTCTTTGCATCTCTGACACTACCAATCAATTCTAGTCCACAAAGAGAAGCTCTCCTTTGTAATAAACAAGCACAATCAAACAAAACATTTTGCCATAACCATCCAAAGTAGCTTGAATCCAAACTGTGCATTCTCTTAAATTCAAAATATATGTTTAAATACAAACATCTACAAAATTCAAACATATACTACTTATGAGCCACTATGCTGGCGTTGGGGATACAATGTAGAAAAAATAACACAGTCCCTTAAGAAGCTTACCTTTTAATAGAAGGGGATAAGACACATATATAAATATATAGTTTGTTTCATGGTATTTCCTTTTATCTAATATTGAGGTACTTGTGGGTCAAGTCAGGTCATATCAGCATTAATTTAGTACCTACTATATATGCTTGGTTGTGCTCAACACTGGGAATAAGACAAGAAGAAAATGAAAAGAAAAGAAACACCTCCTGTTCTGAAGAATCTCATGGTCTAATGGGGGAGACAACATGCAAATAGCTATGAAGAAATATGATATATGCAGGATAAATGAGGATAGTCTCAAAGGAAATATGCTATGCTTGAGGAGGACAAGGAAAGGCATCTTACAGAAGGTGGGACTTTAGCTTAGATCTGAAGTAAATCAAGGAGTCTCAGAGTTAGAAATGAGGAGGGTAAGTGTTCTAGGCTTGGGGAACAGCCAGTGAAAGTGTTTTGAGTTAGGAAATGGAGTGTCATGTGTATGAAACAATAAGGAGGCCAGTGTCATAAGGTATAGGAAGACTGGAAAGGTAGGAAGGGGCCAAGTTATGAAGTGCTTCAAAAGCTAAACAGACTACCATCTTAGGGAGGGGGGAGGGAAGGAAGGGAGGGATGGAGAGAGAAAATTTGGAACTCAAAATTTTATATAAAAAATGAATGTTAAAAATGGTCTTTACATGTATTTGGGAAAAAATAAAATACTATATAAAAGGGCAAAAAAGCCAAACAGAGGAATTTATATTTGATTACTTTTGCCAGAAGGTGACAGAGAACCATGGGAGTTTATTGAACAGGGGGAAAATACTGTCACAATCCTGCTTTAGACACATCAATCAATTCAATACCTGAACAGCAGATGGATTGGAGTGGGGAAAGACTTGAGGCAAGGAAACCAGCTGAAAGTGCAATAGTCAACTATTCAAAGGTCAATAGTCCAAGTGTGAGGTGATGAGAGCCTGCACCAGGGTGGTAGCAATGTCGGAGGAGAGCATGGGGTGAACATGAGAGTTGCAAAGGTAGAAACTATAGGACCTGACCATAGATTGGATATGGGGATTGGAGTGGCAGTGGGGGTGGGGAGAGAGCAAAGAGTTGAAGATGACAACTGGGTTACAAGTCTGGGTAACTAAAAAGCTGGAAGATGGTGGTACCCTCAACAGTAACAGGGGATTTTGGAAAGGAGGAAGGTTAAGTAGAAAAGATAATGAGCTCTGTTTCGGACATGTGGAGTTTAAGATGTCTATGGTGCATTCAGGTCGAGTTGTCCAATAAACAGACTGTAATAGTGTCTACCTGAGGACATAGGATCAGAAATGTAGGACTGGAAAGGATCTTAATTATCCAGTGCAAGCTCTTTTTTTTTTTTTTTAACAGATGAAGAAAATGAGACCCAAAGAGGTAACTTCCCCAAAGTTGCACAGGTAGTGAGTGGCAGAGTTGTAATTTGAACAAGCCTTCTGACTCCAGACCTAGAGCTTTGTCTACTTCGAGGCATTCCTGAGGACTGTGAGATGTATAGACCTCATCTTAAAATGCTCAGAAATGCCAGAGACTCTCCAGAAAATAGGGAGCAAGTTGTGAAGGCAGTGAGTCTCAGTAAATGTGACAAAAGGGAATGTCCTCAGCAAAGTGTCCAGAATTAGTAAGACCAGAATTCTAATCCTGCTCCAGATACTATCTCTGTGACCTTGGTCACTTCACCTAACTCCTCTCAGTCTCAGTTTCTTTATCTGTAAAACAGGGATAATAATAGCACCTACCTCATAGGTTATTGTGAGGATCAAATGAGCTAAGATGCCCAAATCTTTGCAAACTGTAAGGCAGTAGATAAATATGAGCTATTATCTTTTTGTTGTCATTATTATTATTATTACTTTGATGACGAAATATATGATGCATAGGGCAGCAAGATGGCGCTATGGATAGAGCACTGGCCCTGGAGTCAGGAGGACCTGAGTTCAAATCTGGCCTCAGACACTTGACACTTACTGGTGGCATGACCCTGGGCAGGTCACTTGAACCCAGTTGCCTCACCAAAAAAAAAAGAAAGAAAGAAAGAAAGAAATATATGATGCACTATAGAGAACTGTATGCTCCACTTGGACACTCCTAAGGAGAGCTATGGGTTTCTTCCCTTGGTGAGGAAGACTGTACCCAACAACAGATAAAGTTTTGCCTTGGCCAGAGGGTTTTTTGCAGAGGTTTTTATTGTTGTTTTGTTTTGCCTTGTTTGCCAAAAGATGGCTATGAATGTGAGCGGAAGAGATTCACTCCTGAGAGCAGCAGGGAATTTTTTTAAGGAGCCATGTCACTGGAGCGGTCAAAGAGAACAGCAGGTCAACAGCCTAGATAAAAAAGCCAAATGCATCTGCAATGATCTTTCAGTAAGGCAAGAAGCATTGAGTGCCCACTGTGCACAAGGCTTCCTGCATAGATGCCCAGCTGAAAGCCTGGCCTGGGGACAGTATAGGATTGAGCTTTAGCCAGGCTGTAGTTGGCTAGCTATCATTGTTTGGAGCTAGAGGATTCCTATGTCTAGAGAAGCTTTAGCTAGGCCACAGCTGTCCAGTTGTTCTTGCTTCAAGGTAGAGGGTTCCTGGCCTCACTCATGCACTACCCCTGGGGATTAGGGATGTGTCTTTCTGGTAGATTCCACTTTCTATGGAACTCAACAGCTGATTGCCAAGCAACAGAATCAACTCAATCCAATAACTACATTTTAAGCACCTAAGCACAATGAGTCAGGGTCAGGAAAGGAAAAGACAAAATTTAGATAATACACAATTACTATCCTAATGGAACTGACAGTCTGGTAGAGGAGAAGGCACACAAGTAGCTATCATACATGCTAATCTGTGATTAGTTACAAGTGTGTACTATGAAACCCTTACCTCTGACTCAGAGCACAATTTAATTTACACTTTGAACTTTGTTAAAGCAAAAAGAAATAAAGTTTATCTCTACATCCAAAGAATTTTCTCCATTAGATTTTCTTATTTACACTAAACCAGCTAAATTTTTGTCCATTGTATTTTTTTTCCTCAGACGCCTAGTACGTCTTCCATCTAAGGAACAGAGAAAATCTTCATTGAAGTGGTGGCATAAGGGATATAGAAATAGGGGCATATGTTGAACACACATTGAAAGATAGACCTTGGCAGAATGATTGAACCAAAAAAAAAATGTGAAAAAGTGGCCCAGTGGATATTGAACAGACAAAATGGTGTCCTAATTAAGGAATCAAAGAAAAACTTCAATAAAAATGGTATGATAATAGAGACAAAACAAAAACCTGAAGAGTAAAATGGGTTGGGGAGGTTTATGTGCCAGAAGAATAATGACTTTTAAGGGATTTGCAAGAAAAATAATAAATAGTAAGAGGATCAGCTGAGGAAGAAATATGAGAAGATAAAAACCAACACTTACAAGTTGCTAAGCACTTTTTCTGAAGTTTCTTTAAATTGTCTTATTAGGAGAAAATGTTCACTAGATGAAAATATAAAAGATGATAGGGGTGGGAGCAGGAAGGAAAGGATTAGTTACATGTAGAAAAATTTTTTTTAGAGTTAAGGATTTTGCTTCTAAGTACTTCCTAGAGGCTTTGGGATTCCAAAACATTTATTTCCAGGTGCTTGGCTATTGAGTGGTGAGGTGGTATTAAAATGGTTCCTATATATTAGAGAACAAACAATGAATGAAAGTATTCTGAATCCCAAAACAAGGATTGAAAGAGTTTAGGAGCCTACACACAGCCAGTAAAATGGTGGCTTTCTGGTCAATTCCATTTTCTTTGGAACTCAACAGTTGATTGTCAAGCAAAAGCATCAACTCAATTCAATAACTGGATTTTAAACATCTACAGTGTACTGAGCACAGTGAGTCAGAGTTAGAAAAGGAAAAGACAAAATTTAGATAATACACAGTCACTGTCCTCATGGAACTTATAGTTTGGTAGGAGGAGAAAATACACAGATAGCTATAATACATGATAATACATGATTAATGCATTAGGGTAGTGTGGGTCTAGGGATCATCAAATCATAGATTTAGAATGGAAAGGACCTTTAAGTACAATCCCTTCATTTTTTAGATGAGGAAACACAGACCTAAAGAATTTAAGTGACTTGCCAAGGGTTAAACCAGTAGTCAGTAATAGAGGAAGGATTTAAACCCAGGTCCTTGGACTCCAAAGCCAATGCTCCTTACTCTGTACTATTGTCTCTCCTAACTCTCCTAACTCTCCTAACCAGGAGGTAAGAGGGGAGAAATTGGGGAAGATTTCATGGAGGAGGTGGTATTTGAGTTGGACTTTAAAATGGATGCAGGAATTAAATAGGTGAAGAACAGGAGAGTTGACCTTGTAGACATAGTGACATGACCCTTTAATGGAAATTAAATTGGATAGTACAGGACATACTTGGAGACAAATTTTTTCTCCTCTTTTCATAATAGTTCATTGGATGTCTCTGAAACTGTGGTCTTCCTAAAGTCTTTTGCTTTAAGAATTTCTAGGACATCTGATGTATATTTTGAAGGATGGGACTGATTTTGCCTTTCTTGGTATTAGTACATTATATTAGCACTGTGCTTTATGCTTAGTACAGTGCCTGGCACATACTAAGTGTTTAATGAATGCTTATTAGGTGACCTAGTGATGGCCACTGAACTACCATAATGAATAATTTAAGGCATAGCAACAGTCTGAGTTTGTAGGAGATTCAAAAAGTCAAATTTATATCTTTTCTTCATTGGACTGATAAGATACTCTTCATCAACCCTTGTTAGCTTAGAAAAAGCTTATCTTGGAAGAAATTTCACAATCTAATCATGAACTGAACAACAATAGAGATTGCAATCCTTTTTCTTCCTCCATGTTTTTCTTCCTATAATTTCAGGGGCTGTAATAACTTCTGCTGCAAAACTCTGCAGTAAGGCCACTCCTTCATTAGGCTGTTGATCCAGTTTATATGGCATGATTTTATTGGGTCAATCTTGGTTGATCCAATTCTTGGTAAAGTGTTTACCCAGGTTAGCCCTTAAATCAGTGGCACAGAATGTAGGAAGCACCCAAATTCTAGGTTGGCTTTGTTTCAAAACTCCATTTATATAGATTTTAAAAAAATTCAGTGTACCTCTCCATAGAAGTAACATGATAAGGTTGACGTCCCATCTATCTGATAGTTCCTTCTCAGTTTCCTTTGCTGGATCTTCATCCAGGTCATGCCCACTAACAGTGGATGTCTCTGAGGACTTGATCCCGGGTCCTTTTCTCCTCTATTAGCAATCTCATATGTTCCCATGGTTTCAATTTTCTTTTCTGCTAATGATTCTCAAATCTGCTTACTGAACTCCTCTGCTGACCTCCAGTCTTGTCCCTTTAACTGCCTATTGGATATCTGTAACCAGATGTCCTTTAGACATCTTAAACTCAACATGTCCAAAACTGAATTCATATTTTCCCCAAAACTATCTTCTCTCTCTAACCTCCCTATTACTACTGAGAGTGCTATCATCCTCTCAGTCACTCAGGCTCACAACCTAGCTGTCATCTTCAACTCCTCATTTTCACCTCCCATATCCAATCTGATGGAAAAGTCTGTCTTTTACTTTCATAACGTCTCTTCCACATGCCCCTGTCTCTCCTCTGACACTGCCACTACCCTGGTGCAGGATCCCATCACCTCATACCTGAACTATTGCAATAGCCTAATGGTTGGTCTCTATGCCTTAGGTCTCTCCCATTCCAGTAGATCCTCCATTCAGCTGTCAACGCGATCTTTCTAAAGTGCATATCTCATCATTTCACCTCTTTACTCAATAAACTCCAATGACTCTCCATCAATTCCAAGATCACAAATAAACTCCTCAGCATCCAAAGCCCTTCATAATCTATACCTTCCCCTCCCCCCAGTCTTCTTACACCTTATACCCTCCCTTCCCCTATGTCCTCTGTTCCCTGAACAAGACATTCCATCCCTGTACTCCAGGCATTTTCACTGGTGCCTTCATGCCTGGAATGCTCTCCTTCCTCTTGTGTATCCCTTGACTTCCCTGGTTTCTTTCAAGATATAAAAACTCACCTTCTACAGGAAGCCGTTTTCATTTTCCCTTAATCTTAGTGCATTCCCTTTGTTGATTATTTTCAACTTATCTTATATGTAAGCCTATTTGTATACAGTTGTTTGTATGTTGTCTTCCCTATTATACTGAGAGCTCCATGAGAACAAGGACCTTTCTGTGTAACCCCAGTGTTTAACATAGTGCCTAGCATATAGGAGACGCTTAATACATGTTTATTAACTGACTGACAAATCAAACATGGTTAGTTTCCCAGGCCAGCCTAGTGTGAAGTGGAAAGGACATTGGTTCAATTTATCAAGCATTTATTAAATATTCACTATGTGCTAGGCACTGAGTTAAACACTGGGGATATAAAGAAAAAATTGAGACAATACCTTCCTTCAAGGACTTCACATTCTGTGGGGGGAGCACAAAATGTTCATAGATAAGTAAGTACAGGACGTATACCAAATAAATACAATATGATTTCTTTTTGAAGAGCACTAGTACCTGGGGGAATGAGGGAAGACTTCTTAAAGGTCCTTTAGCTGAATTGTGAAGAGAGCCAGAGGTTCCAAGGGATCCAGGTGAGGAGAGGGAGCATTCTGGGCATAGCCTTAGAGGCAAGACATGGAACGTCATGTAGAGGGGACAGCAAGAAGGCCAGTTTTGCTGAAGCAAGGATGAATGAGGGGGAGCAATGTGAATTCAGCCTGAAACGATAAGGCTGGGTCAGAATGTGAAGGCCTTTAAATGCCAAACAGAAAAGTTTGTATTTTATCCTAGAAGCCATAGTGAGCCACTGGGGCTTCCTGAGCTCGAGAATGCCATGGTTGGCCCTGTATTTTAGGACTATCTATTTGGCCTCTCGGCAGAGAGTAGATGGGAGATTGGAGAGGCTTGAGGCAGGGGGACCTCCTATTAGGAGGCTATTGCAATACTCTAACTTAACGATGATGAAGGCCTGACCTAGAGTGGTGGCCATGAAAATGGAGAAGAGAAAGGTGAAAGATGTTAAGGAGGTAGATAAGATAAGATAAGACTTGGCAGCTGTTAACATATAGGGAGGTAGTGAGTGAAGAGTTGAGGATGATTCCCAGGTTGTGAGCCTGGGTGATTGGGAGAATGGGGGAAAGGGAGAGAAAATAGGGGGGAAAAGCATTTTTTTAAAACACCTACAATATGCCAGGCACTTTACAAATATTATTTCATTTGATTCACATGACAACCTTGGGAGGCGGTTGCTATTATTGTCCCCATTTTATGGTTGATGAATTGAGGTTAAGGGACTTGACCAGGATTGCACAGTTAGTAAGTGTCTGAAGGCAAATTTGAATTCAAGTCTTCCTAACTCCAGGCCTAATGCTCTTTCCATTGCTCCTCCTAGCTGGTATTTCTCAACAGAAATAGGAAGTTAAGATTGGGGAAGGGACTAAGTTCTTTTTGGACAAGTTGAGTTTGAAATGCCTATAGAACATCCAAATGGGAGAGTTCAACAGGCAGTTCATGATGGCTAAATCTGGCTAAGGAGAGAGATAGGAACATGTAGACTTGGAAATCATCTGCATAGAGACAGATACTAATTGCATCCATGGGAGTTGATGAAATCAACAGAGAATGGAGAAAGAGAGAAGAGAGAGCCTTGGACAGCGCCCTATAATAACCCTCATGAATAGTAGTGGTGGGATATGGATGATGCCTAGATTTGGAGTCTAGGCAAGGGTTTGAATTCTAACTCTGACTTAATAGCTAGGTGACCCTAAGCCTCAGAGTATAAAATGGGAAATGGGAAGAATAAAACTTGCATTCAATCAGGTATGTTTTGATGAAAGCATTTTGTAAACCTGAAAGCACTATAGAATAGTGCATACAATACAATAGATTTATTGTAATTTGGAGAGTATCTCTGGAAGAGTTTTAAAAGTTTCAAATTCTTGTTGAGTCAGACAAACTATGTTTAAATCACTGACTAGCAGTAAGTTAGTGGGCTCAGAAAGCCTCACTGACTTTTGAAGGACACTCAAGGGTGACTTTGGGTAATACACATACCTGGAGCTCTCAAATACAGCCTGAGGTTCATGTAACAGTCTCAAATTACTGTGTCAGAAATGTGGTTTAGGTTGTAGAAAGGCCACAACTACTGAGGACCTACAAAAGAAAGTTTTTGCTACCAAAATCCTTCTCATTGTTTTACTCCCACTTCCAATCTAGCCATATACACAGGTCATCTTGCCAACTAACTGGCTGCTGCCTGTGTCCCCGCCTTGGTCAAGTTCTCCTCCCCTAGAATTCCAGTCTTTGCTCTAGGCAGAGCAATCAAAACAGTAGTAATATTACTTATGGAAAGGGCATATCAAATAATTGCCTTACGTATCAACTTACCATCTTTGTGATTCCTCAAACCAAAATTTTCCTGGTCACCTTCCTTATACATTTTTTCTTCCGCTATTAGAGCGTAAGCTCGTGAGAGCAGGGACTGTTTTACTCTTTACATTTTTATTCCTAGTGCTTAACATGAGTACATAGTATTTAATAAATGGTTTTTCATTCATTCATTCACTTTCATTCTTTCATTCATTGCATCATGTTTCTGATCCAGGGGCACTTGCATACCATGAGGAATTGACCTTTTTTAAAAAAAATTCTTTTTTTAATATGACTGTAACAATCATCAGCAAACACAAACATTTTAATATACAAAGAAGAACAAGGAAGAGGTTCATACAGAAACTGTGAACTTCTGTTAGAAATTGAGCCTTAGAGTGCTTAGAGAAAAGATGTAGATAAAGTGCTAGATTTGGAATTAGGAATACCTGAGTTTGAATCTCACCTCAGACACTTACTAGCTGTGTGACCCTGGGGGCAAATTACTTAACCTCTTTCTTTCTTTCTTTTTTTTTTCGAGGCAATTGGGGTTAAGTGACTTGCCCAGGGTCACACAGCTAGTAAGTGTCAAGTGTTTGGTCTGAGGCGGGATTTGAACTGAGGTCCTCCTGACTTCAGGGCCGGTGCTCTATCCACTGTGCCACCTAGCTGCCCCACTTAACCTCTTTCAATCTCAGTTTCCTTATCTGTAAAATGGGGATAATAATATGACCTACTACATAGAATTATCGTGAGGCTCAAATGAAATAATAGATGCAACACTCTGTAAGCCTTAAAGCACTCTATAAATATTAGCTATTATTATTACTATGATGATGGTGATTATTTCCCAACAGGAAGCTCTTCTTTTCCATTGTACCCTTTGCTCAAGTTGATCTGTTATGAAGGTTCAAGGCTGTGTCTTAAATACTAGCTTGTAGTGAGCCAAGAAAGGCTAGTGTTTGCTCAAAGAGGGGTAGAAATAGGGTTGGAGGCTCATATAAGAGTGTGATTGAAGCTATGTGTGGGACTGGAAGGGCATTTCATGCTTCTATAAATGGGACTATCATGCCATCATGCTACCCTGACACTTACAGCTTACAATTCATGCAGCTGTTCCCTGAGCCTGTCAGCAACTTGAAATTAGACAGGAGGAGGAGTGGTATCCACGCTTTCATGTTACATTACAGTACTGTTACATCTACAGCTCTCAAATACTCCTTGAGATTGATGGACAAAGTCTCAGAGATACACCCAATGCTGTCTCATAAAGTTATCATTGCAGACTCACTTAAACCAGAAGGCTGGCTCCTAGCTTCTGGAGAGGTGCCAAGCATAGACACAGCATATAAAAAACCCAAGAAGAAGGGAAAATGCAGATCTCACTGTTTCTAGCTGCAAAATGCAGCTCCCTTGGCTGCCTTCACATGGGTCAGTGTATGTGGAGAGATGTGCACCCATCAAGGAAGCCTCCGAGGAGTCTCAAATATTGCAGCTGGACCTTTACTTGGGCCAAATCTGCCCCAAATTGCTTCATAATTATGACCAAACTAATTAACTATTAGCAACAAGTACTGTTCCTCTCTCTCCTTAAATCTTTCAACTAAACACTACACCCACACACTCATAATGATGAAACAATGAAGCGTTATGGCTGGCTCTGCTGCATTCCATAGTCACAGTGTTGACTGAGTTAGCTGCTTATGGGTTCCACATCTTACTCTAGCCATGGTCCTGACAACACTTGAAAAGTCTCAAGGCCCTTCTAGAGTCCTTCCTTTGCATGTCCCACTGCTATATGCACCATATCATAGTGGTCTAAACAAGTTAATGGGGTTTCTCAAGCACCTAACCTAGGAAATGATTCATAGATGGGGAAAACAGACCTTTTTCTATCTGTAAAATGGGCCAGTTAATTTATACTTGCAGTTCACCTTGAACTCTTGGGGCTCTAGGGAGGGAGATAGGTGGTACAAGGTCAGAAGCTATGACATAGATGCCAAAATATCTGGGCATGAGTGAAAAGATTCAGTCAATCACCCAATTTAAATATATGGCACTAACCATCTCTGTGTTTCTAAATATGTGAATGTTGGGCATCATGTGAATATTCATGTTGTAGTAAACAGGAACAAAATTAGAATCTGATTCATTCTAGAGGTATTGTGGCATCATAAAAATTTCACTGGACTGGGAATTAAGAGACTTGGGTTTGAGTTGTGACTTTGCTACTTACTAGTTATATGACCTTGACCTTTGCAAGGCACTTTATTCCTGTAAAATTTTCCCTCATCTGTAGAATAATAGAATTGAACTTGATGGCATGTCAGGTCCTTTCCAGTCCTAAGATCTTATGTCTATGAATATTCTTGCCTGAATAAGAAAAAAAATGATAGCATCCAACCCCCCCCCCCAAATAACTATGGAGTTAAAAAATAAATTGGAGCTTATGCATTATTCTGTCATCAGATAGAGGTAATTTCTCTTGGCAATTGTACCAAATGAACAAGGTTGAAAGCCCATCTTACTTAGGTACAATATTTCCTTTTGAGTGGAAGCCAACACTCTTGCCAACACTCAGTGCTCTCTTGGCTTTATTGATCAATCACTGGCATTTCCTCTCTATAGTTGCATAACCTTAATGCACCACTTTCTTTTAATTCACTGGAAGAAATGAGATCTCTGTTTTAGCTCAGATCTAGGACATTTTGTGTTTCTTCTACTTTTTGTTCCACAACAGCTTTCAATGGAGCGAATAATTAGGGACAAATTTGGACCATTATTAAAGAGTATCAAGATAGATCCTAAGTTTGACTCACAGCTCATTAGGTTATACAAGGGGGAAAAAAAGACAAAAACCTCTTTTAAAAGTGTTATAAGTAAAATATTCAGCATTTTCCCAATACATTTCTGAACATTATTTTAAAATTGGAGGCAGGCTGACACAGTGGATAGAGCTTGGAGTCAGATAGACTTAGATTCTAATATGGCCCCCACATTTATTAGTTGTGTAACTGAGCAAATTGCTTAACCTCAAAGTGTCTCAGGCAACTTAATCATAGATGGTTATAATCTGTGCTGTTGGTTGGAGTTCTCACACTGGGAATTCCACACAACAGCAAAATCATGGACCCTTTGGGTATTTTAAAATTAAGATAATTTGAAGGAGTACTGCTGTTTTCCCTCAAAAGAACGTAAGCTTCTTAAAGGCAGACACTGTTTTGTCTTTTTGTTTCTGTATCTCCAGTGCCTAACACAATCTAGCTTCATAGTACTGTAGGTGCTTAATGTTGTTGTTTTTGAAGAGCCTCAATGACATCATGAGGTGTTGTCTTGACTTTCATGCAAATTGGATTTAAGTGAGGCAGAGTTGCATAGTTGTCAGATTCTCTCTTCCAGAGTTATCTAAGTTCAGTGGCAAGACATAAGTCAGGAAGACTGACGATGGCCTGGGACGCAGTGTATGACCTTGGCGTCTTCAAAGTCTGACCAAACTTTAAGCATTCCACAGTGCCTGCTTCAGCTGTCTTCAGGGCCACTGGAACAAACTGTTCTCATCTGCCCGTTCCACTGAGGTGAGGGGGAAGGGGAATTGTCTTCACATGCTAGGACTAGACTTCTCCCTAACTCAACAATGGGTTTGAGGCCTGTAAGTTACCCTCAACCTGGTTTAGCCCATCTACTGAGATGGTTTTACTGGGGTATGGCCCCCTGCTACAGCTTCTTGGAGACATCAGTGAGAGTCAGGTGACAGGTGGACACCAAAAGTGATAAGCAACTATGAAAAGCCTTCACAGCAGAAGTGCTAGTCCTCTCTGAACATCCCATACACCTCAGGGGTGTATGAGGTACTTAATATATGTTGAATGAATGAATAAATGAAATCCTCATAGTAATTGCTTGATGGATTGCAATACTGTGTTTTACTTTGAGGATGATTGTTCTGAATAATGTTCACAATTCACAAAACTATTTGGGATAGGTTTCAGAATGAAGGTAAATATTTAGGGAAAAAAGATTTATTTTATTCATCTCTCTTACTCCCACTTCCTCTTTTTCAGCTATCTACCCACTTGTCCACTTTACCACTTTACCACTATTACCAGCTTCCCTAATTTAGTTATTTTTCCAGTTACTTTCTTTTCAGAACCTTCGGTACCATCTGTGTTAGCAAGGTTCCTATTAATTCTTTAACTATGGATTCCAGGGCTTTGAAGTCCCCAGAACTGACACATTCCATTTTGTCACCACAGAAATGCATTTTCAAACTGGCTTTAATGTTTAAGGGTACAGTCTGTGAGCATGAGATAGAGCACAACTAACTGGACCAGGTGGGCCATAACCTTGGCCCCCATTGGCATCATTCTCTAATTTACTGAATGGTTTGTTAAGGCTATGGAGAGCATTATGCAAATATGTGCAAAAGTTGACAAGTCTGGTTAAAAGTAGTTTACAACATGCTACCACATTTTTTACTTTGATGTACTTCTTCATATCTACATAGTTTAAAGTGAAGGTATATCTTGCTTTATAGAGTAGATATGTGTTTCTGAAATATAGGGTGTCCTAAAAATCTTAGTGCAGGTCTATGATCTAATGCCTCAGAACTGCACTAAGACTGGGGATACCCTATACATGTACATATTTTTATAAATTGTATAATATGTTCAGCTCTGTAGAAGAAGGTTCTTTACCTTTTTGTATCATGGATTCTTTCGTCAAACTGATAAAGTTTATAGACTTTTTCAAAATAATGTTTTAAGTGCATAATAGAAAATGCATAGGATTACAAAGGAAATCAATTACATTGAAATGCAGTTATCAAAATATTTTTTAAAAAACAAGTTCCTAGATCTTAGGTTAAGTTTAGAGGAGCCCTATGGTAGCTCCAAAGTCTTTGCAATATAAATCCAGCTCCATTTGTGCTTCATGACTACATGTTTTCTTATATGGGATTTTCTTAAAGTATCACAAAAGCTGCTCATTGAATAATGCCTCATTGTTCCTCCTTTAAGACAGTATTAATGGTCCATCACTACAAAGTAATCTTACAGTCAAAGCAAAATAAACATAAGTGCCTATAGCTCAATTACCCTTAGAGATTTTAAAATAACTTCAAATAAATTAGAGCCAGCCCTAGAAGGTGGAGAGAAAAAAAGTATCCATTTTCTGTTATGAAAAACAAATATTAATATTCCAATTTAGATAAAAAACATTAGAGAGAATATTATTATTTAATAAAAATAAATACATATATATTTTTAAATGTGGTTCATAGATTTCCTTTTGATTCATCTTTCTCATTTTACATTCATTACAAGCTCCCAGGATTGTCTCAGGAAGGAAAAGGAGGTCTTTAACTAGGGGGCAAAAATTTAGTACGAGTTGTTCGGTAGACTAGAAACTAAGCTTAGCAAGAATAATTCATTTAAGTAGGAAACGACCAGATTTTATATGTTCTCCCCTTGATCCTTTCCACACCAAGTGAATTCTTCCCCAGCCAGACCATGTGTACTCTGTCCTACTCACCCTTAATGCCACTCATCCCAAGCATAGTTTGTACCTCTTGCCCTTGCTGCAAAAATGGCTAACTGTGCCTGTTTATACACCCCATCACAGTAAAGGAAAATAATTCCATTTGGCAATTGCAATTAGCCACCAAAGCTTTAGTAGCTTAAAATTTCACAAAGACTTTTGGGATACCCTGTATTAGTTTGTATTCACCTAATTTTTAAAAAATGTGTATTCTTCTGTCTTTTCCTGCAATAAAATTCTAAAGTATCAGAAGTAACATGGGAGGAAAAATAGACAGTGAGACATTTTGTGAAGAAAGACAATGCATCACAATTGTTTAATTCCAGGCCATGTGCCTAATTAAAAATTAAAAACAAAAGATGACCAATGTAAAAAAAAAGGATATTTTATATCTTTCACTATAATGCCCTACACATTTTCCTGCTTTAATGGATCACCATGGCATATCAAGGACATGGCTCTGGATTCCTGTCAGCAAAGGCCAAGCTTTGGCAAGTCCTAACAACCTGGAAAGGCTCTGAGTCTCAGCCAAGTGACAAACTGTTATCCTAGCTAAGTTCAGAGAGGCTCATCGCCGGAAGATTTGTTATTTTTGGCTAAAGTGACTCATGAAGCCATCTATTAGGGTGTCAAGGGATTTGCCATCCATATTAATGCAGAGAGGATCCACACTTGTAAAAATCACAAATCTTTAAAAAATACAAACATAAATAGGTCTATTATTGTTGCATATTCCTCTATTAACAATGTTTACTGGTTCCATGTTTACTTTAGAATAGTAATGGTGTCTCTGGATAAGAAATTTTACATCAATAGAGTGTTCAGTGCAAGAATAAATCGATTTTATTGTGATACATAGGAAAACATGCTAGATTTGGAGTCAGAAAACCTGGTTTCAAATCTGGCTTTGCTTTTTACAGCATATATAAATTTGGCTATGTTATATAACTTCTCCAGGCCTCAGCTTATTCATCTGTAAAAAAGGAGTTGAATTAGATGACCTTGGAGGTATTTTCTAGCTCTAAATCTATAATATTTTCCTGTAAGTAAATAGAGGAAAACTCAAGAAGAAATAGGAAAATTTCTGGCCTTGTACAGTAAAGAACCAAGTTGGCTAGCTATGAAAGGGGTATTTAATTAATCAGTGTGTATCAATGACTGGAGTGTGGTCCTAAAGTCAGCTAAATGCATGCCTTCTTATTAGTTCTCCATAGATAATATAGAGCTCTGATGACTTTTGCAGGCTTTTGAACCTTAGTCAAAAGCCAATCTTTTCTATGGGTGTGCCTTACTTTAAACAAATCTGAACATATCTGAACATGTGAATAACCAGAGTCAAACATTTATTTATTTAAGTAATAAAAAGTTTTTCTAGGATTCTTTTATATAAATCCTAGTGGATTGTAACTATCTTTCATTTATAAAATTTGTTGTATTTAGAGCTTTTTTAGGGAAACCTCTAGTACATAAACAAATGGGCATGTCACAACTTCTGTGAACCTCAGTTTCTTCACCTGTAAAATGGGCAAAATATCTATGGCTTCCTACTCTCATGGGTTCATTGTGAAGCTCAAAAGATATAATGAATGTAAGGCAGTTTGCAGACCTTAAAGCACTATGTAAAGATCAGCTATGATTATCATTACAAATTTTAGTTTTCCTAAATTTAGGTCAGTAATAACATTTACTTTGGATCTCCTTACTCATAGTGGATAGAGAGGTGTTCTTAGAGCCAGGAAGACGAATTCAAATCCTGCCTCTGACACATACTGGCTATGTGGCCCTAGGGAGTCATTTAACCTCTCAATACTCTAGGCCAGAGGTGTCAAACACAGGGACCACAAGTGGCCCCCAACATTCCCTTGCAGACTAACCCAGATGAAAATGTGATTGGGAAATGTTTAACAAAATAAATAAAAATACAACCTAGGAGATGTTAATTTGTGGTTTTCCATGTCAATGTATAACTGGCAGGAATCCATCTTCATTAAGTTTGACACCATAGCATAGTTAATTAATTCTCTAATTTACAGAGAAGGGGTTGACCTGCATTGATAGAGGGAGTTTCTTATGCCAATAAAATCGCAGGTCCATTCCCTATCTTTATTCTCCTGGTCCGCTAATCACCACCTATTGCAGTTCTAATAAGGCCCCATGTAGAACTTGTCCAAAAAGATGTCAGTGTTCTGTACTGGAATGTTATATGAGAGGGTAAAAAAAGCCCTGGAGATGTCTTCTGGGGAGAATACACAGCCCTCCAAAATATAACCTACCCTGCCATTCAGTAACTTACTAATACATTATTGGTATCATCAAGCCTGTCTCGACCATCAACACTGGGGGCCGTCTCTAATCGTCCTGATCTATATCTTGCCACTGGACCCAGATGGCTCTGGAGGAGAAAGTGAGGCTGGTGACTTTACACAGCCTCCCTCATTTAAATCCCATTCACTTGCAAGTCATGGCATCATCTTCCTGATGTCACGGTCGTCTTTGAGAACTAAGGACAGACAACAACAACCACCATCAACACTACCAGTAGAAAGGTGAAAAATCAATCATGCAACCACCTCGTTTACCTCCAAATGCTCAAATAACTTCTTTCTCTCTTCCTTCCTCCTCGCCATTGATTAATCTGTTTGACTGCATCAGCCAGCTGGCTTTGCTAATTTAGGGACAGAATGAGATGCTTTATCCATCAAGTGCACATTTAGGCAAATGTTAACAGTCACTCGGTAATGTAATCAAAGAGAAAGAAAGATAAATAGAAAATAAACAAGGAACATGCAGCCATCTCGTTGAACACAGGACAGAGTGGTCCCCGTTGGTGGGAGCCTAGCAACAGCAGAGCAGCATCCTCCCTACCTTGGACTCCTTCCCCTGCCTCTTTCTTTTCATCTGTTCTCCAGGGCAGGGTGGGATGATTCCCAGGCAATGACAGAGAGCAGGCCAGCCCAGCACCAAGGCCCTGACTTCCACATCAGGAAACCAAGGGAAGTATTAGGTTCAGTGGCTTGTGCTCTGACTGAAAGGTTGTTGCAGAGTTCCTGTGACTTTGCAGGAATGCAGGCAGCTGCTCCCTTGGCCTGAATTACCCATTTTTCCAGAGAAGTTTCCGCCTCTGTCAAAAGCATGAATTTTAAATAGCAGCTGGCAACTTGCCCCAATGGCCAGTCCCCACCCAGCTCTTTCTAATTGTTTTGGTGGTTATTTTCTTAGCTTTGTTTGCTTCTTTGTTTTGGATTTTGGGGAAAGCTAACCAACCTGCTTACAGAAGCCAGGCACAAGATAAACTGTGGCAGGTCTGAACAGTTATGGAAAGGCAGGACTGCAATGAGTGGAGTAGACACCAAGGCATAGCTTCAGAAGAGGGAGTGACTTGCTGCCCCCTTTTGGACCTTACTGGTATGACCTCCATGTAAAGGGTTGCAATTATGCTTAGGAATGGTTTTCTTTATCAAGGCCCTGGGATTTCGGGTTCATCTCAATTCTTTTTGCACTTGAGAGAGACTATTTGCCTGAAGGCACAAATGTCATTACACAGATAGAACAACTAACTCAGGTTAGAAAGGACCTCAGAGTCAAAATCCCTTATTTTACAGATGAGGAAACTGAGGCCCAGAGAAGTTAAATAACTTGCCCAACATTACATAGGCATCAAGTGAGAAAGTGAGGATCCAAACCGAGTTCTTTTTTGCTTCAAACCCAACACTCTTTGCCCCACTCTGGGTTCAGGCAATTCTCTTAATAAAACATTAAACAACATTAAACAACAACCGGAATTAGGTCGTTCCCCTCCTCTCTCTTTCCCTTTCCCTCTTCTTCTTCTTCTCTTTTTCTCTCTTCATCTCTCTCTCTCCCTTCCCCTCTTTCACTCCCTCTCCAATTCTCTTTCCCTTTCCCTCTCTTTCTCCTATTTCCTCTCTATCTTCCTGTCTCCCTCTCCTCTCTTCTCTTCCTTCCTTCTTCATTATTTACAGGCCTTGGGAAGGGAAAGGAATTCACACTATTCATGCTGTGCAAAGCAAGGCTATGAAAATGTATCCAAATAAGAATAAAACATTATAACTAGGCAATTCTCTTAATAGATTTTTTTTACCTTGTATTTAAACATGATATTGAATGCGCAACATATGAATGGGGCTAAAAAAAATGACATTCAATTCAACAAAAGTTTATTGAGCACCTATGGTGTGCCTAATCCTGTAACTAGGCAGTGGGGTGATGATACATAGGAAAAAAATTACATGACATAGACCCTGTCCTCAGGGAACTTACAGTCAGTCTGTTGGGGGCTTACCTCCATTGTCTTTAGGAGGAAATGGAAAAAATCCTCAACCTGACATTTAAAGCCTCCTTTACAAAGCCTCCTACATAGGAGCCTCTACATAGGCTCCTATGTAACTTTCCAGAGTGTTTTGCATTATTCTACTTTCTGGATTTTCTAGTCCAGTTAAACCAGCCTGCTAGCTGCTCACTAGATACAACACCAATCTCTTGCCTGTATGCCTTTTCACAGTCCATCCCCAATGCCTGAGATCCACTTCCTGTTCATCTTTGCTTCTGGGAACCTCTAGCCTCCTTCAAGGCTCAGGTCAGGTTCTGAGAGAACCCAATCCACATAGATATTAGAGCTCTTTCTCTCTTATAACATATATACTTCATAGCTACATTTTTTACTCAGCATTGTACGTGTTGTATCCTCCAGGTAGAATGTAAACTCTTTGAAAGTAGGAGCGGCTTCAGAGCCTCGTACATAGTAGGCACTTAGGAAATATTTGTCAAATTAAATAAATAGACAGATATTGTTGAACGAGGTGCTAGGGATACAAGTACAAAGAATGAAATAATCCCTATTCGCAGAGAGCTTACATTCTTGAATTGAACAATAAAAGATACCATATAGGATCATAGAATGAAAGATTTAGAGCTGGAAGGGGCTTTAGATATTGCTGAGTACACATCTCTCATTTTTTAGATGAGGAAACTGAAGAAATACAGAAATGAACTGACTTGCTCATCCACCCTGCTAGCAAGTGTCTGGGTTGGAATTCCAATTGAGGTCTTCCTAACTCCAAGTCCAGCAGGCTTTAACCATGTTGTCTCACATCATGCGTCATATAACAGAGTTGGCAGAGCCTATCCATGGAGCCTGCCTCCAGTCAGTAGCTGGAGCTTCTGTTGATAGCTCTGAAATCTCTTTGCTTTGTGACAATGACTCTACCTTTCAGAGACTGTCCCCAAGATTTTGCAGAAAGAAAATGCACCCTTTCCTCTTTGACTGTCACATGCCAGGCTCGTCTGTCCAACACTTTTCTCAGCATCCCATAGCCGCTTCTCATGGTGGTATTGTGTCATGTATTCCTGTCTGGCAAACAGCACCTCTTTACCTATATCCTGCTGTCATCTCTCCTCCACAAATGTCCAGAGGAACTGGGATACAGCAGATATAGATTTTATGCTGGTCTCCTGGCTTTCAGGACTTGCATAGTTAATCATCAAGCATTCAGTAGTTTCAAATTTCCACAGGGAGGGCTGAGGAGATTGCTCAAGAAGACTATGTGTGCCTGGTGTCTGGACAAGTCCAAGTCTCAAGGCCACCAAGTAGAACATAACCCTTGCTCTGTAAATCTTTAGTTTGGTTAGGCTATGGTGTTAGATGGTTGATTGAATTATCTCTGCTCCACTGGCTGGACAAATTATTGCACTGGGTTTCCAGGGATGGTAGTACAGGGTGTGCTCATGGAAAGTGATCTGCATACTGCTGATGAAGATTATAGGCGATTGTTGTTGCAGTTCAAGAGTTTCAGTTGTGTCTGACTCTTTGTGACTCCATTTGGAGTTTTCTTGGCAAAGATACTGGAGTGGTTTGCTATTTCCTTCTCTAGCTCCTTTTATAGATGAGGAAACTGAGGCAAACAGGATTAAGTGATCTGCCCAGGGTCACAGAACTAGTAAGTGTTTAAAGCCAAATTTGAACTCAGGTCTTCCCAACTCCACACCTGGCACTTTCTCCATTGAGCTACCTAATAGGCCATGACTGCTCCCTACGGAAAAGTGCAAAAAGCACAGATCAGCCTAGTTTCACTGTCCACTGAAGTTATTCAGTCCCAATGCTATGCTCTTCTTGTCAGCAACGCAGAGAACGTACTGGCTTTCTTGGTTCTGTCTTCTATCTGTCAATTTGTCAGCACTTCATTTTTTCACTGAATGGCTAACGTAACAACTTCAGTTTTTTTGTAATTTTCTATTTTATTATAAGTATGAGAGGCAGTGTAATAGAATGGATAGAAAGCTGACTTTAAGGATAGTTGGAGCTGGGTTCAAGAACTACTTCTGACACCTGCTGGCTGTGTGACCCTGGACAACTAATTTAACCTCTCAATGCTCTCAGAAGCTCTCTAAGAATATCAGCTGCACAGGAAGTGTGAATCTGCATTGGTAGAATGAGTTTTCTCATTTAGAGAATTCCCTATACCAGATAGTCCCTACCCGTATCCTCAATTATGAACAAATGCAAATATTCCGGTATTCTAGTATTAAGAACAGGAAAGAAGATTACATGTGAAATCACGAACTTTCGCTTACATACAGTTTGCGTTTTTAAAAAAAATTATATATCAAATTTAACAGAACAGGCTCTGTGTGTGCCAGATACCATGTTAAGCACTTTACAAATATCTCGTTTGATCCTCTCAAAAACCCTGTGAGGTAACAGCTATTATTATCCTCATTTTACAGTCAAGGAAACTGAGGCATACAGAAATTAAATAATTTGCCCAAGGTTGCACAGCTACTAAGGGTCCAAAGCTAGATATGAATTCAGGTCTTCCTGACTCCAGGCCCAGAGCTCCACCCACTATGCCACCTCTGTCTTGTTTGTGTCCTCTTCTAAACTTTTTGTTTTGTTCATATTTTCTGAAACTGTTTTTAGATTTCTGTTGCTGGCATCTTTGGCTGTGTTTGAGGCTTTGGTTAAACTAATTATTATCCTATAACACCAAATAAAACTTCAGATCAATCTTTGATTCACCATACAGCAAATATTTAAGTTCTCACTACATATGCTAATGCTATGGTATGATAAGTCATAAGTCAAAGACTATTAATCATATTTACAGCCTGGGAAAATGGGCAGCTTCTCAGAAATTTGGAGGCATAGTCTTGTGTTGGCTTTCAAGGTTCTTGAGAGCAGGGCTTTGTAAAGTAGGTCAAGTAACACTGGACTTATTATGTAGTTTTGCTTTTCTTTTTTGGCAATAAGAATGTACCTGAGAAGAAGATCAGATTACCCAAGGAGAAGAGTCAAATCAAGACACTGGTTAGTCTTGAGTAAAGTCTAAATCAGTAGCCTGCCCTTTGCCTCCTTCCTTCTTCATCCTTTTCAGAAAATATTATAATTCTCAAGTTCAATTAACTACTGACTATGGTAGGGAGATGATTTTTTTCCTCCCATTTTAAACTCAGGCTTTTGGGATAGTTGATATAAGGGGAATATTCCTAATCATTTAAGGGATACCTTTTTCTCACTCTACCTAAGAAATATGGCGATACCTTCAAATGACCATAAAGAACCTGGGGATTCCTGTGACTTATCAGCTATTCTTAAGGTTTCTTTTAGTGACTCCCTTGTAATTTGTGATATCTTTTATATTAACTGCATGCAGAAAGAAAAGGAAGAAAATCCTCATTTAATGTTCTCATGCTCATTTCCTTTGGTATCTTTCTTCCTTCCTTCCAATCTTAATTAAATCCAAACTAATCTGAAAACTCTTCTACAGGGAACCTAAGTACTCTTAGGTTGGTATGTGGTGCCTACTCTCCTTAGCTACTTGTACTGCTCCCACCCAAATCACTTTATTTCATGTGTATATGTGTATGTGTGCATGTGTATATATACACACACATACAAATATATAGATATATACACATATATACACACACATATATATTGATCACACTAGATCTCTCACTATTACAGATATTATTACTATTATTATAACATCAGTGATGAATCTTTTAAAACAGTGACAATGAAAATAGACATTTATATACTGCTTTGGAAGACCTCAGTTCGAATCTGGCCTCAGACACTAGCTATGTGACCCTGGGCAAGTCACCTAACCCCATTTGCCTCATTTTCTTCATCTGCCAAATGAGCTGGAGAAGGAAATGACAAACCACACAAGTATCTTTGCCAAGAAAATCTCCAGTGGGGTCATGAAAAGTTGGATATGACTGAAATGACTGAACAACAACTGAAAAACTTACAAGTCAGGAAAACACTTTATATACATTTTATTGTTTGTCTCTACCAAAATAAAAGTCATCAGAATTTTCTATATATCTTGTCTTCTCACCTAATAAACTCCCTGAGGGTTGGGGCCATGTCTTAATAGAGTAATAGAACTATAGAGTTGGAGAACCCCTTAGATAGCATATACCTCCCTCTTATCCACACCCCATTTTATAGCAGAGAAAACTGAAGCCTCAAGATGTTAGGTGATTTTTCCTAAGGCTATACTATGTCTCACTATACAGTGCCTTCCACATAGTATGAGCTCAATAAATCTTTGTTGGTTATTTAAGAAACCATTGTCTCCTTAATATAATTATAAATCTTAAACATTTTGTGAACCTGATGAAAAGTGATCAATTCAGTGATACCCAATAGATCTTAGAAAACAAATGTGCTTTCCTCAATCCAACTCAATTTAAAAAGCATTATTTTTAAAAATTGAATTAATCAGTTAACTTTTACTTAGAAATTGCTCTCTAGCTGATTAAACTTTAACCATTATACTAACTTAGCAATCCTGCTATCTTCTTAATCTGAGATAAAGGCCAATAAACATCCTATCACAGGGCCTCAGAGCATGCTGAACAAAAGTTAACAAAAAGAAATCGAACAGCAACATTTCAGAATGAGAAAGAGTTCCAATCTTTCTCTCTTTCTTCTTTCTTTCTTTTTCCCTTTCTCTCTTTCCTTCTTTTTCTCTTTCCTTCTTTCTTTCCTTTCTCCCTTCCTTCTCTCCCTCCCTTCCTGCCTCCTTCCCTCCCTCCTTCCTTCTTTTCTTCCTTCTTTCCTTCTTTCTTTCTGCATAAACATTTTCTTCAAAGAATGGGTATGACTCTCTGATTAAAGTAATTTTTCTAAATTTAGGGTCTAGAATAATGTGTCCTAATAAACTATTTAAAACCAATTTGTAGACACAAAGCCAAAGACAGAAGAGCACAGCAGTCTGCTCATAGCAAGCCAAGAAGTGAAGCTTTGTATCATGTTCTCATTTTTCATTTATTTATTTTGCCTTCCTTCATTTAAAAATATTATGATCCAAGAAGAGGTTGGACTAAATAATCTTTGAGAACCTTTTCAACTCTAAAAGTCTATGATTTTATGGACCAATCAGAACTATGGCAACAGTCACTATTGGCAGGTGGGCTCCCAAGAGACAGAGATTGAAACTTTGATATTCCCTATACAGGGAAGGTGGAGGATGTGAGAGAGCCACAAAACGGAGGGCACTGGATAGTTTACTGGTAATCAGATGAAGAGTATTGCATACATATATCTATTGATCACACATGGTGACATTACTTAATTTTTGACATGGCATGGAGCATAGGAAGGGTGTTTGTCCAAAATAGCGTGGTAGAGATGCGGCAAGAGAATGAATTCTCCCCATTCTGTCTCCTTGTGTTCACGCTCAGGGCTTTTCCTATGTGTGTAAATTGAGTACAGAGAAATATCCCTTTAGCTATCTCAAAATAAGGTTGCATAGGACCTATGCTAGGCAAAATTCTGAAACAGGCTGAGCTTGTCTTACACTCCCTTTATTCCTTTCCCCTCCCATTCTTCTGTCATAGAAACAAAGGATTTAGAACTGAAAGGAACCTTAGAGATCTAGTCCAATTCCCTTTTCTTTGAGGAAAAGAGTCATAATTTACACTTCTTCTGTATGTTATTCCCACCTCACTCTAGTCCAGCATAGTATAGAGCACACAGTAGGCACTTGATAAATACTTAAAAAAAACTGAATCGTGGTGTTCAGCATTCCAGACTTTGTAGAAGACCTTTTTAGGTAAAGCCACAATTTTGGTCTGACAGTGGTATGGAGGCATCATGTCTTCTTTCATCTCTACTTTCTGAATGGTTTCCTTTCTGTCAAGTCTGGAATTAATTGTTCAGAGCAAGTGATCTCCCTAACCACCAACAAAGTAGCGTTGAGATGCAGAATGGTTGGTTATTATTATTATTGGAAATAAAGATAACAATACTAGTTATCATTTCTCTAAAGTTCTGAAATCTAGAAAATGCTTTATAGGCAGTGGAGTGCTGAAAAATGCTTAACAGTGGTTTATTTAAAAAAGAGATCACTTTTAAGTGCTCTTGGCCCTGAAGTCGTGAAGACTCATCTTTCTGTGTTCAAATCTGGCCTCAGACACTTACTAACTGTGTGTGCCTGGGCAAGTCACTTAACTCTGCTTGCCTCAGTTTCCTCATCTGTAAAATGAGTTGGAGAAGGAAATGGCAAACCACTCCATTATCTTTGCCAAAAAAGAACCAAATGGGGTCACAACAAGTTGGACATGATGGAAATGACTAAACAACAACACAAATGACATACTTTTAACTTTGGTTTGCATTATTAACATTTCTCTATCACTTTCTTAAGTCTAGACAATCAACAAAACAATAAAAGCACTGATTTGCAGTGTTTGCCAATTTCTCAGGTGCAAGCATTCACATTGAAAATTCAACAACTGGCATTTCTGAGTTGGTACAAATTAGCTCCGGCACTCCTTTATTTAGAAGTGTTATTTGATCTTCACAACTCTTTATTTTATTCTTTTTAAAATTTTCACATTAGTCATGTTGTAAAGAAGAATTAGAACCAATAGGAGGAACCACAAGAAAGAAGAAAAAAAAAACAGGAGAGAAAAAAAGAGCAAATAGTATGCTTCGATCTGCATTCATACTTCATGGTTCTTTCTTTGGATGTGGATAGCATTTTCCATCATGAGACTTTTGGAGGTATCTTAGATCCTTGCAAAGCTGAGAAGAGCTAAGCCTATCAAAGTTAGTCATTGCGCAACGTGGCTCTTACTGTGTACAAGGTTCTCCTGATTCTGCTCACTTCACTCAGCATCTGACCATACAAGTCCTTCCAGGTTTTTCTGAAGTCTGCCTGCTCATCATTTCTTATAGCACAATAGTATTCCATTACATTCATATACCACAACTTGTTCAGCCATTCCCCAATTGATGGGTGTACCCTCAATTTTCAATCCTTTGCTACCACAGAAAGAGCTGCTATAAATATTTTTGTACATGTAGGTCCTTTTCCCATTTTTTGTGATCTCTTTGGGATACAGCCCTAGAAGTGCTGTTGCTGGGTCAAAGGGTATGCACATTTTTATAGCCTTTTGGGCATAGTTCTAAATTGCTCTCCCAAATGGTTGGATCAGTTCACAACTCCACCAACAATGCATTAGTGTTCCTATTTTCCCACATCTTCTCCAACATTTGTCATTTTCCTGTTTTGTCACGTTGGCCAATCTGATAGGTGTGATGGATCCTCACAACTCTTGATGGTGCCATTAGGATCTCCATTTTGTAGTTGAGGAAATCAAGACTCTGAGAATTTAAGTAACTTGCCTAAGGTAACAAAACTAATATATATTTGGGACAGGGGCTGAACCCAATTCTTGGGTCCTGTCCAGTATTCTGTATTCTACCTGTGTTCAAGACTACCTCTGACACATTAGCAAGCTACTTCTGAACCTTAATTTTCTTTTCTGAAGAAATGGGCAAAAATTAGTACCTCTCTCAGGTATGCTGTAGAGGCAGAATAGTAATTACAGAGCTAAACTTAGAATGAGAAAGACCCATGACCAACACTCACCTCTGACACATACTGCCTGTGAGACTCTGGGCAAGTCACAACTTCTTGGTGCTCTAGGCAACTCTAAAAGACTAGAAGTTACAGTGAAAATGCCTGCATTGGCAAGGGAGTTTCCTCATTGGAAGTGGGAGTCTCCTCATCCAGGAGTTCCCTACACCAATGGAAATTGGTCCAGTACCCATTTCTACCTGTATCACAGGACTGGATTATTTTTGATCCCAACCTGTGATTTCCCTGGGGTAGAAAACTCCCAAAGAAGAATTCTCTTTACCAATTCAGATCATCAATTACCCCACAGCTTATATTCTAAGAGAGTTGCCTGGAACACTGAAATGTTAGATGATTTGTCCAGGTTTATAGGGTCTATCTATATCAAAGGTGGGACTTGAACCCAGGGGCTCCTTACTCTGAATTCAGCCCAACTATCACCTATGCCAGGTGGCCTTACAGGATTCTTATGAGACTTAAATGAGGTAATATGTATCAAACATCATAATTAAAATGAGGTATTAGTGTTTTCCTACTGGGATTTCAAAGCTATAGGACAAAACGTACAGTGTCACAGCTATGTGACTAGAAGAATATTTTAGCTTCATGTCACACTTACTCCAGAGTCCATTTTAAGTTTCAATAACAATTGCCCTACCCTGGGGTACAATGCTGTACCAGAGAGATTCTCTTCACAACCACCCTTACTTAAGCCCATGGTGGCCTTTGGTTGGTGAGTCTGGGATATTTCCTTTCCTCATGACAGAACAGGTTTGGTAGGCATCCCAGGTAAGCAAACATTCACAAGATTATATTGTGTCTAGCTTAGATTTTCTTAGCATCTAGTCCTAAAACAAAAGCAAAAAATACCTGATTAAAGACGTAAAATGTTTACATTCATTACATAAAACGTATAGATACTGTTCTTGTCCTAAAGAGTCTTAATACATCAAAGAAAGAAAAAAGAATATTATGAAAAGACATTGATTTAAACATTTTATGAAAAAAAAACAATGTCTCCATTTTAAAAAATTTCCCCTTTCTTTGAAAAAGCTGTAACTTACAATTTTGGCAAAAAGGGAAAGGCATTACCATGGCAAATAGCTTTAATTACATTTTCAAAGTCAACCTTGTAATTCATGCTATGAAAGTAAAATAGTCCCTTTCCAGTGAAAGGGACTAGATTTGTGATTTTGTTGGTATAGAGAACTGTATGAGGAAACTCCCTCTACAAATACAGGTATCTTATTGGAGGGTAGGGTAGGAGGAAGACATAATGGAATGGGGGCTCAATCTGATAGCTGAGAAAAAACCCATTGCTCCTTGGGGTACCTCTAGAGATTTAAGGGGAGGGGAAATGCTGCCTTCTGGGAACCGACTTTCCAGTGTAAGTGAAAGTTAGGATAAGGTCCCTCAGGGTCTATATTGCTACATGGTACATGCTATACTCCTGGATATGTCAGCACTTTCTCTACAATTTACATGGTCTTAGAGAATTGCCCTGGAGTGCTGAGAGGTTACGTAACTTGCCTATGGACACATAGACAGTAAATATCAGAGGCAGAACTTGAACCCAGGTTGTCCTGGCTCCATGGCTAGCTCTCTATGCACAATGTCATGCTGCCTCTCTTAAAAATAATACAAGATAAAATTAAGACAAATTTAGGTGTGTGTGGGTGTGGGGAAAGATGGGTTGTTACCTAAGCATAGCCAGCTGGAATTCAAGACATTACAGTTTAGAAAAGACAACCCCCTCAAGTCTTCAGGAACCCCTGAAACCCTGAGGGGGAGATATGACCAGCCTGGCTCTGTAATAGTTGTTGCTTTTATTCAGTCATTTCAGTCATGTCTTAGTCTTCGTGACCACATTTGGGGTTTTCTTGGCAAAGATACTAGAGTAGTTTGCCATTTCCTTCTCTAGCTCATTTTACAGATGAGGAAACTGAGGCAAATAGGGTTAAATGAAATCACACAGCTAGTAAGTATCTGAGGCCAGATTTAAACTCAAAAGATGAGTCTTCCTGAGTCCAGGCCCAGTGCTCTATCCACTGCACCATAGTGGGCCAGATTATATTCGTTGCATTGGCATTACTCTCATTCTTTCTTGGACACTCTGACTGGTCTGATTGCTCCTTCTCAGTGTCCTTTGCTGGTTCATCATCTACATCATGTCCTCTAATAGTGGTTGTTTCCCAAGGCTCTGTCCTGGGCCTACTTCTCTCTCTGAAGTATCTCTCTCAGTGATCTCATCAGTTTTCATGGGTTTAATTTTTACTTCTATGCATTTGACTCCCAAAACTATATTTCCATCCCTGGTCTTTCTTCTGAGCTCTACCTGTGCATCTCTAACTGTCTACTGGATATTTCAAACTGGATGCTCAAGAGGCATCTCAAATTCAATGTGTCAAAATGGAACTCAACATCATTTCCTCTGTTCTAAATGTTCTTATTTCTGTTGAAGCTACCACATTCTTCCATTTGTGCATTTGCAATGTTGGCGTCATTCTCAACTTGTGGCTCATGCACTCCACATATCCACTTAGTTACCAAATCCTGTGTGTGTGTGTGTTTTTAATCTCCACAATATTCCTCTCATCTGTCTTTCCCTTCTTTCTACTCACATGGCCACAACTCTAGTTCATTTCAGACAAGAACTAGAGCATAGCTTCTAAGTTTATGTCCCTGCCTAAAGTCTCTTCTCAGTACAATCCATCTTCCCTGTAACTTCTAAAGTGATTTTCCTAAAGCGCAGGTCTAACCAGGTTCCTTATTCATTAAAATCCAGTGGCCTCCTATTTCTTCAAGGATCCAATAAAAACACCTCTGTCTGTTTTTTAAAGGCCTTCACAAAATGACCTCGATCTATCTTTACCACTCTGTGGTCCAGCAAAACTGTCCATAATGTTTCTCACACGTGGTGATCCATCTCATCTCCATGCCTATTCTGGACCAGACCTGACTCAAATTGGCCAGGTGTTTATGTTTTGAGATACCTGTAGGCCATCTAGTAGTAAATAAAAAGAGTTTTACTTAGCTGTAGCATAGAAAGGACACTCATCAAGCATATATAACTGATTCATTTGAACACAACTTCTGCATTTTTCATGTGTTAAGCCTGAGGAAACCCAATAACTCCCTGGAAACTACGCCAATGGTTTCAGTCTTAGTCTTCTAGACCAACGAAGTCTCAAAAATATTTCATTATCTTTTAATAGCTTATGTGGGGTGGAGGTTGCCGCCATGCTAGGGATGGATTCCTTCCTTACCTAACCCACCCCTTTTTAGAAACCCTTGTTGACTTGAAAACTCTACTCAAGTACCATATTGTACATGAAACCTTTTCTGATTCTTTCAGCTAGTACTGTCTTCCTTCTAAAAACTGATCTTGTATTTATTCTGCAAGTATTTTAAGCATGCTAAGGCATGTACATATTGTTCTTGTCATTAGAAAGTTGATCAATAGACAAATTTTTAAAAACTAGAATAGCTCATTAAGGTTGTCTATAAAAGAAGTATTGTGATTAGAATTGGTAGTAGACATGCCTATCTGAATGAAATCATGGCTCCTTGAAGAGTTAAACTCTAGGCCCAAACAGTAGCTTGCATAATAGTAGGTTTGTTGATTGAATGATATTTATAGTTCACCAGGAATAATTGTTTAGAGAATCAAACAACAAAATAACAATTCTGAGTCAAAGAATAATTCTCACTGTTTGGTAGGACTTGGGAGATTTAACGAAAATGTGTCAAGCTTGAGATTTGTAACAGAAGGCCTAGATATTTCAGAGCCAGTGTGTTTCTCACTTTCTTTTAATGATTGGAAAGGGAATTAAAGGAAGAAAACAAGCATATGGACTATATGGGGAGATAAAGAGATGGGGGTAAACATTTAGAAAAGGCAAAGAGAATGGGACATGGGGAAGAGGACTATTTTCATCACTTCCTAGCATCTAAAACAAATACTGGCATCAAACATTTTGTAAGATCTTCCATGGAAGGTAATGTTTGAACGCTTGGAGCAGAATGGCAAGGGTCTCTGGGAGAATAATTAACTTAATTTGACTGTTTTTTTGGTTGATGGTCCTTTTCTCTTGTATGAGTCTATAAAGCTTGGGGCTTTGGGACACACAGCCTTCTGGACCCTGCCAGTCAACCCCAAAATGGAATATGGGAAAATAGTCTTTTTCTTTCTTTTCTTTCTTAAGTCAGGTAAGACGCTGAACAATATTTATTTTAAAGGAATGTGTAATTTTAAGAGCACCTAAGTTTTCCTTTTTTTTTGTAATTTCAAAAAAATTTTTTTTCTAGGAAAGAATAAGCATGTTGCAAATGCTTGAACAGTTAAGACTCAACAATACCTTTGAATTCTCTTCTAGGTTGACTTAATATAAAAATGATTCTTGAAATGACTTTATGTATAAATTGATCCTTTCAGCATTAGGTCCAGTGAATTTTCAGGTCAAAAGGTGGCAGAAAACTGGAGAACTTATCAGGTGATGATAGCAATTTCCCCATGAATATTGCCAAAATACTAGAGATAAGTGGGGTAGAAAGGAAAATTAATTACTTTCCAAGTTCCAGTATACTTATAAAGGAAGGTTAGACAACATAGTCAAACCAGTCATTTGGCATTCCAAAAAAAAGTTTGGCGAAGTGATCAATAAATAGATTCCATTATTATAGCTCTTAATTTATTTAAATTAGAACATTTTCAGAAAAGGCTTCTCTTTAAGACAAATTTAAAATATCACTTTGGGGATTATAGTCTATTTTTTAAAATTAGGCCCATATAAAGGAAAAATAGGACCCTAGAAATATTTGTAAGATACCTCAAAGACATAATTATGGTATGTGTGTGTATGGTATAATTGGATGTTCAGTTAGGAAGATATTAAAAGTGGGGTAATGGTTAAATACCCCCCTGTAGCAACAACTCTGTCTCAGAGGTTCCTCAGCTAGACTTTCCATTTTACTATTCAATATAATCTGGGTTTTTTGTTTTATTTTAGTGAATAGTTAGAACAATCTGTTTTCTTGCTTCTCGTACCATGAACATTTCTTAAAGGTAAATTAGAAATAATTTAGAAAGAGACAGACATAAAGATAGTCTTTATGGTCTGTCTTTTTCAGTGTTCTTTATGAGTTAACTAATTTCCCACAGCATTTTGTTATAAAAAAGATGCTTGGATAGATGCTCTAGGATTGACATAAACGAGAAGACAGAAAAATTTTTAAATGATTTTTTAAAAAACTGTAATCAAGCACTTGTTTATATTGCTAGCTGCCCAGAAGAAAGAAAAGCAAATAGAGGTCAGATAAGGAATAAGCAAATAGCTATTTATGGGAAATGAAGGTCTGTTTCAGCAATCTGAACACAGGTTAGAAAACTAGGCAGCAACATTCATATGTCAGTGCGTAACACACACACACACACACACACACACACACACACACAAGAGAGATACTGCTTGCCTTGGCCAATCTAAGGGAAAATATTCTTTAGAAACACATATTTTTAAATACCAGAATTTATCTTCATTTTAATCCTTCTTTAAAAAGATTTTTTAACTTAAAATTTTTTTTGCCCTTTAGTTTCATTTTTCTAGAGCACTGAAGTAGCTCTTCCAAATGGATCAGAATGAACATTTTACATCTGCATTTAGCTGATGTACAAGTATTTTACAATTTTGAAAAAATTTAAAAAAACTATGATTTATTTTTAAAAATATACTTGTTTCAGTAACAATACATTTTCACCTTGGGTTTGCTCCATGAAAATATTTTTTGCTGCTGAAATAGATAGTCTTTTGTTGCCCCATGAATTCAAGTTCCTTTTAGAGTACAACAGCCTTGAGAAAATGAGAAAATAGACAAGCTAAACATATGGTGTCACTTGGGAAGGGCCAACGTCAACCTCAAAATTCACAAGAGAAGACATTCTAGAGTTGATTCTTATTTATCTACAATGTAAACTCTGAAACTGGTTCTTTTGTGCTATCTTCCCAGTATCTTCTCAGGGTGTATTAGGTAGGATATTTTCAATACATCCTTAATGGCAAACAATAAATCCTGTCTCTCCTTGTACATTGATTTTAGTCCTGTTGCCTTTTTGACTCTCTAGAGAACTTCATAAAGTCTTAACTCATTTTTTTTAGAGATTTATAGTTACTTTACAAAGTGTCCTGATCAACAAAATTGCTAGCAAAACTTTCTGGGACTCTCTGGGAGTTTAGCCTGGAACACAATGTAGACATTGTAGCATATGGTTTTCTTTAAACTTTCTATGATTAAATCAATCGAGCTGCTTGCTATGTGCCAGGCATTACGGCAAGTGCTGGAGAGACAAAAACAACAACAACAACAATAATAACAAAAAACAAATCCCTGCCCTCAAGAAACTTACATTCTAATTGGAGAGAACATACAGAAATCTGTGCTTAGAAAATAGCTACAGAGCAGATGAAATAGTAGAGGAGAAGGCATTAGTAGTTCAGATCAGGGAAGGGCTTCCCCCAGGAGGTGATGATTAAGCTGAGTCTTAATTGGTGATTAAGCCAGGATTCTAAGACTCAAAGGTTAAGAGGGAGAATATTCCAGGCATGTGGGAGATGGAACATTGGATGGGACAATGAGCAAGTAAACTATTATTGCAGCACCACGAATACATGGAGGAGATTACTATGTAAAGAAGACGGGACAGATAGGAAGGGGTCAGGTTGTGATCATCTCTAAATGTCAAACCATAGAGTTTACATGATCCTAGAGGTAATAACTTTTATCAAAATCTTAAGATCTTATCTCAAGATTCATATATGGTCAGTCATCCATTCAATCATTCATTGTTGGGGGTGTCTCAAACTAAGAAGAATGAAAAATGAGATCTTCAGGTATGGACTACTTATTTGGATATTCAGGGGAATAAGATGGTCTCTGAGGTCATTTATAATTCTAAGATCCTAAGTTCTAGAAAGACATGTGCTAATCCCATCTCCCTAGCATAGTATCATTATTTGAAATTGGATATTAAGACCTAGTGAAAAATAGGTCTTTAAGTCACTTACACAGTCATGTAACAGTTAAGATTAGTGTGGCTCAGAAATAGACTAAAAACTCCAGAGTAGACCAGTCCTATAAGCCATTTCAAAAGAAACTGGGATTGGGTAGCAACCGGAAAGAAATGAAAATTAATTTAATTAATTATTAATAATTGATTAAAGTTAAATTAATAATAAATCAAAATTAATGAAATAAATTAAATTAATAATAGTGGCAAAATAATGAGTAAGGTAACAAAGAAGGTAAAAATCAGGAAAAGATGGAAGGTGAGCTGTGCCATGCTGATAAGGGTGGGATGGGAATAGGAGGGTAGTTAATGGGTCTTCAAGGTCTGCATCTGCTTTGTTTCAGTCTATGTTTATCATCAATCTGCCAAATCAGCTTTCTTTTTTCTTTTCAAACTTCAGTAACCAAAGCGTAGATTTTCCTCCCCTATCCCCACCCTCCTACAATATACTCACCAACTTTTAGATGAGAAAGAGAAGGTCTCAGTAGGGTTCAACCTATGAGATCCTCTGTCTTCTGAATTTAGCTGAGAGGCAAAAGTCAATCTCATGCTTCCCCGCAGGTAGGCAGATCCTTTTGGGAGAAAAGATAGAATGCTAGAGTAAGTTTAAAAAGCATAGAATGAGATGAAGGAATGGATGGGTAACACTGGTCTTAGGAAGTTGTTGAATAAAAGCATTTGAATCTTACATGCTTTTAAAACTTATCTTGAATGAATATCATTTAACCTGTGTTAGAGGTTGACAGGATGGACACGAGGCTCTTTAGATGGGTAAGGTGTTAGAAGTCTGGTCTCAGACACTTACTGGCTGTGTGATGCTGAGTAAGTCACTTAACCCAGTTTGCCTCAGTTCCCTTACCTGTATGAACTGGAGAAGGAAATGGCAAACCACTCCAATATCTTTGCCAAGAAAACTCCAAATGGGGTCATGAAGAGTTGGATGTGACTGAACAACAACACACATCCTGAATAAGAATCTCATTTACAACATACTCAAGTGAGCTTTTAGCTTTTGTTTGAAAAATTTCCAGGGAGTGGGAAATCTCCATGGGAGATTTACTGAAGGGCCTGGGAATATCTGGTTTGGAGAAGAGAAGGTAGGGGGAAAGGTTAAGCTTTTTTTTTTTAATTTAACCCCAGAAGGCAAAATTAGAAATGATGAATAGAAGCTACAAAGAAGCCAGTTGAGGTTGAAATAAGGAAATACTTCCTACTAGTTAGTTATCCCAAAGTGCAAGGAGATGTCTTAGGACATAGCGGCTTTCCCTTCACTGGTCATCTTTCAAGCAAAAGCTTTTTTTTTTGGATGTGTATTTGATAGAGGTAATTCTTGATCACAGATTATGGATCTAGTTCTGGAAGGGACCTCAGAGGTTATCTTGTGCTATTCCTTCATTCTACATATAAGGAAATTTAGGCCAAGGAAGTTACCTGACTGGCCCAAGCTCATATAGGTAGTAAGCATCAGAGGAGCAAGTTAAGACTGCAAAGCCACTGTTGCTGCTTCCACTGGACAATGTAGCTCCCTTCACTTATGCCCTCCAATTCTGAGATTCTGTGAATTGTTATTAATTGCCCCATAGCACCTATAATACTTATCAACACTCCCCCTCCCCCAGAGCATACACAAAGTACTTAATGATAGTTGTTGATTCTATAAAAACAAGCACATACCTAAGTAAATATTCAGATATTCTTGCTGCAATGGGTTCAGTCTTGGGAAGCCTAGACTAGAATGTAGAGATTCTTAAGCCATTTTGGGGGGGAGGGGTCATGGCTCTCTTTGGCAGTTTGGTGAAGCCTATGGACCCTTTGTTAGAATAATGTTTTTAAATGCATGAAGTAAAATGCACAGGACTACAAAGGAAATCAATTATATTGAAATACAGTTGGCAAATTATTTCAAGTTTACAGACCTCAGTTTAAGAACCTCTGCTCTAATGGTGGGAGCACTTTGGCTTCTTTTTCTCATGCTTTTCAGCTCATTAAATCCTCCACCCTAGTGTTCTGGGGACAAATTATTTAAAGCTCATGTCTAGGTCTGCCCAAAGGGCAGTGTACTCAGGTAAAAGGTACTCAGTGTAAACTGTAAATTAGTTATGGGACACGTATTTTATTCTTCAACACAGAAGAATGCTAAACATGAAAGACACAGTGAACATTGATAAAATGACTTCACACAGGATTCAGTAACTTATAACTACTGTTACTATCTGCTGGGAGACGGATATTAGATATCACCAGAACATGCAGCAGTGCTGATCAGACATTTTAGATTTCACCTTGGCTCTCATGGGTCCTCTTCAAAAACAAAGGACAAACATCAATGGTATGTTCCTCCAAGTCTACATTTTCAGAGTATTGTTCTCTTCTTATTGGTGATCATCTTCTCTTATTAAGAAAACTCATTGCCGTCAGTCAGCTTCACTCAGTGAGCCCAGTGGCTCCAAGAAGCTGTAGCACTTGCAGTGGCCACACCCTGGTAAACCATCTAAGCAGACAGGCTAAACCAGGTCGAAAGTAACAGACAGGCTTCAAACCTATTGGTGAGTTAGTGGGATGTCTACTCCACGCATGTGAAGACTTTCTGGGTAGATGAGAACAGTTTGTTCCAAAAGCCATGAAGCAGGCTCTGTGGAGCGCTTAGAGCTTGGTCAGGCATCTGTGATGCCGAGGTCATTCACTGAATCCTGGGACATAGCCAACCATTTTGACTTTTGTCCTGCAACTGGATTTTGATGACTCAGGAAGAGAGTGAGGCTGACAATTTCACAACTCTGCCTCACTTAAATCTAATTCACTCCCAAGTCAAAACATCGCCCATGATGTCTTTGGTCCTAAAACGAAGGATGAACAATAAGACCTCTCAAACTCTAAGCCTGGACATGTCCACTTGAGATTGATGTTCAGGAAAGGAAACACAGAGGAGAAAAAGAAGGTGGGGCCCAGATGCTGCATGAAAGCGGTAACTATAATGCTCAGGTGGGGAATGGCCAGCCTATCCCCACTCCTTGTCGTAAGTCCCCTTTGTTGCTACCTAGATGGGCAAAGGAGGAGTGAACCAGCCAGAAACTGTCTTTCTTTTTAACTGGTACAGCATTTTAGTCTCCTGCCACTGTCACAAAGTGAGGAACAAGGGACCACTCAAGGTTTTTTGCTTCATCCTGAAGTGACCAGTGCATTCAGTGCTAGGCTAAGCACATCCAACCACTGAGTCATCATATTCCTAGAGCCCTCAGAAGTATCCAGGGAGAGCTCCAGACACAGTCACTGGAATGACTCTTACAGTTCAATTAAACCTCTACTATACAAGTATCAACATCATTAAGGATACCTTTGATGATATAGCAATAAAAATAACTGTTCAATGATATTATAATGAAAATCAGGTGAGACATAGAACAGGGAGCTGTTTGATCACCAAAGTCATTCTCTATGGTCAGGGAGGTTAGGCAGCAGGGAGTCCTAGTCAAGGAGGGATTCTTGTGCATGGTAAGGCCCTCCAGATCACAGGTGTCAAAATCTACACTGTACCTGGCCACTGGAGAGCGGCTAAACCAGATTAAAATGTAACTGGGAAATGTTTAACAAAAATAGTAAATAATAAAAATGTTTAACAACAATAATAAATAAATAAAATAATAAAAAATAAGAATATGGTATAACATGGATTATATTAATTTGTGGCTTTTTAAGTCAACATGGCCAGAAGGTTTCCTTTCTATTTGAGTTTGACACTGTTATCCTGATCGTGCTAATTGCATCAAGCCCCAAAACACTACAGCATCTCCTAGGAGACCTGTGATCACTCAATGGAGTTTAGTCTATAAATCTACATAGAAAAGACTGAGTGGATGAAAAATATCTGCTGTCCAGAGTTCAACATATGCAGTTGGATGAATACCTTATTGAGGCTGTCCAAGAGTATGTGTATATCTAGAACAGACTATACAGATGTACAATAAGGTAGGCCTGATGGGCAGCTAGGTGGTACAGTAAATCGAGCACTGGGTTTTGAATCAGGAAGACTCATCTTCCTGAGTTCAAATTTGGCCTCAAATACATACTACCTGTGTGACCCTAGGTAAGTCACTTAACTTTGTTTGCCTCAATTTCCTCATCTGTGAAATGAGCTACAGAAGGTAGCCAACCACTCCAGTACCTTTGCTGAGAAAACCCCAAATGGGGTCATGAAGAGTCAGAAATGACTGAATAACAAATTATTTAATAGGGTTGGTATTAGAATCAATTGAGATTAAGTTTGTAAAGGACTTTGTAAACACAAGTTTAAAATTTGATTATTATCATTATGACTACTATTACTGTTAAGTAATTTTTTTTTGTTCTTGTTGCTTAAGTAGAGAGGTACGAGGTTTTAATAGGGGATATATTAATAAAACTCATCCTCCCTTTCAATATATCTTCTTTAGTAATTCTAATGCCCAAAATTTCCTGGAGGTAACAGTTCATCATTAAGATGAACAAGGCCTCCCTTCCCTCCCCACCCCCGCTCCATACACACACACAAACTTACACACACACAAACATACACACACATACACACACACACAAACACATATACACACACACATACACACATGCTTATACTTTGTTAGATAGTTTCATGAGTTACTCTGGCTAGAGACATTTATCACCAGCAGTCAATATTCTGGTGACAAGCCTTTCTAAACACACATAGCCTGGTCTTTGAATGACAGTCTGTCAATGAGCTCATACAAGTCAGTCAGTCAATAAATATTTATTAAGCACCTACTATGTGCCTGGCACTGTGCTTAGCACAGGGGACACTAAAGAGGCAAAAGACATTTCCTGCTCTCAAGGAATTCATAGTCTAATGGATGAGACGTTTGAAGCTTTCCTGAATTGGTAGGATATAATACCCCAGCCTGTGTTTCTCTGGCATGGCCCTCAAGAGTCCAATCTCATTTCCATACCATAATGGACCTTCTGATTAAGATTCTAATGGAGATTTAGTTTACTATCTTCATTCAAATGGTAGCATGCTGCTTTACCAAATAGTTATAGTCCATTAGAAGAACTACTTACTTCATTCAAAAAATTTCTTCGTGGTGAGATATTTTTTTGGATTCACATTAAGCAGCAACTCTATGAAGAACTTTTATGTAGCTTCAATGGCTTCCCATTGCTTAAGGAATAACAGCTAAACACTTTGGCAAGGAGCCTTATTCAGGACTTCTCATGTTTTAGCTGCCATTTATTTCTCCTTCCTCTGAACTCCAAAATATTGATGATATTAACTGAATGTTATTTGCCATTCCCTTGAACAGTTTTCTCTTTTCTTCCTGCTTTAGGACAAGGAGAACCACTAGACAGTTATGTAAAAACAGAAGGGGCTTCGCTTCTTAATTCCCAAAAGAAGCAATCTGAGGCAAGAAGTGTAGAAGAGTGTGAAGCAAAATGTGAAGGGGAAACTGAATTTGTCTGCAGGTAAGTTCACTTGGGCCCCAATTGTGCATGCATTCTCCTGGTTGAGACACTATTTTGGGGCAAAGCAAGAATTTATTTAAGGATTTGTTTATCAGTACAAGGTGGATTTAACAAGAAAAAAGAATATGGCGGTGTCAAAATTGGGCGTGAGCAAATAGCATTAGGCTTTTAATCCTCCCTATGTGTCTCAGAGTATGCTTAACTAATATCCACTCTAGAACATTACCAAGAGCAGCACGTTACTATCTAACATGGGCATGTATGCCACTTTTATAGCTCTGCATTGCTTACAGAATAAAGTCCAACCTTCTTAACAAGAGTCCTTTTCAAGGTCCTCTAGGATTTGTCCTCTGTCTACCTCTCTAAGCTTATTTTTCACTAATTTTCCTTTCTCTAAATTTCAATAGCACTTTGTTACGTCCCTCTGATACTTATCACATTCTACATTGTATTATGATATTAGTAGACTATAAACTGCTGAGACCAGACTTTGCAAAGCAATGCAAAGTGGATAGAAGGCTAGTCTTAGGATGTGGAAGACCGGTTCAAGCCCTGCTTCTGGTGCATTCTAGATCATGGGTGGCCACCTAGATCATGGCCTAGATCATGGCCTCCAGGCCACCTGTTTCCCAACCTCTATCCTAGATGTATGTGACTTAATCTTCTTAGTAGGCCAAGCAGCATTCTGATACTATAAATTATGGACAAATGGCCCATCTGAGTCCCTGGAGAGGGTTTCCTTATTAGAAGTTCCCTCCATGCTGATAAAATCTCAGGCTCAGAACTACAACAAAAAAATCCTTACAGCACCTAGATACATAATACTTACTTGATAAATGCTTGACTTCATAAACCAGAGCTGTGGCTACTTAATGACATGGAAACTGACAGTGAGGAATTGGATTGAAGTTTGCTTTTATGAAAGCAACTCTAAAAATATCATCTATCGATATTTCAGTAGACATGATCTCTAACAATTTATTTAAAAAAAAATAGATCTCTCTCCTCTTCCTCTCCTTTCCCTCTCTTACCTCCTCCTGTCTCTCATCTTCTCTTCTCTTTTTTCCTCTCTCTCCCCCTCTGTCTCTCTGTTTCTTGCTCTTTGTGTCTGTCTCTCTCTGTCTCTCCGTCCCTGTCTCTCTCTGTCTCTATCTTCGCCCCCCACCGCCACCCAGAATACATGTTCCAGGCAAATTTTAGCTTACCATAAATAGGCAAATGAAATACCAATAGGTTAACTTACCAAAATAGCCACTATGTAAGGAGTCCAGTTTTAAAGACTGAGCCCTGAACACCTAGGGAGGTACACGCAAGAAGAATTCCATTGGACTGTCTTACACAAAGGTAAATGTCCAGATGTCAGGCTTAGCTATTCTAAGTCATGTGATGACAGAGAGGACTAGTGGTGGTTCATCAGTGACACTGAGGCACAGCTGCCATTTGCTGTTGGCTATCCAGTTTGGGGGCCCAAAAAAGAGAGGGGGAAAGAACGAAAACAGTCACTCTGGCTGCGTTTATGTTGTGGAGAGGGAGAAAGGAGGGGGAAAAGGGAAACAGTGCCACCTATCCTTAGAGGAGAGAAAAAGTCAAAGTGGAGAGATGAGTTCTGTCTCCTGCCCCCCTCAGCCAGGAGAGAGGAAGAGAGAGCACACAGTGTTTGGCTAGTTTCTATGTCTATACATGTGCTCCATCTAATTTCTGAATAATGCTCCAGAAGTCAAGGTCACAAATCACCATCATCACTAACAAGCATTTATTAAGTGTCCACTGTATACCAGACGCAGTTTCAGGCACTAGGGATACAAAGGCAAAAATCCAACAGCCCCTGCCTTTAAAGAGCTTACATTCTCAATGGTAGGTTGGGAAATAGCATCATTTGCATTCTGAAATTAATGCCAGATGTAGTTGAGTTCACTCTCCAAGAAACAATCTGATAGAATTTAGAGCTGTGAAGGACCTCAGATAATCTGCATGCAGTTTCTGGGATATTAGAGAAGATGTTTGTGAGCCTAGGACTAGGAGTAAGGAGAACTCAGGTGCTGGTTAAGGCTCGGCCACTGACTCACTATGGGATCTTGGGCAAGTCCCTTCCCCCTTTCTAAGGCTTCAGTTTTCCCATTCTGTTAAATGGGAGAGTTGCACTAAGATGATGTCTAAGGACTCCCAGTCTAATATTCTGCATTCCTTCAAAGATCATCTTCCTGCCAGCTACTGACACAAGTACTCTTAAAAGATATTTATGCTCTGCTTCTAATAAAACCTCTCTATGTGCTTTCCAGTTCTTCAAGGTCAGATTGGAAAATGACATGATGTGCATTTTGAGCTTAATGCCAGATTCACTCTAAGTATTGAGGTTTATGATAAATCAGAAAGAACTGGCTCTTTTCAAATAGGAAGTTGTTTCCCTGATCCAGTCTTATTGCCCTCAGTATCCTCTTTCCAAGAGTGATCTCCTCTGGCCTAGGATGCTGATTACATGTGCTTTATTAACCAGTTGGGATGCATCTGGGATGTCGCATTATAATAAGTCACCCTAAATGCAATCCTTTCCAAATCTTCCTTCCATAAACTTTCCTTTTGAAACAACTGGAATGTATAATGAATATATATAATATATAATGTATGTATTATATTATTACAATATATCATGTGCATAATATATGATAATAACATATATAATGGTAACGAAATACCTTTCCTTTTGAAGCAACTGGAATGTAAAAAATATTAATAATTTCAACAATGCTTCAGCACTGGATTTGGGATATGACATCATGTTCAAAGTCTGCCACTCAGTATCTGTGACATTTTCACATGTAAAATGAAGGGGCAAGGGTCAAGATTTAAACTCAGGTCTTCTTGACTCTGTCTGGCACTTCACTCAGCAGGCCTATCAAAAGCATAATATATAGATTCCTGAACTTGGAGTCAGGAAGACCTATGTTCAAATTCAGGCAGTTACTAGCGGGATGTATTTACCTCAATAAAATAGAGGATTGTTGTGAGGCTCAAATGAGAGAATATTGTATCCATATACTCTGTAAACCTTAAAGCTCTATATAAATGGCACAGATTATTTTAAATATATGTCCACAGGCAAGATTTAATAGCTGTGTTCATCAAATATATGGAAGTGTAGTTTGTATACTGTACATCTGAGTGGACATTCTTAAGTCATAATGGTGCAATATGTGTTTAAGGTGGAAGATATGCATGTTGCAGACATTGCCAAAGTATTATTGCTATTTGATGAAAATTTCTTCTGATTCCAATTACCATGATGCCATTTTTACTCATCAACAAGGCTATGGGAGGATAAATGGATCATTGGTATGATATGGCAATCCTTAATGCACTGGGGATTAATATAACCCTACATGAGACTAGCCTTTGTATTTCACCATTAGTCTGCTTTCTATTGTAGACTGGGTTCACTACAAAGTTATTCTAATTTTTTTGTTTCATTCATTTGTTTATTTATTATTTATTTTTTACATTCTTGTTAAGTTTTGAGTTCCAAATGCTCTTCCTCCCACCCGTTTCCCCACCCACTGAAAAGGCAAGCAATATGATATCAATTACACATGTGAAATCATGCAAAACATATTTCCATATTAGCCATGTAGCAAAAAAAAAATAAAGAAAGTGAGAAAATCATACTTAAATTTGTGCTCAGTGTTCATCATTTCTCTCTCAGGAAGTAGATAGCATTTTTTCATCATGAGTCCTTTGGAATTGTCTTAGATCATTGTACTGACAAAAGTAGCCAATCTTTCACAGCCAATAATCATTACAACTATGTAATGTAACTATGCACGATGTTCTCCTGGTTCTACTTGTTTCACTTTGCATCAGTTCATATAGGTCTTGCCATGTTTTTCTGTAACCATTCCCCTCATCATTTCTTACAGCACAATAGAACTCCATTACAGTCATATATCACAACTTGTTCACCATTCCTCTTGATAGGCATCCCCTTGGCTTCCACTTTTTTTGCCACCACAAAAAGAACTGCTATAAATATTTTTGTACATATAGGTCCTTTTACTTTTTCTTCGATCTCTTTGTAGTGGTATTGCTGGATTAAAGGGTATGCACAGTTTTATAATCCTTTGGGCATAGTTCTAAATTGTTCTCCAGAATGGTTTGATCAGTTCACTACTCCACCAACAATTCATTAGTCTATTTTCCCTCTTCCCCTACAGCATTTGTCATTTCTGTTAGGTAAAAAGTGGTACCTTAGAGGTATTTTAATTTGCATTTCTCTAATCAATAGTGATTTGAAGCATTTTTTTTTCATATGACTATAGATAGCTTTGATTTCTTTTTCTGAAAGCTGCATGTTCATATCCTTTGGCCATTTACCAGTTGAGGAATGGCTCTTATTTGTATAAATTTGACTCAGTTCTTTATTCGTTTGAGAAAAGAGGCCTTTATCAGAGAAACTTGCTGTGAAATTTTTTGATATTACTTCATTTTCTATAGTACCTTTTAGCAAAATGTGGTTTCCCTGATTATCTTTTTTAAATAGGTCTATCTTTGCTTTTGCTTTGTCTGAGATCATGATTACTACCCCTGCCTTTATTACTTCAACTGAATCATAATTGATTCTGCCTTAGCCCTTTCAAGTGTGTTTCATGTAAACAACATATTGCTGGATTCTGCTTTCGAATCCATTCTGCTATCTGCTTCCATTTTATGGGTAAGCTCATCTCATTCCCATTCACAGTTATGAGTACTAAGTTTGTATTTCCCTCCATCCACCCCATCTTCTTTTTTATTCTTCTCTCTCTTTTTATCCTGTCCTTCCTCAAAAGTCTATTTTGCTTCTGATTCCTGACTTCTTCTATCTGCCCTCCATTTTATCATCCTTCTCCCCCTCTGCTTTCTCTTCTCCTCTTCTCCTCCTAGTTCCCTGTTGGGTAAGATAAATTTTCTATACTCAATTGACTCTGTGTGTGTGTGTGTGTGTGTATGTATGTGTGTGTGTGTGTGTTCTTTCCTCTTCAAACCAACTGAGAGTGAATTTCAAACATTACCTTACTCTCCCATTTTCTCCTCCATTGTAAGAGTTCTTCCTTACACATCTCTTTTATGTGAGGAAATTTTCTCCATTCTACCTCTCTCTTTTCTCTTCTCCCAGTGCATCCATCTTTTTCATCACTTTCTTTTTGGAGATCATCTCAACATAATTGACTCACACTCATACCCTCTGTCTATGTACACCCTTTTTTTTACTGCCCTAATGATAATAGTTTTTAGGAGTTACATATTATATAGGAATGTAAACAGTTTAACTTTATTGAATCCTTTATGATTACTCTTTCATATTTACCTGTTTATGCTTCTCTTGAGTCTTTTGTTTGAATGTCACATTTTCTCTTCAACTCTGATCTTTTCATCAGAAATGCTTAAAAGCCATCTATTTCATTAAATATTCATTTTCCCCCATGAAGGATTATACTCAGTTTTGCTGGGTAGGTTATTCTTGATTGTAATCCTAGCTCCTTTGCTTTCCAGAATATCGCATTCAAGCTCTCAGATTCTTTAATGTGGGAGCTGCTAAATTTTGTGTGATCTTACTGTGACTTCACAATATTAGAATTGTTTCTTTCTGGCTGCTTCAACATTTTTTATTTGATCTGGGAGCTCTACAATTTGACTATAGTATTCCTGGGAGTTTTCATTTTGGGGTCTCTTTCAGGAGTTGATAGGTGGATTACTTCAATTTCTATTTTACCCTCTTGAGGTAAGATATTGGGGCAGTTTTCCTTGATAATTTCTTGAAATATGATGTCTGTTTTTTTTTTGATCATGGCTTTCTAGTAGTCCAAGCATTCTTAAATTACCTCTCATTGATCTGCTTTCCAGGTCAGTTGTTTTTCTGATGGGATCTTTCACACTTTCTTCTATTTTCATTCTTTTGACTTTGATTGTTTCTTGGTGTCTCCTGAAGTCATTAGCTTTCACTTGCCCAATTCTAATTTTTTTTTTTTGGTGAGGCCATTGGGGTTAAGTGACTTGCCCAGGGTCACACAGCTAGTAAGTGTTAAGTGTCTGAGGCTGTACTTGAACTCAGGTCCTCCTGACTCCAAGGCCAGAGCTCTATTCACTGTGCCACCTAGCTACCCCCCAATTCTAATTTTTAAAGAATTATTTTCTTCAGTGAGCTTTTGTATCTCCTTTTCCATTTCATCAATTCTGCTTTTTAAGGAGTTTTTGTCTTCAGTGAATTTTTGTACCTCCTTTTCCATTTGGTCTAGTTTGCTTCTAAAGGAGTCCTTTTCTTCAGTGAATTTTTGGGCCTCTTTTACTATTAGTCTAATTCTCCTTTTTAAGGTGTTTTTCCTTCAGTATTTTTTGTGCCTCCTTTACCAAGCTTAATTATCTTTTCATAATTTTCTTGCATTGCTCTCATTTCTTTCCCCAATTTTTCTTCTCCCATTCTTATCTCTTTCTTTAACTCTTCTAGGAATTCTTGCTGGGCTTGTGTCCAATGAGCATTTTTTCCCTTGAGGCTTTACTTATAACCATTTTCACATTTTTGTCTTCTTCTGAGTTTGTATCTTGGTCTTCCCTGACTACACAATGGCTTTTTGTGGTCAAGTTCTTTTTTTGTTTGCTCATTTTTCAGCCTATTTTTTAAAATTTAACTTTCTTTTAAAGTTGGGCTCTGCTCACCTGGGGGTGGAGAGACATTTTCCTATGCTTCAGCATTTTTCATGGTGCTGTTTTCAGAGCTAGTTCTGGGGTCTGCAAGTTTTCAGTGCTTCCAAGGTGGAGTCATCCAGGAAGAGGTGTGGTCCTTGCTCTTCTGGTCTGTGCTTTGTTCTTTACCTAGGAAGGGCCCCTTTTCTCCTGCATCCCCAAGTATTTGTGCTCTTCTTGGCCCTGAAACTGGGACCAGTTCCCCGATTCTCCTGTAGTCACAAGTGCTAGCACTTCTCTTGGCCCTGAGACAGGAACTAGGGCCCCTGCTCCCTTGTGACTGACCATAAGTGCTCCTCTCCATCCTGGAACTGTGACCCAGATATGTGTTTGGGCAACAGAATTGCTAATCAGTGCCAGCAAAGGGCACTGACCAGTTATCCAAATGCCTTATCATTTCTAGGCTTAGAGTTCCCAAAGCATCTGGGGCTGCTTTTGCTGACATTGGGTATGTGCACTGTGGACAGGACTCCACCCTAGTGTCACAGATCTTTTCTGTTGACCTCCTAAGTTTTGTTGGGCCAGAAAAATATCTCACCCTAACTTTGTTGGCTCTGCTACTCCAAAATTTGATTTGAGAAGTTATTTTAAAATTGTTTGGAGGGGAATGTTGACAGAGTTCAGCTGGCTTGCCCCCTCTAGTCCACTGTATTCTGTATAATTTCAGCTAAGTCTTAATTTCTCAGCTCCCATTTGTGCAAAATTCCACATCTCAACATTTCTATTCTTCTCCATTCTCCCCTCCTATATTACAGCCTCTGATGAAGACGTGGGTTTTCTTCTTGCATTGGATAACTCCTCTACCTGTGCTCTTGATTGCATTCCTTTAATTATCTCCAATAGCTTTTACCCTCAATCAGTTTCTCCCTTTTTTCTCATATTCACACTTTCCTTATCTACACTATCCAAAAACATGCCTAGATCTTCTCCATCCATAAAATATCTCTTCCTGACTCTGTCATTCCCTCAATGTGTCATCCTACATCTCTTTTTCTTTTCAAAGTTAAACCTTAGAAAGCATTGTCTACTGACTCCTTTCACATCTCCCATTCACTTCTCAATTCCTCATGATTGTTTCCTGCCCCACCATTGGATTGGAACTGCTCACTCCAAGTTTACCAATCTCTTACCTACTAATCAAAACTTACTTCCTCTTACCAATTTTACCAATGCCAATTTCTTAACTGCTAAATCTAGTGGCCTTTTCTCAGTTCTCATTATATTTGACCTCTCTATAGCTTTTGAAATTACTGACCACTCTTGGACATTCTTCTCTCTTTGCTTTCATGACGCCATTTTCTCTTGGTTTCCCTTCTACCTGCCTGTCTGTTCCTTTTCAGTCTCCTTTGTTGGTCATCTTTTTCTTCCTGTCCTTTAAATATGGTTGTACCCTATCCTAGGCCCCCTTCTCTTCTCCCTCTACACTCTTTCTCAGTTAGTCCTCTATCTACCAAGGATTCAATTATCATCTTTTTGCTGATATGATTCTTAAATCTACTTATCCAGCCCTCATCTTCTTCATAGTTTCAGTGTTGCATCATCAACTTCCTGCTTAGCAAATCTAGCTGTATGTCCCATAGATATTTCAAACTCAACAGCCCCAAAATAAAACTCATTTTCTCCTTCAAATATACCTCTTTTGTTAACTTCCTTATTTCCACTGAGAGCACCATCATTTTCTAGTCATTCAGATTTTAACTTTCAGAATTCCCCTACATTCTTCACTTTCCTATATTCCCCAATGTCCAATTGGTTGCCTTCTATAACCTTCTATAACCTCTATAACTGCAATTTGTCCCCTTCTCTCCATTTATATTCCTTGTACAGTTGTTTTCAGTTTTGTCTGACTCTTTATGACTCCATTTGGGGCTTTCTTGGCAAAGATATTGGAGTGGTTTGCCATTTCTTTCTCCAGCTCATTTTACAGATGAGGAAACTGAGGCAAACAGGTTTAAGTGACTTGCTCAGGGTCACACAGCTAGTAAGTGTCTGAGGGCAGATTTGAACTCATGAAGAGGAGTCTTCCTGACTCCAGACCTAGTACTTTATCCACTACATCACCTAGTTACCTGTCACATATCTACCACTCTGATTCAGGGCCTCATCATTTATTGCCCGGACTGCTGCTGGTCTCTCACCTTCCCAATCCATCTCTCCCATGTATCTACCAAATTAATATTCCTAATTCAGAGAGGTCTGATAATATGATTCATCCTCTCAAGAAGTTGCAGTGACTTCCAGTTCCTTCTAGCTCTTAAAGCCCTTCACAGCCTTACTTCAGTTTATTATTACAACATAATTCTTCTCTCACATTCTATCTTCCAGACAAACAGACCTACTAACTGCATAAATTCCATTTCCCATCTCTATGCTGTTGCCTGTAAAGTTCTCCCTCCTTATCTCTGCCTCTTGGGATCTCTAGCTCCCTTTAAGGCTCAGTTTAAATGCTACATCCAATATGATGTTTTTCTTGATATTCCCCTGTTGTTAATGTTCTCATCTCCTGGTTACTTTGAATTTGTTTTATAGGTAAATACTTTATAGATAAGGACTCTTTGTTTTCTGGGAGCTAGGTGGTGTGGTGGATAAAACACTGGGCTTAGAGTCAGGAAGACTCATCTTCATGAATTCAAATTCAACTTCAGACACTCACTAGCTGTGTGACCCTGAGCAGGTCACTTAACCCTATTTGCTTCAGTTTCCTCATCTGTAAAATGAGCTGGAGAAGGCAATGGCAAACCACTCCAGTATCTTTGCCAAGAAAACCCCAAATGGGGTTACGAAGAGTTGGACAAAACTGAAAAATGACTGAACAACAACTTTATATTTACCAATTTTGGTATATTGTTTCTGTCTTCCTGGTAGAATGCAATCTCCTTGAAGGCAAGTACCTTTTTTACTCTAGTTTTTGCTCTTGTCATCTACAACAATTTAGAAGGGGTTGGAAGACTAAACTCAAGGTGTAGTTGTTAATGGTTCAATGTCAATGTGGCAGGAGGTGTCCAGTAGAATATTGTGCCTAGTCCTTAGTCGTGTAACATTTTTATCAGTAACATGAATAAAGGCATAGATGGCGTGCTTTTCAAATTTACACGTGACAAAACTGAGAGGGATAGCTAATACACTAGATTGGACAATCGGGATTCAAAAATCTCTTGACAGGCTCAAGGACATTGGCCTGAACCTAGTTAGACAAAATTCAGTAGGAATAAATGTCAAGTCTTACACTTGCATACAAAGCATCAATTTCAAAAGTATAAGGTGGAGGAAGATAAGGCATGCTTCCATAGAAATTATTCTATGAATAGAATAATAGAAAAAGATTGGGGTGGGGATAGTTGACTTTAAGTTCAATATGAATCTGAAGATTTGTGAGGTAACTAGAAAAGCGAACACAGTGTTGGGCTAGGTTAAGAGAGGCATCGATTCCACGAATAGGGAGATGACAGCCCTACTGAACTATGCTTTAATCAGCCTCTGTATGGACTATTGAGTACAGTTCTGGGCTTTGTAGTTTAAGGAGGATAACCTAAAGAAGCCTTGGGCTTGTGCCATCTGAGGCTTAGTTTAAAGAACTAGACATAACTATCTTGGAGAAGGGGCCACGACTGCTGTCTTCAAGTATTTGAAAGACTTTCATGTGGAGGCAGGATCAGATGAATTCTATCTGACCTTGAGAGCAGAACAGTAAGAGTGGGTCGAAGTTTCAAAGACCTGTCTAAAAGTGGAACAGGCTGCTTTGAGGGGAGGAATCTCTCCTTGGAGGAATTCAAATGGAGGCTGGTTTTCCTGTATGTCAGATGTAATTCCTTTCGTATAGGGATTGGACCAGATGGCTGCTGAGATACCTTCCAACTCTCAGATTCTGTGACTGTGATCCTGTAATGCCTGGCACATAATGGGCACTGTAAAAATGCTTGCTGAATTAGATGGAATGCCCTATAGTCTTTGGCCGAGAATCTATTTCAGTTAACAGGTGATACCACTTGATTCATTGTAAATTACTCCCCCATCTCTGAGTCATTCTTATTGTATGTACCAGAAAGGTGTCATGGTAAAGTACAAAGATCACCAGGCTTGCGATCAGAAGACTTGGTTTCACATCCTTGCTCTGATACTCACTAGCTATGCCACCATGGAGAAGTCATTTCCTCTCTCAACCTCAATTTCTTCATCTGTAAAACAGGGATATTAACATTTGCACTCTCTAGATACTCTACAGGGTTGGTTGTGATGGAGACAGATAACACTTTGTAAAACTGCATACAAGAGTGAGATATTCTTGTACCAGTCCTGCTGCCAGCTTTGTGATGACCTCAGTGTTCTATGACCAGATGGTAGCCCAGTGGATAGAGTGTGGATTTGGCATCAGGAAGACTACATTCTGTTGTTATTGTTCAGTCATTTTTCAGTTGTGTCTGACTCTTTGTGACCCCATTTGGGGTTTTCTTGGCAAAGATACCAGAATGGTTTGCCATTTCCTTCTCCAGCTCATTTGACAGATGAGGAAACTGAGGCAAACAGGGTTAAGTGACTTGCACAGGGTGACACAGCTAGTAAGTGTCTCAGGCCAGATTTGAACTCAGGAAGATGAATCACAAATCCAGCCTCAGACATTTACTGTGTGATGTTGGGCAAATCACTTAACCTTAGTTTGCCTCAGTTTCCTCAACTGTAAAATGGGAATAATAATAGCACCTACACCCTAGGGTTTCCACAAAGATTAAATGAAATAATGATTATAAATTGCTTAGCACATTGTACATACCGTATGAATGTTTTAAAAAATGAGATAACAATTATAAAGTACATAGCATAGTACATGGCACATAGTAAGCACTATATAAATGTTAGCCTTTATTATTAGTAGTATCATCATTAGTAGTAATAGTAGGTCCACCTTCCAGCTTTAAATCTATGATCTTATGACCACATCTCAGTTGTATATTCTGACTTCTGATAAGTATAATGAATCCTCTGATGAAAGAGAATTGTTATAATCTAACAATTTCACATGAGGCTTTATGGATTGGTGTTCCCTAGTTTTTCATACACTAAATTTGTTATATTATATCTTTAGAGGGTGTAGAAAACTCCCTTTTCTACTGGCCCAAACTAGCAAGTGAGGGGATTGTTATATGAGAAGGTTAAGACTTCAGATATATACTAGTTGTATGACTCTGAGCAAGTCACTTAGCCATGTTTGCCTCAGTTTCCTCATCTGTAAAATGGCAAACCACTCTAGTATCTTTGCCAAGAAAACCCCAAATGGGGTCATGAAGAGTCAAACACAACTGAAATGACTGAACAACAATCTGTGTACGAGAGAGGGTAGTAGGCCTCTGAAATAAGTTTGGTTCACTAAATAATGAAGAGAGAAGAGGGAGAAAAGAAAGACAGGTGGGTAGAGCATCAGTCAGTGTAGGGCTCAGGCAAAAATTATTGGGAAGTTTCACTGTTTATGACACACCAGTGAAGTGTCTGGGACGTGCTGGTGTGTCCTGGCTGTAGCTACAGAATACAAGTTTAAATCATGAGTCATCCTTCAGGCTCTCTGACAAACAATGACACAATTTACAAGATGCCACTGTTTGGAGCTTCATTACAATTCAGGATGTCTTCCAGGAGAAAGACTGTTCAGTGAGTGAAGCACAGTATTGGTAATTAGAAGCTAAAGCCAGACGAACCCTGGGATGTGAATTCCAAGTGAGCCAGAGGCCCCAGGAGGACACAAAGGGAGGTGGTGGGGTAGAAGTGGGGGTGGAACTGAGCAGGGCCAGTGGGGGGAGTGGAAAGCTGCCAGCTGTGTGGGCTGGCTGATAAGTACTTTCATCTGAACAGGCAAGGCCACGTCCTAGAGTCAAACAGTGGGATGGGAATTGTGGGGTTTAGGTTGTCAGCGTCAAAGGTCAGATCCAAGAAAGAAGGCTGGGGTAGCAGATCTGAGTAAGCTAGACTAACTACTTTAAGTTTCTTTCCTGTAAGAGGCAAGTAGACCTGACCGAATTTATCTGGGACCAAATATCTTTTGATTATGTTGTTGGTCTTCTAGGCCTAGTTACCTGACTTGTTCAGGGTGGCACAAAATCATTGGTGATCAGATCTCTGCTGACCCACCTGTTGAAATCTCCATAACTAGACATTGCTACCCGTACAGTGAGTTGAATGGGATCATAGATCCCAGATTTAGAGCTACAAGAGATCCTAGATACCATCTAATCTAATCCTCTCGTTTAGCATATGGGGAAACAGGTCCACAGAGTTTACATAGCATTTGGACTTGGGCCCTCTGACTCCAAATACAGCACTCTTTGCTCTGGGATACTGCCTCTTTATGGTACTTCAACATGTAAGTGTCCCTGAATTCTTTTTTTTTTTTTTTGGTGAGGCAATTGGGGTTAAGTGACTTACTCAGGGTCACACAGCTAGTGAGTGTCAAGGGCCTGAGGTCAGATTTGAATTCAGGTCCTCCTAACTCCAAGGCTGGAACTCTATCCACTGCACCACCTAGCTGCCCCAGTGTGGCTGAATTCTTAAAGGATATGCTACAGAAGCATAAATTCTGCCAGGCTCTACCAGGCTAGAAAGGTTTCGAGTAGAAGCCTAGTGAGAGATTGTGTGTATGTGTTCTGGAAGCATCAACCTACCTAAATTTGGATGGACTCATCCCTGGAAGATTGTGTTCAGTCATTTTCAATTGTGTCAGATTCTTTGTGACTCCATTTGAGTTTTTTGGGTTTGTTTTTTTTGTTTGTTTGTTTTTGGCAAAGATAGTGGAGTAGTTTGCCATTTTCTTCTTTAGCACGTTTACAGATCAGAAAACCGAGGCAAACAGGGTTAAGTGACTTACCCAGAGTCACATTGCTAGTAAGTGTCTGAGGCCAGATTTGAACTCAAGAAGGTGAGTTTTCCTGACTCCAAGCCTGGCACTCTATCCATTGTGCCCCATAGCTGCCTGCCCTGAAAGACTGGCCACCAGCTGAATGGATTTCTTTAAAAAAAAAAAAAGGTTGTTATTCGCATTGATGAAGGCACTTTCCACCAGTATGCTCATGGAATTATGAACCTTTTAAAATAAAGTATCTCAAGTTTCTTCAGATGTATCAGCTTTCTCAGACATGTGTAGTAGCCCTCTTTCTTCCCCATATATGGTAGAAGGCAGAGAAATAAGGACAGCAGAGAGTCAACCTGATAGAATGACAAGTTTCTAGAATTTCCTTTGGTGTATCTCTCTGTCTGGCAGCTAGGTTGAGCAGAGGATAGAATGCCAGGCCTGGAGTCAGGAAGACTCATCTTCGTGAGTTCAAATCCAGCTTCAGATACTTACTAGCTGGGTGACTCTGAATGAATCACTTAATCCTATCTGCCTCAGTTTCCTCATCTATAAAATGAGTGAGAGAAAGAAATGGCAAACCACTCTAGGATCTTTGCTAAGAAAACCCCAAATGGGTCGTGAAGAATTGAACACAACTGAAAAATGACTGAACAAATCTCACCATCTAACCCCCCTCTTTGGACCACTCCATAATATGTATTTACTATTTTATTGCAACATACTCTATCTTTCCAAGCTGGCTCAAAGGTGTTACCATTTTTAGGTCTTTTGTGCTCTTTCATTTCAACGTCATATTTCATAGTGTTTAAAAATGATCAGTGATCATAACTGTCTAATTTCACATGCTTAGTGCTTAGTGTTGGTAAGATTGTCAGTGCTGGAACAAACCAGAACCAAACCCAAACCAAAAATTTAGGAAACAATGAGGGTTTATTGAATTTGCCAGCAAGGGAGTCTCACCCTCAGGGATAGAACCAAAGAACCAAAGGACAAAGCTTATCTAGGTTTCAATTTAGACAGCAGGTGAATTGGGTGTGGGGTACCTTAGGATTGGATGAGGCCTGTTGCTAGGGGCTTGCAGATAGAAATAGGGGAGATAGTACCCCTTTTTTGGGGGGTCTAGTAGCAGGAAAGGCTCTTTAGGTTAGCTCTCTTGTAACCCTGCCCTGGTAGATAGGAATGTCCTTGCTGATCCAACAGAAAAGAGGGTGGAAAACTGGGTAGGAGCTGCAATGAAAAATGGTCAGGGGAAAGATAGAGGAATTGAAGACAAAATGGAGTTGTTTTAGCTTCCTGTACTGCTCACACTAGCACAGCACACCATTCAAGGGATCTTATGTTGAATCAGCAAATTGCTGGCTACAATAAGCCACAAGTAGGCTTCCTAGGAGATTTTCAGGGAAACACTGTACTATTTCCCTTCATTGTCAGATCCCACTTGAGCAAACATCTTGTTGTTAAGTAATTTTTCAGTCATGTCCAACTCTCCATAACCTCATTTGAGGTTTTCTTGGTAGAGATACTGGAGTGGTTTGCCACTTCCTTCTACAGCTCATTTTTCAGATGAGGAAATTGAGGCAAACAGGGTTTAGTGATTTGCCTAGGGTCACACAGCTAGTAAGTGTCTGAGGCCAGATTTGAACTCAGGAAAATGAGTCTTCCTGACTCCAGGCCTGGCACTCAACTCACTGCACCACCTAGCTACCTACAAACATCTTAATGCTGCTGCTTTTTGCTTTATATAACACCTTTCTCTGGATAGGTCACATCCCTGTACCAGACTGTTAAGTTCAACTATGGAAATAGGAAATAGCTTACCTTGTTCACTAGCAGAGTAGCATAAGCTGCTCTCAGCAAGTGTTTAATGAATGTTTACTAAGTTGAACCAGAGGAACTTCTCTGTTAATAGAAAATAAGGACTTGGGTTAAAAAAGTAGGTAACCTCCACCATAATATTGTTTGAAAGGTTCAAATAACAATAAATATGTTCCAAGCCTGAAATTCCCTAGAAATCCTGTCCCTTAAGTTACTCCTATAAGTTAGATTTTACTAAGTCCTGTTTAAAATCAATTAAGTTAACTTAGGAAAGATAACACATTAATCCGTTATTCTCTATTACCCTATTATCACAGATTAGTTTAATAAATTATTCTGTA
>NW_020954953.1:23336188-23337075 GCF_900497805.2 Vombatus ursinus | reverse complement strand
TTGAGTGATGGAGGGTAAGGAAGGAAAGGAAGCCCAATGGCAAATCTAATTCACAATTTTTCCAATGCTGAAAACTCAATAAGTGATGTTGGCTGTATCTGCCATCATTAGTAAGTATTTATTATCTGTGTTTCAATTTATTTTTATTTTTTAAGGAACAAAAATTATTTTTTTCTCCCTCCCACTGGAAAAAAAGGAAAAACAAAATCTTTTTAACAAATATGCATAGTCAAACAAAGAAAATTCACACATTAGCCATATCCAATAAATATGTCTTTCAATCTCCACCCTAAGTCCATCACTTCTCTATTAGGAGGTAGGTAGAATTCTTAGTCATCAATTCTCTAGAATTTGTAGTTGATCCTTGCAATAAGCAGAGTTCTTAAATCTTTCAAAGTTGTTTGTCTTTACAACATTGTCATTATAGTATAAGCTATTCTGATTTTGCTCACTTTACTCTCCATCAATTCACATACATATTCCCAGATCTCTCTGATACTGATGCAGTCATTTTCCTCATAAAGTGAAATATTATTTTACTACATTCATATGCCACAACTTGTTCAAACATTTCTCAATTGATAAGCACCCCTTAGTTTCCTGTTATAAATATTTTTGTACATATGGGTCCTTATCCTCTTTCTCTGATCTTCTTGGGGAATAGGCTTATCAGTAGTATAGCTAGATCAAAGGATATACACAGTTTAGTAACTTTTGAGGCACAGTTCCACACTGCTTTCCAGAGTGGCTAAACCAATTCACAATTCCATCAACAACACATTCCCATAGATCCTTCAATATTTGTCATTTTCCTTTCTTGTCAACTTCACCAATTTGTTGGGTGTGAGATAGAACCTCAGAGTTATTTTAATTTGCATTACTTTAAA
>NW_020954953.1:23194523-23336178 GCF_900497805.2 Vombatus ursinus | reverse complement strand
TTTTTTCTATTACCCATTTCCCTTTTAATTTTACTGCATGTTTCATGCAGTAATTTAATTAGCAACGGTTTTAGATCAATGTGTGCTATGAGCAAACAATTTGAAACCAAAAGATATAGAATGAAATTAAGAGGGGGAAAACTAGTGAATAAAAGAATACCTCTATTTCCTAACATTCTGATTTTGATTCAATTAAAGAAGCATTTAATACATGCCCAGCTGTTTAAGACACTGTGCAAAGTGTTGGGGTTACAAAAATAAAAATGAACTGCAGTATTCTGGGTCATTTTTAATTTTACCTAAGATGTATGTAGGGCAACAGGCTTAGAGTTCTCACAATTTATCATAAGGCATAGAGATTTTCAAATTTTGTTACATATCTTTATATAATTTCACTTGTCAATCAAGACTCTTTCCAATTTTATCTCCCATTATCCACAAATACATATCTACATATATGTATGTACACACATATAATATACGTGTGTGTATACATAACATACACATGCATATACACACATGTCTATCTGCAGGTATGTACACACATGTATACTTCATACATGTATACAATGTGTATCCACATGTTGTACATATATACATGTATACGTACATACGTGCGAGTTATATATATTCACATGTTTCAGGCCTGTGAATAAATATTTGTCTATATTAACTAAGGGGAAAAATCTCTCTTGTCTTTGGTTCATTTCTGCAGGTCCTTCGAATATTACAACAAAGAACAGAAGTGTGTGATTATGGCTGAAAACAGCAAGACTTCCACAGTTGTGAGGAGGAGAGATGTGGTTTTATTTGAAAAGAGAAGTATGTATGTCTTCTTGTTCACCTTTCTTCTTAAGAGGGAGCCATGTGCAACTTTTTAATGTGTTTTCTTTCTCAAAGAGATGAGGATAGACCAAGTAGTGAGGGGTTAATTTGTTTTTGTAATAAAGTGACTGGAGTGGTAAATTCCTCCTGGGCTAGATAAAAGGCTCTCTAACACTTCCACTGAGGGTGGCTGACCGTATTTCTTGATTTCCATGTTCAGAATATGACTGAAGGATTATTAAGAGATCCTTGGACGCAAGTGCCCTGTGCTTGTGTGTGTATATTTCTATCTATCTCTATTTTATCTATATTTCTATCTTTGTATCTCTTTTTATGCATGTATCTATATATGTATGTATCTGTCTATGTATCCATGTATATATGTATGTATGTAGCTGTCATCTATCTATTGTAATTATGTATGTATGTATGTATCTGTCTATCTATCCATGTATCTATGATCTATCTGATGTATCTATTGATGTATTGATGTATCTACATATGTATGTTTGTATCTATGTATCCATCTATGTGTGTATGTATGTATCTATCATCTATTGTATCTATATAGGTATGTATGTATCTATCCATGTATTTATCATCTATCTGATGCATCTATTGACGTATCTATATATGTATGTATGTGTCTGTCTATCTATCTATCTGTCGGTTTGTCTGTCTGTCTATCTGTCTGTCTGTCTGTCTGTCTCAAGGGTAGGGGGATTTTAGTTCTTCCTGACAGTATTATAGTAAAACTCTTTAATTGTATTACATTTTTTCTTTTCTTTCAACATACACCATTTTTCTTCTGACCTTTAATTAAATTCCTGTTATTGGTGTACTAAGTTCTGAATTTGCATGCTTTCATTTTCCACAGTTTACATTTGTTCCTTAAAAACCCTCAATAAATATCACTGTTATATGGTGTGACATTATCTCAGAAAGGCAGATTCTTATAGGAGGAAAGAGTACTTAGCACCATTTCAGGCCCTACATATAGGAAATGCTGGTTTTTTTTTTAAAGATATTAATAAATGTTAAGTTTTAGAAACAACTCTTGGGATAAAGGATAAGCTAATCATAATTAGTGGTGTCCTGAAAAAGGACAGTTGCCTGGGATTAGAAAACTCCGTAGTGATGCAGTAGGTATTTATCGTTGACATTAAAGTAAACTAATTGTATGGTAGCTGATTAATTTTGCTTAAATTATACCTTGCTAAAATAAGCAGTTTTCTATTTCTGGATTCCACAGAGCTTCATATAATATACCACAGAAATCCCTGCTTACACCCTAGTCCCTTCTCCCAAATGAAAAACAGAGGCTTTTGCAGTATTTCTCCAGAATAAGAGAAATTGAGGCAAAAACACAGTGACATATTTTCTTTCCATGACCACCCTAGATTTCTGCTCTTTGTTAGAGTGCACCCTTGTTCATGAAACATTTTAACCTCATTTTTTTGAGCTTGAAATACAACTCAACACTAAAACTTATGTCATTCGAATACTGATTTACTCATTGAGAATAGGTAGAAGTCCTAGGCTGAAATCTCAGCTCTGCTACTTGTTCTCTTGTGTAACCTTGGCCAGAATATTCACTTCTCTGGGCCTCAGTTTCCTCTAAGGTTCCTTCCAGCTTTGGATCTATGATCCCATAGGTTTCATTGTGCATGAAATAGAGGCAGCATGAAGAATTCACTCTCCCAAATTCTAACATTTGGACATGTAACTTAAGATAAAATGAATAACATAAGATGGATTCTGAGATCAGAGTTCAAAAGGTAGTTGTTTAGAAGGTGATGGAAAAGACTGAAAACACATAGAAGCTTCCTTAGGTACATACCAAAAGCAGGAGCCAGAATAGGACCTTTTCAATATTTGCTTTTTTCCTTGTAGAACACTGAAACACTTTAACACAATTGGCCAGGATTTCCTCATGGAAAGTAATCACTGACAAAATCACACCCATATCTGCTTGGGTGGTTTAGCTGATTGCCACTGGAGACATAAGAAATTGTCTTTTCAGGGAGTCTGGCGGCAGCAATAATGCAGCTGTCTAAAATGTCATTTCTCTCTGCTATTTGATAACATATTAGTTTGTAATGAAGCAGGGGGTTCAGTTTTCTCCATTAGATTTATCTTTTATGAAATACTTTGATGGGAATTTCTTTTCAGTGTACCTTTCAGAATGCAAGAGAGGAAATGGAAAAAGCTATAGAGGGACTTTGTCTAAAACTAAAACCGGAAATACCTGCCAGAAATGGAGTGATACTAGCCCTCATGTACCCAAGTAAGTTTTTTTTTTCCCTATCAGTGTTCACATGCTGTATTCAGGATAATTCAGTTATTCCCCAAACCAAATCAGACATGTGAATAGGAACTAGCACCACAGTGCTCATTATAGATGAGGAATGTTGAATAGACCAAATATTTGGAGTACAATTCCAAAGAGGGAGCTGCCAAAGTTAGCAGGCTGATTCAGTTGAATTCCTGGAATCAGGAAGACTTGAATTCAAATCTCACCTCAGATACTCACTAGCTGTTTGACCATGGGCAAGTCACTTAGCTTCTGTTTGCCTAATCCATTGGAGAAGGAAGTGGCAAACCCACTCCAGTATCTTTGCCAAGGAAGCACCCTGCTGGATCACAAAGAGTTGGACACAATCATTAGACAATGACTGAACAACAACAACTAAAGTGGGCCTAGTTGACTTCTTATTGTCTAGAGTACTCATTTCCAAAATGGAGGCCTCGGCCTCTGGAGGTGCCACAATTGTCCAATCAGAGAGTATAAAGATGGGCTACAGGCCACTTTCCTCCATAGTCAATCCTGGGAGGTGTCTCCAACACAACCAAACCTGCCCTTCACCCCTTATTGTCCAGCACTCCTCCTCTCTACCCAGTTCTACCACTATGTAAGCTCCCAATTTTGACCCTTCCTCTCTGGGTCTTGGCCCCTCATGGCAGTTACACTCTAACTCTGACTCACTGTAGCAGCTGTGCAAATGTCATTGGGAAAATTCAAACATCATTCCATTCCTATCCACAGATCATCTCAACTTTGTGATTGCGGCAAAAGCTCCCTAGTTGGTCTCCCTGCCTTATCTCTCTCACTTCACTTCATTTCCACATGAATTTCCTAAAGTGCAGGTGTGACTATGTCACTCAACTACTCAAACTCCCTACTGATCTAGGGTCAAACATCCCATCCACTAGTATTCAAAGGCAACTTATCTCAGCCTACCTTTTCAGCTTATTGTATATTACTCCCCATTCTGCACTATTTGGTTCAGTCAAACTGACTTTTTTCGCCTATTCTTCATATTTATACAGAAACATAATTAATTAAAATATAAATACATAAACAGAAAAGGCTGGTGTGACACCAGCTATTATGCAGAACTATGTAATCAGACAAATATGTTTATAACAAAAACTCTGCTGAGCTGAAATCTGAGAAATTAAAATTTGTTTATTTTTTTAATTGTGTGTGGTAAATGTCTATATAGAGAGATGTATGATTCTTGCTTAAAAGCTGTTATGCTCACTCACTGTTATGATATATCATTTTAATGTCTTACCATGTATATTTCAATAAAAATTTATTTTTTAAAAAGTTTGTCTGTTCAGCTAACTATGTTGTTCACGTTAACTTGAATAATAGTTATCATATATCAGCTTGACTTATCCCATAGGACATACATATGGATTTTTTAAAAAATCAAAATAGAATTTTTCTTCTAGAAATAAAGCATTGTGATTTTTCAGGGATAGTGGGAGATAGCCGGCCATAATGAAGAGAGTCAGTCAAGAAGGCCTAGGTTCAAATCTTGCTTTTGATACATACTAGGTATATGTAGTACGTATATGACCATGGGCAATTCTCATAGAGCTTCATCTCAGAAAACCCCCAAGAAAATATCTAAGATTATGAATTAAATAGGCAATTGCTTATCCGTATAGAATCTGGAGTTGAAAGAGGTATTTATTTGGTGGTTTCCTTCTTGGGGGAGGAACAGAAGGACTTTTCTCAGTTTGTGAGATCTAGAAAATATGATAAATAACAGGAGGGATTTTCCAGAATAAGTTTCAATAATTATTCTTCTAACTTTATCCTTTTGTTGACAATGCTAACTATAAATATCTTAGGAATCTCAGAGTGCTGAGATACTGGCTTTACCTACCATGGGCAGTTGGACAGAGGTTGATGGTAGGAATGGGTGAAGGATTTTGTGGACCTGGAAAGCCACCATTTTCCCTCTGGTCACTATATAGAGTTGATGATTCTGGACCTAGGCAAAGATGGATCTTAAGCATTGGTTCAGAAACCTGAAAGCAGAATAATAGTATCAACAATAAATATCACCCTTCTGACAAATCACAAACACGGCAAAAATCCTACAGAAATTTCAGTTGTCACATGAGTTCAAGTTGTATGTAGATGAGTGGCAGAATGGAATGCTGGAAAGAGCTGAACCTGGAATAATGAGAGACCTGGGTTTGAATCTTTTACTGGTGAGTTGTATGACTCTGGGCAAATCAGTTATTCTCTGACAGCTTCTGTTTTCTCATTTATAATCAAATGAGGCAATACATGTAAAGTGTTTTGCAAATCTTAAAGCACTATATAAATACTAGCTACTATCATTATTGTTATTATAACTATTACTACTCTACAAAGTGGGTCTGAGACTTACACTACCTACCTTGGAGGGAGGTTTTAAGAGGAAAGCAGTTTGTGAAATTTAAAGCACAATAGAAATGTGAGTTATCATTCAACAAATGTGGATTATCTTATTCTTTATGTATTTGGATGCCAAAAGCCTAAATCTCAGATGAGGTGTACCTCTTTCTCTGGCTTCACAGAAACATATGCATTATAGAAATATAGGCAAGGGGGCTGGAATTGGACATGTGATTTCATTAGTATGATAATGATAATAATAATAGTTAACATTTATACAAAACCTACTATGTGCCAGGCCACTGTGCTGAAAGCTCTGTAAATATTATCTCATTTTATCTTCACAACAATCCTGGGAGGTACTATTATTATCCCCATTTTATAGTTGAAGAGACTGAGGCAAACAGAGGCTAAGCAGGTTGCCCAGGGCCATACAACTAGCAGGCCAAACTTGAAATCAGGTCTTCCTGACCCCAGGCCCAGTAGCTCTGTCCACTGAACCACCTAATTACCTCTAACAAAGTAAGTCAGCATTTTCTCTTTGATTGATAATCCTGGAGTGTTGCCAGGGGTATTGTTTGGTTAGGTGACCTACCTAGCTACCATACAAACAGTATATGTCAGTCTTGGGACTTGAACCCAAGTCTCTCTCTATCCACTGTGTAATAGCTATCTCTGCCAATTAAATATTGGTATTCAATTAAAGCATTTTCCCCTTTCCACAGCTTTACACCAAGCAAATACCCAGATGAAGGACTGGAGAAAAACTACTGCAGAAATCCTGATGATGATATTAGGGGACCTTGGTGCTATACCATGGATCCAAAGACCAGATTTGAATATTGTGATGTTCCTGAATGTGAAGGTTGGGCCTGTCTTCCTCTCTCTCTCTCTCTCTCTCTGTCTCTGTCTCTCTTCCTTCTTTCTTTCCTTCCTTCCTTTTTTCCTTCCTTCTTTCTTTCTTTCATTCCTTTTTTCTCTTTCTTTCTCTCTTTCTTCCCTTCTTTCTTTCCTTCCTTTCTTTTTTCTTTCTTTCTTTCTCTTTTTCTTCTTTTCCTTCCTTTCTTCTTTCCTTCATTCCTTTTTTCTCTTTCTTAGGTAAAGCAAGGCACACAGACATACTGAATCTCAACGAGATATTGGAAGTAGCTTCAGAGAGCCCTTTGTTAAATTTTCAGTGTGAGCACCTTGTAAATCCACAACGGCTACAAATCAGGGTTTGAGTTATTGTTTTGTAGCTTGTTGAGACTTAAGAAAGTGTTAATAATTCAGTGTGTTACTTACACATTTTTTTCCAGAAGAGCCAGCTGTTAAGCATTTACCACACTCCTGTGTTCATTAAGGAATTTCTTGATTGAGCTTGACTGTAAGAGAGGGTCTAGAGACTAAAATACTCTATGCTCTTAACTCTAATTTTCAAATATCTATAGTCACAAAGGTGGAGGGATTAGAACTGCATTAAGAAATCTCCAATCTTTTATTAGCCCTTCTTTGATGGCACTTGTCTAGAAAGCAAGTGTAGACAGAAAGCAGCACTCAGCTATTTCTAATCCCAACTCTAGCTCCGGTTTGTCATCTGTGTTTATTCCTCCCCGCCTCCTTCTTCCACCCCTTATCCCCATTTCATCTTTGTTACCTTCATTCATTTCAGTCTCTCTCTGTGTTTCCATCTAACCTACCATGGCAGATGAATGCATGCATTGCAGTGGTGAAAACTACCAAGGTACCATTTCAAAGACAGAGTCTGGAATCGAATGTCAGCCTTGGGGCTCCCAGGAACCACATTCTCACGAGTACCTTCCTTCCAAGTAAGTCCTACCAGGAGAAAATAAAGATGTTGAAATGAACTCCTTGACCCACATAGGTATTTCCTATTATTAATTCTTATTCATCCAAGAAGAGACTGGAAGATCTAAGAGAAGTCATTGCTGATGAGCTTCAGATCTCAGAAATCTCCTTTCTCCCTCTGCCTTTATCATGATGATAACATCATCTCCTTTCTCCCCCTGCCTTTATCATGATGATAACATAAAGGAAGAAGCCAGGGCAAAACAGCAGAAGACTAGATTGGTACCATGTCTACCGGCCTCAAATATTCTCTTCCCTGCATTCATTCCTTTGACACTTACCTTATGCTCTGTTCTCATCATCAGGTGTCAGTGAATTAGACCCAAGATCCACCAGCCCTTTTCCATTAGCTGGGTAATTTTTGGGGGTGGGAGAGGTTATCTTTTGATACACTGCCAGAAGTGCTGATGTAATCAACTGCATCTGGATTTCCTTGTTGCACTCCAACCCAGATGTTGAGCATCCCAAAGGAGTCTTTTGTGTTCAGCATAAGGGACCATTTGTGCTTGTTATTGCTTCTGCGTTCCCTAGGGTCCTATTCTTCCTACTCTGTGAATACTCAGTAGGACAGAAGAGTCATACATTAAAAGCATGAGGATTCTCACTCTCTTCTCTAGTGTGTACCAGCTCATTATGTTTGCTCAGTGGATAGTTAGGCAAACTCAAAAATTATGTATTAAGCATATGACATGTATTTGCTGTTTCCTGTACAATAGAGGTATTTATTAAACACACAGTCCACAACAGTCCCACATTCAACCTGAGCCAGATTAAAATGTAACTGGGCTATATAAAACAAAATAAATAAAAATACTACAGAAATATATAACATTAATATGTGGTTTTCTAAATTAATCTGCAGCCTACAGATATCTGTCTCTACGACTTAGTGGCCTTCATTTCTTTGACACCACTGGTGTACATGACATCCTAGCTCCCATCCTTGTGTCTTTGCTTAGGTGGTCCTTCCAAGTATTAGAATTCCTACTTTCCTTCGTGACTCAGCTTAAGCACTCAGCTTTTCGTGACACCTCCCCCTCTCCAATATTTTTCTGCTGTTCATTTTCCATATTACTATGAATTTATTTGTTTATATATTGTATAGACCTAGAATTTCATGGTGGGTTGGCCTCAGGGTCAGGACAATCTGGTTTCAAATCCTGACTATGACATATACTGGTTGTAAGACCATGAACAATTTTGTCACTTAATCCCTGAGTTTCCCAGGGAACGCTCTGAAATTACAAATTTTACAGTGGGTACTAACCTGCATTGGTAAAGAAGAGAACTTCCCTACTAAGAGTTCCTTATGCCATCAGCAACATCATTGACAAGCATCTATGAAGGACTTAATTGGAAATTTTTACAAAAGTCTAGTCATGAGGTGGGGTGAGGGTCTGTACTAAGATGGTAGCCATGACAGAGGAGAGAAGGGGACATTATATGAGATGTGTTGTAAAGCTAAATGTAAAGAGTTTTTTCCACACTCAGATTTCCCAATAAGAACTTAAAGGAGAATTATTGCCGCAACCCAGACGGAGAGCCTCGGCCATGGTGTTTTACCTTGAATCCAAATAAACGCTGGGAATTCTGCAACATCCCCCGTTGCTGTAAGTATTGTCTATGATAGCATTGTGCTATTCAAAACCTCTGGATAAAGTTTTAAATGGGATGAAGGTGAAAATATTTGACAGTGACTGAGTATCTGACTGAAAGGTGACATTGGACTCTGGAAGTTACTGCTATTTGTTTAGTCTTTTTTTTTTTTTTAGTTATATCTGACTCTTTGTGACTTCATTTGGGGTTTTCTTGTCAAAGATACTGGAGTGCTTTGCCATTTCCTTCTCCAGATCATTTTACAGCTGAGGAAACTAGAGCAAACAGCATTAAGTGACTTGCCCAGGGTCACACAGCTAGTAAGTGTCTGAGGTCAGATTTGATCTCAGGTCTTCTTGCCTCCAGGCCTGGCACTCTATCCACCTAGCTGCCCTGTCTCTAGATTAATGAGGTCTTAAAGTGAAGAGATTTTAGGTTGTCACCAGAATTCCCTGACGTGTAACTTGACCTTCGCTTGAATACTTCTAGCAATGGGCAATGTACTACTTCACAAGTCAGCCTATTCTATTTAAAATTATATAACTATATATTTCAACCTGATAACTATTTCAATTATTATTAGACAGCACTTCCTTATATTGCACTGAAATCCACCTCTTTGTACTTTTGATCTACCGGCCCTAATTCTACCCCAAACAACACAGAATAAATTGAATTTCTCTTCTCAGTGACAATTTTTCAGCTATTCAAAGACAAGTAGCCTGTTTCCCTTAAGTCATCTCTTCTCTGTGTTAAGCAGCTGTGATGAAACTCTGAAAAGTGACTGAGGGCTTTTGTATACTGGAAATAGTCTTCAGGCCACAGTGCAGAACTTGGCAGTGGATATAACTGATGTCATGAGCTTCCAAGTTGAAAGGAGGCCGGTCTGCTATGAAAGCTAAGAAAACCACAAGAAAGCCTATCTCCATAATCCTCTGACTGGCTTTATGCTGGCCAAGATCCTCCCTAGAGAGGATGAAGCTGATAGAAAAGGGCACAACTTACTACTGCTACAGAATTTTAAAAGCAAATGATATATTTGGGGGTTGGGATAAGATTGATTTGAGGGAAATGAAAAACAATGTTGTGACATGGTCCCAAATCTTTCTTAGTCATACATCCCTTTAGTAATTTCATTATAAATAGTCCTGTGCCCTTTTCTATCAGCTCCTAACTAGAGACGATGGAGATGATCTTGACCTACTAACAGGAGAACCAACCTCATCTACGTTTAGGAGTAAAATGCAAGTCTGAGACATGAGATTCAAAGGAAGGAGTTAAATGAGGATAAAGTAAAGAATATCAGTGTTTAGTTGTTTTCAGTCATGTCTGATTCTTTGTGACCCCAACTGGGGTTTTCTTGGAAGAGATACAGGAGTGGTTTGCAATTTCCTTCTCCAGGTGAAGAAACTGAGGCAAACAGAGTAAAGTGACTTGCCCAGGGTCACACAGATAGTGTTGGAGGCCAGATTTGAGCTTGGGAAAATGAATTTTCCTGACTCCAGGGCCATCACTCCATCCACTGTGCCATCTAGTTACCCCATGAAGAATATTGCTAAAGCTCTGTAACTCCACAGTTGTATATCTCTTCACATGTATATGGCTTTGTTTCATTTGATATCTTCCTTTAATTTCTTCACAAATCTTGTCTTGGTTAAGGGAAGGATTTTTTCCAACACCTGCCTCAGATATGTAGGGGAAATATTCAGGGATGAGATTTGTCAGCTGGGCTGGAACTGGTCTCTAACCTGTGAGTGGCCAGAGTTGAACAGAAGGCTAGAGCCAGGAGAGTCAGGAATCAAACAGAAGTTTAATTTATTTCAGAGTGAGAAAATGCTTTCAAGTGGAAGCTCTGCACCCCACCCCCCACCCCCACCCTGAGAAGAAGGGCTTCTGGCAGAGGTAGGGTTTAAATATATGCAAAACCACAAAAGGGCTGGACCACAACACAATCACTCTTAGGTCTTGAGTAAGCATTTCCCATGGTTGGCATTTCTTGGGACAATGTAGGCATTCTTGGGTCCCATAGTAACAGTCTCTAGAATCATTGTATATGGGTAGTTGAGCCTTGTGATTGTTCAGCGGGGTGCAAAACCAGAGTTAGCATGGCAGGAACAGGAGTGCAGTATCTGGTTTGGTTACACATGCACAGGAATTCAGAAATTGTTAGTAGTTCAAGAAATTTTGAGGGATGATTTTAAGCTGCAGCACATTGGCTGCCTCTGGCCTTCAAGGTCCCTGAGACATAGGGGGAGCTGCAATAAATCTAAACAGTTATTTCTTAATACAAAAATCATAAATTCCTCAGTGAACACCTGGTGCTAGTCAAAGTAATGCACTTTGACTTCAGTGAACACCTGGTGCTAGTCAAAGTAATGCACTTTGAGATCATGCAGAGCACAAAGCATTGTTGTTATGCCAAGCTCAGGGCACAGCCTGCTTCTTGGGCCTAAGCTCTGGGAAACAGTGTCTCCAAATATCTTGACAGGTTCAAGGTTGGTGTACTAGGAGATCAAAGACAGAAATCCTTTGGAGTAAAGGTCTTTGGGATTCGTAGCAGGACACTATTCATAGTTTCCCAGTTGGCATTTCTTTTTGACATTTCCATTTTCCTCAACACCTCCTCTTAAGATATGATTTTAAACACTCTCACCATCTCATTGCCCTTCTCCAGATGTGCTTGTCCATGTTCCTTATAATATGTGGTACCTGGTACTAAATTCACTAATCCAGATGAGATTTAACTAGAACATGTGAGACAATTATGAGTGTTCAATTCAGTTCAGTAATTTTTCAGTCGTGTCCAACTTTCCATGACCGCATTTGAGATTTTCTTGGCAAAGATACTGCAATAGTTTGCCATTTCCTTCTCTAGATCATTTTATAGGTGAGGAAACTGAGGCAAACAGGGTTAAGTGACTTGCCCAGGGTCACAGAGCTAGTAAGTTTCTGAGGCTAGATTTGAACTCAGGAAGAGGAGTCTTCCTGACTTCAGGTCCAGCACTCTTTCCACTGTGCCACCTAGCTGCTATGGGATAATTATGTTCTTTGTTCAGGACACTCTACTTCTTTAATTGTGGTCTAAGATCACATTAATTTTCAGGCAGCTAAATCATCTTGTTGAACATTATGCCAAACTTGGAGTTAATCCTCTTGCCACCGTAAATCTTTTTACATTAATTGCCTTTAACCCATATTTCCTTCCACCTATACCTGAGCAGTTGATTCTTTAAAATATTATTTTATTGATATCTTTTGTTTTCATGTCACCTTCATTTCCCAACATAACCCTGCTGCCAGCAAATGATACATCCTTTGAACAAAGAATAAAAAAGAAAAAAAAGTAGCCCGGCAAAGCCAATCAATATACCAACAGTTTCTAATAGTGTTTACAGCACTCCAAACCCACAGTCTCCTAACTCTACCAAGAAACAAGAGAGATACATTTTCCCCAGCTCTTCTCCAGGGCCAAGTTTGGCTATTGCAATTACAGTTAGTCAACAAACATTTAGTAAGTACTTGCTATGTGCCATGTGTTAAGCCCTGGAAGTACAAATAAAGGCAAAAAAAAAAAAATCCCCAACCTCGAGGATTTCATGAATGGGTACAATAGCATGTAAGTAACTAGGTAATCGAAGATATATATGTATATATATATATACATATATATATACATATATATATGTATGTATAATACATGAAAGGGAATCTGAGAGAGGAGGCACTAGTAATTGAGAAAACCAGGGAAGGCTTTATGAAATAGGAGGAAATTGAGCTGAATTTTGAAAAAAAGCCAGAGAAACCAAGAAGCAGAGGTCAGGGGGCACAGCAATTTTGGCCTGCAGGACAGTCAGTACAAAGGCATTAAGATGAGAGATGAAATGCCATGCTCAATGAATATCAAATAGGCCATGGTAGCTGCATCTTGGAGTATGTGGAGGAGAATGACGTGTAAGACTGGAAATGTAGGAAGGTACCAGGTTATGAAGAACTTGAAATGTCTAAGAGAGGACTTAATACCCCAGTTAATGGAAATACAGCTATCAAAGCTTTAAAATTGCACTAGGACTTTTGGGACACCCTGTATGATTCTGGAGGTACCAGGGACCCACTGAAACTCACTGAGCAAAAGGCAGTGACAGGGTCAGACCTACATTTTAGAAGAGTCGCCTTGGCAGGTGAGTGGAAGATGGACTGGAAGAGGTGGGAGGAGAAACTTGAGACTGGGAGACCAGTTAGGCAACAGTTGTGACAATGACGAGGGCCTGAATTGGGGCAGCGACTAAGTGGAGAGAAGGGAAAGTATACAAGAGATGTTGTGAAGGTATTCAACTTTTTTTTTCTTTCCATTCCATTTTCCATTGTTGTAGTTATTGTATATATTATTTTTCTGGCTCTGTTTACTTCATTCACTGCATCATTCATGTTTCTCTGACATTCTCTTGAGAAACACATGTTTCTCAACATATTATCAACATATTCATCATTTCCATGGCACAGTAATAATTCTATTACATTTATGCGCCACAATTTATTTAGCCCTTTCCCCAACTGATGAGAATGTGCTTTGCTTCCAGGTCTTTGCTACCACAAAACATGGGAGCAGTTGATTATTTGACCTGGATTTCACAGGATTATACAGGATTTCACATTTATTCCTATTAAATACTGCCATCTTAGGTTTGGCCCATTGTTCCAGTGACTCTCTTGGGATATTTTTGGATCTATCTTCATATCATTTGTTAATTTAATAAATATACCCTTCAGGTCTTCATTATAGTCTTAAAATGATGTGACTACCATTTAGTCACATTACTCTATCTTGTCTAGAAGGATGTTATAAGAGCTTTTATTAAATGTCTTTCTGAAATCCAGATGCATTATTGCCTTTCTCTGATATTTTGTTGTTGTTATGTCATTTTTCAGTTGTATCCAACTCTTCATGACCCTATTTGGTGTTTTCTTGGCAAAGGTACTAGAGTGGTTTGCCATTTTCTTCTCCTGCTCATTTTACAGATGAGGAAACTGAGGGTTAAATGACTTGCTCCAGGGTCACACAGCTAGTAAGTGTCTGAGGTTAGATTTGAACTCATAAAGATGAGTCTTTCTGGTTCTAAGCCCGGGGCTCTATCCACTGAGCCACCTAGCTGTCCCTTTTTTCTGATATACCAGGCTAGTAACATCCCAGTGTCTACTTCTTCCTTTTCAAAGCACACACAAAGTGTTTAATAGTTGATTCTAGAATTTCACTAGGGATTAACATGGGTCTAGTTTAGAACCTACCACACCTTTTTTGAACATTGCAGAGATATATTCTCTTCCTGCGTCATCTGCCACCTCTCCTCTTCTCCAAAGGGATTCCAGAATTGTGATCACATCTACCAATTAATTCATTCCTGTATCCTCTGATGTAGTTCTTTTGGATCAGGTGTACTCTCTTTTTATCCTCCCATCAATTTATTTCTCTCTTAACCATATTTGCTTTACTCTTTCTAGCTTGAAAATCATTCTCCTTGACAGAGAAGATGAAAGCAGCATAGGAGGTGATTCATTTGGCTTTATTTCTGGTGTCTGTTAACATTTCATTAACAACCCCAAAGTAGTGGGCATATACCCTTCTTGTTCTGCTTTTTTGTTTTGAAAATACAAAAGGAAACAAAACAAAACAAAAAAACCCAACCCTATTTGTTCACTTTGGAATTTCTTTTTTAATTTAAATTTCCCCCTTAATGCACTCTCCCATCCAGCCAAACTGGCTATACTTCACACAATATACTCCGTCTCCTTTCTCCATGCCTTTGAACAGACTGGTGTCAGTGCCTGGAGACTATTCCCTTTTAGAATACCTAATAGTTACCTTCAAAGTTTAGTTTAATTGCCATTTTTTACATGAAGTTTTCCCTGATTCTCCAGCTGTGGATGCCTCCCCCTTACCTTGATTTTATTATGTATAAATTTTATGTATCTCTATATATGTGCATGCTGTCTCTCACTTGATAGAATAAAAGTACTTAGGGGTAGAGATTGTTTCATTTCTGTCTTTATATCCCCAGCACTTGAACACAGTATTTAGCATATAGTAGGTGCTTTGTTTGGGGGTAGCTAGGTGGTGCAGTGGATAGAGTGCCTATCAATTCTCTGGACACTTTGAGAACTGTTTTCCTAAAGCATGGGGTATATATTTGACCCTGTCCAATGTTTGCCTTCTTAATAATTCAGAATTCTAAAATGTCACAGTCACTTTCTCCTAAGGTTTCCATTTTTCCCATTTAAAAAATCATAGCATATCCAACATTAGTGAAACTTTAGGGAATTTGCCAAAACCTTTCATTTCACAAATGAAGAAACAAAGGCTCAGAAAGGCTTAAGTGACTTGTCCAAGGTCACCCTGCTAAGTTACTGAGCTGGACTTTGACCCTCAGTTTCCTGATTCACAATATAGTTCAATTTCCATTTCACCACTACTTCTTTGTCAGAATTAAGGCCAAAGTGGCTTCTATTACCTTATAAGAGATTATCAGTAACAAAAGTCAAAACTTTATTAGATACTCTGCTTTTAGCAAAGTGAAATTGTATTGCTGAAGTTCCCTGTCACTGCTGTACTGCACCTTTGTACCAATTGTTTTGCTTCTGTACTAGTGTGATGTCTGGACAAACATCATCCGTATCCTCCCACCTTCCTGTCCAGCTTATTGGACATTCTCTCCCTCCTTTTCCCTCCCCTTGTTTCCCTCTTTCCTCTCCCTTCTTCTCTCTCTCTCCCTTTCCCTTCTCTCTTGCTCTCTCCTTTTCTTTATCTTTCCCCCTTTCTCCCTCCCTCTTTCCGTCTTTCTCTCCTTCTCCTCTTTCCCTTCTTCTCTTTTTGTCCCCCTTTCTCACTTTCTTTCTTCTCACGCCTTCTCTCACTTCCTCTGTCCTCCTCTCTTCCTCACCCCCCTCTCTCTCCTCCTCTCTCTCCCTTCCTGTGTCCCCACCCTCTCTCCTTCTTCCTGTCTCTTCTCTCTCTCTCTCTTCATTCAAAGGCTCTCCATCCTGCTTAAGCTCTTCAGAGTTCATTAATTTCTATATAAAGTTATACTTTCCTGGCATATAATGTAACTATCACTTCTAGCACATCTATTTGTTTTTAACCAGGTATAGTAAATTGAAAAGAATATTAGATTTGAAGTCAGAAATGCTAATTGCAGTTTACACAAGCTTTGATCTTTGAAAAATGAAGGGCCTGGACTAAATGAGGTCCATGATCCCTTCCATCTCTAAACCTATGTTCCTATTCCAGCTGTGAATAGAGTTAATATGGCATTATAAATAATTAGCATTTATTTGACACTAGAAGGTTTGCAAAACATTTTATAAATATTATCTCACTTAATCCTCACAATGATCCTGGGAGGTAGATGCTATTATTATCTCCATTTTATAAATGAGGAAACTGAGGCAGCAAATACCTATTCTCTTCCTAAGGAAACTGAGGCAAACAGTAGTTAAGTGATTTAAGGGTCACACAGATCCTGGGAAGCGTCTGAGACATGATTTGAACACAGGTCTTCCTGACTTCAGCTCCTGAATTCTCTCCTCTGTGCCACCTAGCTAATGTGATCTCGTAAAAGTCATTTAGCCTCTTTGAAATTTAGTTTTCTCAGTTGTAAAATGGGGAGAAAACAACATGGGCAACTATCTATCTCGTATGATCCATCTCACAAAGGTCAAATGAGGTCATCTATGCCAAATATTTTGTCAGCCTTAACTTACTCTATAGATCTCAGCTATTACTAGTACTTTTCTACCATTGGGAATACCAATGAAATTGTCTTTACTTCCTTGGGTTAAAATTTTAGCAATAGTTTTTTTTTTTTTTTAACCACCCATACTATGTGCGTTGATATCTATGAATTACTGGAAACCTCAGGCCAATCTGTCAACAAGCACTTGAGTATCTACTATGTGCCAGGCATTATGCTCCATGTAAGCTCCTTGAGGGCAGGAACTGTATTTTGCCTCTTTTTGTAACCTGGGTGCTTAGCACAGTACCTGGCACATGGTAGGCTCTTGATAAAAGTTTACTGATTGCTTAATTGCTTGGGAATACAAAGACAAAAATTAAATAACCCCACCCTGAAGGAGCTTATATTCTATTCAGAGACACAAACATACATAGGATCATAAATTTAGAGTTGGATAGGACCTCAGAAGTCATCTAGCTCAACCTCCCCATTTTACAGATGAGAAAACTGAGGCCCCAAGGAGATTGAGCAACTGGCACAGGGTTACACAGCCACCATGTTTCTCAGGCAAACTTTCTATGACCTCTGTTACATTTATGCTGCAATAATAGAAGGATAGTGTCTACAGCAAGGGAAATTGAAGTCTTGATTATCTTTATGCAGAGAATAGGTGAAACAGTGGATCGAGCTCTGGGCCTGGAGTCGGGAAGACCTGAGTTCAAATCCAGCCTCTGACACTTACTAGCTGTGTGATCCATGGGCAAGTCCCTTAACCCTGTTTTTTGCCTCAGTGTTCCCAGACCAAAACAGGCACGTATAAGGGGGTGGAGAGCAGCCAGAAAAGACTCCTCTTCAACTGTCTCAGATCAAAAACAGGTGAGGGAAATGCAAGCCTCATCAAGCTTATAACCTTGTGAAAAATGGAAAAACAACATCTAAATGCCAAGTCTCATGGGAAGTAGAGTCAAAAGGGGAACATAGGCCAGTTTTTTCTCCTCTAATGTTCATCTGTGTTTTCAAAAAATGCAATATATATGTGTATATATATATATTTTTTTTTCCTCCTTAAGCTACACCCCCACCACCTTCTGGTCCAATGCTTCAGTGCTTAAAGGGACAAGGGGAAAACTACAGAGGCAACATTGCGGTCACTACATCCGGGCTTACTTGTCAACGCTGGAACAGCCAGACACCTCATAAGCATAACCGGACCCCAGAAAACTTTCCCTGCAAGTAAGTCCCCAGTTGATGGCTGCTGAATATAATACAGAAGAATTCAATTCCATTCATACATGTTCTTTAAGATCACAGGTCATAGATTTTGAGTAAGAAGGAAACTCAGAGGTCTTCTTCTCCAACCCTCTCTTTCCACAGATGAAACTGAGTTCTAGAAAGTTGAAGGATTTGACTAATGTCATAGAGGTAGCATGTGGCAGAGTTGGGATTGGAACCTAGAGCTTCTTGATCCCAAATCTAGTACTTGGTCCTTGGGGTCGAAGACTTTAGGCATCAGAAAATAATGGAGACTGGCTGAGGCTTGTGTAAGGAAGGGGGAAGGCTATACGAACTTGTGTGGGAGACAGACCTTCCTTTCCATCTCTATCTCCACCTCCATACTCACCAGACCCTTCTGCCATTAATTCTGTGATAGTGGTGACTGATTCTTTAACATAAATAATAACCCCCAAAAGACTTATGTTAAGTAACCCTCCCAAAGTCCAGATACACATCTTCACACCCGAAAGGAGCTGCAATTGTATGTGAGCCCACTGCACTTAAACTATACCTCTGGCATTTGTTCAACCCGGTGTGTCTGAAATTTCACTCCTTTGCTCAAGAAGCTTCAGTGGCTCCCTATTGACTCGTAGGGTAAAACACAAAGTCTTCTGTTTGGCATTTCAAGCCTTTCACTATCTCCAACTTACCTTTCTTTTCCCTTTTTTTTTTTTTGGATGAGGCAATCAGGGTTAAGTGACTTGCCCAGGGTCACACAACTAGTAAATGTGAAGAGTCCTAGGCTAGATTTGAACTCAGGTCCTCCTGACTCCAGGCCTGGTTCTCTATTCACTACACCACCTAGCAGCCCTTCCAACTTACTTCTTTCAAAACTGATTACAAATTATTTCCCACTCACCTCTACCTGCTGTTGCCTGTACAGGACAGTTTCTCTCCCACCTCCATGCTTTTGCATAGATTGTCCCTTATGCCTGGAATGCCTTCTCTCTTTATTTCAGCCTCTGGGAATCTCCAGCTCCCTTCAAGGTTCAGTCAGCTCAAGCATCCCCATTGGAAGATCTCTTTTATGATTCCTTCTGTTAGTGCTCTAAACCTTTGCCTTGCTACACACATATTCCTTCCTCCAGCAGAGCATTAGCACGGGAGGTCAGAGCCTATATTACTTTCACCCATACATTTCTAGTGCCTAGCACACAGGAGGCATCTAGTAAATGATTTCTGAGTTGAGCTGTGTCATGGTGGGCACATACCTTTGGTGTCATGTATAAATCAGTCTGTTCATTACAATGGCAAAATATTTCCTGTCTGTTGCTGATGCCAATTCAATTAACTTTCAACAAATTCTTTTCAGAGGTTTGGATGAAAACTACTGCCGTAATCCTGATGGGGAGACACAACCCTGGTGCTATACCACCAGCAGTGAAACTAGGTGGGAAAACTGTACCATACCTTCCTGTGGCTCTTCCCATCCAAGGACAGAAACAGTGGGTAAGGGAGGTTTTTGTGAATGATGTGAGTGATGTGGCCAAAAGGGGTCATGTGACTCCCCTTCCTCCAACACCCTCCTACTTTACAGGTCTTTGTTCTTATTCTAATTCCAGTTATCAGGGAATAGATTATTTGGCTAAGAATTGTATTTGCAGAGCTGGGGGGGAACCCCATCAGCTGCACAGAAAATCCCATTTATTCCTTCAGTATGACAGAGATGTGTACAGGACAGTGGAAAGAGCATGGTACTTAGAGTCAGGAGACCTGGGTTTAAATCTTATCTCTGGTCCTTACAAGCTGTAGGATCATAGGCAAATCACTTAAACTCCTTGAGTGTGTCTCTTAATTTGTAAAATGGGAACAATAATATTGATGCTATCTACCTCACAGGGTTGTTGTGAAAGAAGCAAATGCTTTCTCTCCTTCCAAACTCCTGTCCTCACATTAGGGGACTTGAACATACATATTGGCACTCCCTCAAATACCATAACTTCCCAGTTCCTTGACTTCCTCATTTCCCATGACCTACTCCTCCACCCCACTTCATGTACACGCAGAGCTAATCATACCCTTCATATTGTGATCACCCACAAGATCATGAACTCTGAAATTCAATTATCTGATCATAATCTTTTGTCATTCCTTTTTTTCTGATTAACCCTGTTCTTTATTCTCACTGTGGTCTCCAAACTTTTAGTTCTTTTCTAGGCCATCACTGCTGCATTGGCTACACCCTCTTCCCTTCCCTATCCTCACCCTCATGAACCAGCTCAACTCTCCATACCCTCTATTCTCTAGTCCTTTGCCCACTTAGCCTATTACTGACCATGCCTTGTGAGCTCCAGCCTTAGATTGCTCCCATGCATTACCTTTGCCTCTTTTCTCATGTTGCTGAACACAGCTAGAGAAAGTCATAAAACTATGCTGATTTGGTCCACTAAAAATTTAGTTTACATAATCTCAAATGGGCCATCACTGTGGAAGTAGTGATAGTGAGGCCCAAAGGGAGGCCAAGCAGTGTATGAGTAGAATTACAGACCACTGGAGTTGAGGAGGTTGAAGAATTTCAGCCAAGGTGTCAGGAAGGAAGGTCATTCACATGGCTATCTCAGTCCCAGGGGGTGACGGCAGGGGACAGGATGGAAAGGATGACCGTGAGCCAGGTGCTAATGCTGTTGAAGAAGGTGGTCCAGTGTTTAGGAGTTTGGTAGATAAAAGGAATGTGGATGGTGGGGAGAGAAGGTGAAGTATCTGGGAGAGGTTGAGTGATGAAAATGAAAAGACTGTTGGCAAATGGCAGTTGAGAGAAAGGAGGAGACCTACCCCTCTTCCCTGCCCTTGGAATCAAGGAGAAATGGTCTTCTTTTAAGAGCATTGATAAGAATGTAGCATCCACTGACAGATGTCAAATTTCAGTTGCTTTGAAGAGGCAAAGGGAGTGCTTTAGTTAGAGTGGAAGGATGTAGGAGTGTTTGTTTACAATAGAACAGGTTTTTTTCCCTCAAAGGGCATTGTGGAAGAAGCTAATCAATGGTAGAATGAGGTAGTAAAGGGAAGAATAGGCCTAGGGAAGGTAGGTTAGGGTTGAATTGGATGGGGGTGAGGATACAGGAGAAGGTCAGGTTGCGCCAAGATAACAGTGATCACTAGCACGAGAGGAAAAAGTCTTGGCTAAACTTTGCTTCCTCTCGTAGTGCCTCGAACATTATTCCAAACACAGCAGGTGCTTATTAAATGCTTGTTGAGTTGTGGATGGAATTAAATTGAAGCAGGTGGTTGGGAGTTAGGTCAAAGCCAAAAGTTAGAAGGGGGAGGGCACAGTCTCAAGTGGGCAACACTGGGAAATGGTAAGAGTTTGTTGAATTAATCATGCCCAAGGATCCCAGTTAGCCTATTGGTTATTCCTATTACCACCTGAGTCACCAGCACTTCTCATGCATCAGATGTCTAAGAAACAACCAGTATTTTTGTCTAATTTCTTTTAATTCTACTGCAGCACCCCCTGTGCAAAGCCCTGTAATCCAAGAATGCTATGAAGGCAATGGACAAAGTTACCGTGGGACATCATCCACCACAATCTCAGGGAAGAAGTGCCAGGCCTGGTTTTCAATGGTGCCCCACCGACATGAGAAGACCCCGGATAATTTCCCAAATGCGTATGTCCACATTATTCACCAGCCAAGAATTTGGCCCAATATATCTGTTAGGGAAGCCCATAAGGGAAATAGGAAACTTAGATGCCCATCAGAAAAACGTCATATTAGCAGGCTCTCCACTAGTGAATTATGCCCTTAGTGAATTCCAGAATGTTCCTCATTCTGAGTGCAGGAGAGACAGGAGCTTTAAAAAGCTTGGTATGACCAGTTTTGGGGTGGAGTGGAAGTCAAATTTTAATGAAAGACTCAGAGGGGCACTCAGCATAGATCTTTGGGAGGATTCCAAGCCAATGGCTGTTAAAGACTTTAGAACAACCTCAATGTATATAGTGATGGTATCATCTAATAAAAAATGGAATCTTCATACCATGTAGCTTGGCTGCCCCAACAAAAGAGTTAACATGGTGAGAGGTGTCAAAGCCACCGGTGATCCTAAGTCCTAACACCTGTGAATGTGGGTATACAAACATGTTTTACATGTTTTAGTAAGTGCATTGACAAGATAGAATGCATCGAAGAAGAGTGATTGCCATGGTAACAGGATCATCTAGTGTGTCATATAGGAACTGGAAGAAGGAACTAGGAATGTTTAGCTTAGAGAAGACAAAGCTTTGGGGACACTAGGATAACTGAATCCAAGTATATGAAGGGCCCTTATACAAACCAGTTTTAATTGGCACGAAAAGGTAGAATTAGATGTTATGGGTAAAGGTTGCTAAGGGGAAGGTTTCAGCTTGATATAAGTATATCCCCAAGTGTGTGTGTGTGTGTGTGTGTGTGTGTGAGAAGTGGGTGGGGAGTATAATGAGATGCCTTAGGAGGTAGTGGATTCTGTTTCACTGTAAACCTTCAAATACAGAATGGATGACTACTTGTCCTGCCATACTAAGATTGTGAATTTGTATTATACACATTGTCATGTTCTGGGCCCTGGGCAGTGAGTACCAATTTGTGGAGATGGGACAATGAATCAGAACTGGGAGAGCCAAGACAGGCAGGCAGGCAGGCAGGCAGGTGCAAAGGAAAAAAACAGAAGCAGGAGTGCAAGATGAGGCAGTGGGTCAAAGCTAGGCCAATAGAGAGGAGAAATAGAATTGATGCACCAGGGACACGAGGACCTTGAAAATGATGTGAGGTCTGCCTCAGAGAGGAGGCCTTTGAAAGGGCTCCTGCTGTAGCAGGATCCAATAGCTTACTCCCTAAGTGTGTAAGGAGGCTAACACCTGCAGGTCAAAGGCTATTCTGTTGTAGCAATTCATCATGGCTATCAGATCCCTTCTCCCTCCCCACCCACCACACACACACACACACACACACACACACACACACATACACACACACACACACAAACATACTCACTCACTCACTCCAGAAGCCACCCACAGTAGAAGAGTATAAAAGCGTAGGTTGTTACCAAAGGCTAGCTTTTGTTGACATGTTGTATCTGCTGCAACTGTAGGTGATTACTCCACAGCACAATTTTTCTTAATAAGTGGCAGACTATGAGTCAGAGCTTACAAGTCAAGTCATGTTTCAGAGATGCACGATTCGTCACCCTGGTGACTCCCTCCCCTCATACAGGTTACAATGCCTTTATACCTTGGTGGATCGGTTACTGGGGGTTGATCGGAGCAAAACAACAATAATAACCACAACAATAACAGTAATAATTATAGCATTTACAAAGCTTTAAGATTTGCAAAGCACTTTACATATATCACTCATTTAATCCTTGCTACAACCCTGGGAGGCAGGTGTTAATTATTATCCCTGTTTTACATATCAGGAAACTGAGGCTGAGAAAGTTTAGATGACTTGCCCAGGGTCACACAGCTAAGTATCAGGCAAGATTTGAATTAGGGCTTTTTGACTCCAAGTCTAACAGGTTACCTGATGTATCACCTAGCTGGTCCATCTCTTTGTAGCCTACCTGGTAATGAGCCTCTGAACTTATTTAGGATGCCAGACAAAGAGTCTGTCACCAAGTCTGGACATGAAACTTTTCTAGGTTGGTAGGATGTGACAGAACTTGCAGTCTTCTGGCAAAGCCCTCAGGAACCCAGGGTCACTTCAACGCCCTAAATGAAGCTAATATGACTTGAATTACAGGCCATGAGTCATAGATCATATGAGTCACATCATGTTTTATTAAAACGACCTCAGTAAAGAATGCTATGAGGGTCCATAGATCTATGGTTTTTGTAAAGATGTCTGTAAACACCCTCTGTCTTATGAATATACAACTTAAAAATGTGCCTCTCGCATAGATATGGCTGGGCCCCTTGGGAGAAGGCTGGCTTTGGAATTTTGGAAAATCAGAAATGTTATCATAAGCCTCTATGACCAAGTCAAATTTAAATTCATTTATTAAACACCTACTACTACCACGCCTTTATACAAGTATACAAAGATACTTAAGACATAAGAGATAGGAAGACAAAAAAGAAATAGTCTCGCCCTCATGTACTTTCTGCTGGGTCATAGTGCTGTCTTTGTATCTTTGATATAAAGAATTCATAATTTATAAATAAACACCCTTCTAGGAAAATTCTAACTGATATGTATTCCTATGTGACTTTAAATATTCTCTCATCATTAATAACAAAAACTGTCTTTGTTCTTACAGTGATTTGAAACGGAACTACTGCAGAAATCCAGATGGGGATAAAAGTCCTTGGTGTTATACCATGGATCCCAGGGTCAGGTGGGAATTCTGTAACCTGGAGAAATGTTCGGCAACAGGATGGAATCTCCCAAATGGCCAAACTACAAGCGATCCTCGTGTAGATACAACTTCCCCCTCAGACTCAGGTAACTAAGCATCTTTTAGAGGCCTGTAGGCTTTGACACAGGGAAGAGGAAAGACAGAGAAGTCTTTATGGGTAGAGAAGCCAAGAATGGGGAGATTTACAAATTTTGACTATTAATATGTATCAGAGATGGAAAACGGGGTAGGACTTTGGCACTTAATATGGGAGGGGAAAAAGGTTAAGAGTTTTAATGGTGGTAAGCTAGAACATATTTTTCTAGGTTCTGCTTTCATTATATATCCATTCTCTTCTCCAACCCCAAATCAAATGGCCATACAGCAACAAGGGTGATAGGTTATACACTATCTGCCAGGGGCAAAGAACAGATACTATCAGAAGGAAATTAGAAATGATACCTATTTAATCTCAGAACAGGAACCAAAAACCAATTTTGTATACACATGTATTTATGAATACATAAATTTATATACACACACATATGTTTAAGTGCTACAGTGGATAAAGTACTGACTTTGGAGAAAGGGGACCTGAATTTTGAATTGCAGCTATTACTTTTAATTTTGGCACCTGTAAAGTAAAAGGGCTGGACTGGATTTAGTAATAATAATAATAATAGCTAACATTTATATAGCACTTACTTGGCACTGTGCTAAATACTTTATAATTATCATCTCATTTGATCCTCACAACAACTCTGGAAGGTGGGTGCTGTTACTATCCCAATTTTACAGATGAGGGAACTGAGGCAAACAGGGTTAAGTGACTTGCCCAAGGTCACATGCCTAGTAAGTGTATGAGGCTGGATTTCAACTCAGGATTCCCTACTCCAGGCCCAGGGCTCTGTCCACTGTGCCACCAAGCTGCCCCTTTCAGAGGCTCTCTCAAGTTCCTTCCAGGTCTAAATCTATGATCTCCAAAGTACTTTCCAACTCAAAAATAGCATGATCCTATGGTTTTGTGAGAGGTAGTAGGGTCCATTGAAAAGAGTACTGGAATTGGAACCACAAACTATGTTTAATTTCTGTCTCTACCATTTGGTAGTCTAATGACTCAACCATCACTCAACTTCTGACTTGCCCTGTTTTGTAAACTCTGAAGCAATATAAGTGGGGATTGTTATTGTTGTTATTGTATTCTCTGGAATCATACACAGAAGCCACCCTTTTTGAGTCCTACTCAAATTGGTGCCCTGTGATGATTGGGAAGGGGGTAGTAGAAATTGAGGAAAGTAATTAGAATCTTAAGAACCATTCAAAACCACCAAAACAAGGCCAGCTAGGTGGCACAGTGGATAGAGCACCAGCCCTGAAGTCAGAAGGACCTGAGTTCAAATCTGGCCTCAGATCTGATACTTAGTAGCTGTGTGATCCTAGACAAGTCACTTAACCCCAATTGCCTAAAAAAAAAAACCCAAACAAAAAAAACCCCACACAAAAAAACCCACCAAAACAGTTGGTTGATTGAATATTGCTGGATTCAAATATCAACGCACCTTGAAAGAGCCCTTATTAGCAATGTAAACATGAAATCACTTGTCCTTGAAATGAGCACAATAAACAAAACATTGAACCACACACTAAGAGGCATTTGTGAAAATTTCAGGATTTGATAAGTTCTTGTAACTGACCCCAGAGAAAGATAGAATTCAATTCCATTCAAAATTTATTAGATCTGAATTAGTGCTGGAGAAAGGGTTTGTTGCAGCTACTCACAGAATCATAGAATTTAAGAGTTGGAAAGGACCTCCATCGAAGGCCACGGAGTCCAACCCATCCAGGAAGGAATCTCCACCACCACCCAAGCGGTCATCCAGCCTTTGCTTGAAGAGCTCCAAAGTGGCAATTCTCCAAGGCGAAAAGTTGCAGAACTTCTGCTGACCTACCAGAGCAATCATGGTGTCACCTTCCACACACATACTCCCACATATTGCCTCTTAAAGATCACAACAAGCCTCCCTTGTTGTTGTTCAGTCATGTCTGACTCTTGATGACCCCATAGACCACAGCACGCAAGGCCCTTCTATCCTCCACTATCTCTCAAAGTCTGTCCAAGTTCATAACCCTCACTTGGATAATGAAATTATTACTATCCTTCTTCAGCATAGGGGAAAACCAAGTCTCAGAGAAAGGAAGTGAGTGACTCCCCCAGAGTCATATAGCTATGTGACAGAGTAGGTAGACCATACCATGTCTTCTAACTCGGCACCCAATGTTTTCTGCACTTCATCACTACCTTGACAAAAAAAGAGCAGAGGAAGGGGAGCCTAGACCTAGATTCTAATTGCCTATACTCCTCATTTCAGGCACTAGCCTGTTAGAAAAAATTTTTATTCATTTTGATTATTCTAATCAAATTAGATGATTCTAATCTAATCATTTCCACTTAGAGAACCAAAGATGGACAGAAAGAGACACCCCCATGACTGAAAATTTATCACTCCCCCACCATATTCTGGCTACAATTTATGATATTCTCAAAACAGTAGAATAATATTCCACAACTAGATAAAACATAGTTATAGGAGTCAAGAAAAGTTAGGTTAATAGTTTGCTTCCTCAAACAGAACAGTCAAAACTTTCAGCAGGACCTTGGAGAATCATTTTCCTAAAGTCATTTAATCCCTCTTTGACCATCCCCATCAAGGATTCTGCTTTCCAGCTGGCCAAAGGGGGAACTCAAGAGATGCTTTCATTAGTGGAAGTAATTAAAAAGATTTCTTTCCAGGACTCCTTGCCCTCATCCAATCACTGCCAATGTTACTTCAAGGTGGGGTCTTTTCCTGGGCTGATCTAGAAAAAGGGGAGCATGACATTGATTTGGAATTGATAGTCAAGGACTAAAAAGATTTCTCTTTCATATAAACCCAAACGCTTCAGATTAGGATAAATATAGTCCTAAAGGAAGGAGGGAAGGGTAGTTTTAATTGACTTCCTCAGGATATTGGCACTGACACGGTATGACCACGATAATTCAGGTTCTTATCACCTCTTGCCTGGACTACTGCAATAGTCAACTATTTAGTATCCCTGCCTCAAGTCTCTCGACTTCAATCTATCCTCCACTCAGCTGCCAAAATGATTTTCCCAACATGTAGCTTTCTCTTGAAGTAGTTCTCTCCAATGATTTAAAAATTTATTCAAGAATTCTCTTCCGATCAAACAAGTGTATGTCACTTACTAGCTACGTGACCCTGGGCAAGTCACTTAACTCTGTTTGCCTCAATTCCTCATCTGCATGGCGAATTACTCCAATATCTGCCAAGAAAACCCAATGTGGGGATCACAAAGAGTCAGGCATAACTGAAACAACTCAGCAAAAGTAGATCACACCATAGTCCTCTGGCTTGAAATTTTTTTTTTTTTTTGGTGAGGCAATTGGGGTTAAATGACTTGCCCAGAGTCACACCGCTAGTGAGTGTTCTGTGTCTGAGGTTGGATTTGAACTCAGGTCCTCCTGACTCCAGGGCCAGTGCTCTATCCAACTGTGCCACCTAGCTGCTCTTTCTAGCTTGAAATCAAGCCCCAGAGTTCTTTCCACCATGTCACACCATCTCACTGGGATTATTCTGTGAAATTCTGTAAACTGTTATTCTATCTCCAATTTCTAGGCCAATAAGCTCTTTCAACAACTGGTCAGAATAACAAATATGAATCAATATTGCTTGTTCAGAATTTGTAGAGGATCTGAATATTCAGCCTGTCATCTGACACAAACCAATCCCTAGGGTGGGGGGGGGAGGAAGAGGGGGGTGTGTGCTTTTCAATCACTGCTGGAAAGTATATTACAATACATTCTTTTCCTTTTTTATGCAGACTGTATCTTTGGGAGTGGGAAAGACTACCGGGGCAAAAGATCAACCACTGTCACCGGCACCTTGTGCCAGGCCTGGGCTGCACAGGAACCTCACTCACATAGTATTTTTACTCCAGAGGCATATCCAAGGGCAAACTTGGAAAAAAATGTAAACAGCACCAAATTCATTTGTTTAACTTTTATTCCCACAGAATTTCTTTTCTCTCTGCCATCTCCGTTCCTCAAAAGAAAAAGAAAACCCAGCTTAACTTCTATAATCACGGGGGTTGTTAGGTTAAGGCTGGTCCTGTTATTTGGGAACTGAAGAAGGCAGCTAGAGGCAGTTCAAATACATGGGCATACAAAATATTACCAGGGATTGTATTCCCTGGGGAATGGAAGATTTGTTGTTTCTTCTGACACCTACCTCGAAGAGTTCTACATATTTTTAAAATCATAAGTGTACAACTGGAAGGAACTCTCAAAAGTATTTAATCCAACTCTCTCATTTTGCACATGAGGAAACAATTCTAGAGGACTCATGAAACATGATACTCACCTCCTGACTGGTGATGAATTCAAAGAACAAAATGAGATCTACATTTCTTTGAACATGGCCAATATGGGAATTTGTTTTACTTAACTACAGCTATTATTACATGGGTTTTCTTTTCTTTCCTTTTCAATGGGGACAGGTAGGTTGGGAGGGAGAGAAGGTATATTTTTGTTAATTAAAAAATAAAATTTAATAAAAATAAAATAAAATAGAGATGAGGAACATGAGGCCTAGAGGGATAAAAACCCAAGGTCACATTGATGGCAGGCCCAGGACTCAAACTTACATCCTCTGATGTTAGCTCTAGAGTTCTTTACCATGCACCATATAATGTTTGTCTTTGAGGTCTATTTTAACCTGTTAAAATGGGCGTTTCGAGGTGAGTTCCCCAAGTACCTTGCCTTATTACCGATGTGTTTTTGCCATAGTCTCACACCTTCCTTAAAGGATAGCTTTTCTGGGGGATGACAAGAGGGTGGGTGGGGGAAGGGGGGCTTCCAAGATGTTATTTAGTAGCATAAACCTTTGGAAGTGTCACTTTGCTTCCTTAGGACTCCATTTCCTCATTTGGGAAATGAGAAGGCTGTACCAGAAGATCTTGCATGTTCTCCCTTCCCAGTTCTAAATCCTGTGACCTATGAGTCCACAGGAAAACAGCCCTCACCTGGAGCAATATTACCGAAGTGAACCCAAGGCAATGCCAAGTCACTAGGACTTTACTCAGATTCCCCTTCTCACAAGTCTGTGGCCTCCTTGCTGCCCAATAACTGAGCATTCCTAAGAAGTGGACAAAGTGTTAACTCCTCGATACCCTCACTCACAACATTAGAGTATTACAAGTCTCTCTTTTTTCCTTCCAGTACTGCCGTAATCCTGATGGTGACCCCAATGGTCCTTGGTGCTACACAATAAATCCTAAAAAGCTCTTTGACTACTGTGACATCCCTCAGTGTGGTAATTCACTTTCCTCCCTTTTCTCTTATTTCTTTTTTTTGGGGGGGGAGGGTATGAGGCAATTGGTATTAAGTGACTTGCCCAAAGTCACACAGCTTGTTAGTGTTATTGTGTCTGAGGCCGGATTTGAACTCAGGTCCTCCTGACTTCAGGGCAGGTGCTCTATCCACTGGTAGTAGGCTACACAGCACCCTGGATTTTCAAAGGAATTGTCTTCTAGCCAAAATGGCTGCCTGAACTGGTGGTAGCTGCCTACCTAGCTGCCCCTTCTCTTATTTTTTAAAACCTTCAACAGAAATAAGAATAGCTTCTTAGTCACATTTTCAAGTTTCTGCATAAGATAGTTGAATCTTGTCAAATGTCGGTCACAGAGTGGCCTTTTATTCTCCACAGGAGGGTTTACCTAACCTACTGCAGGCCTTCCTCTAGGCATTTTAACATTGGATGGAGGCCAATGGAGCATATGAGCTCTCACAACATCAACAGCTCACTTCTTTTGCCAATCATAATAATATCCCGATAATATTATTTCTATCACTTCTATGCAATTCTTCATCGGAATAGATTGTCATTTAGGTACTGCAGAATGGTCTGCAATATTCTGTGTTAGTCTATTCATGTTGACCATGTACCTCTCTGCCCTTTGAGTGACCTATGACTTCTATTCTTTAGAATTCAAAGTATTTCATGACAAGCAACCATCATGGAAAAATATTTATATTTAAGAGATGAGCTTTTGATTAATTTGGTAGAACTTTGGGGTCATTTAAAGCACTGCACAATTTCCCCCAATTACAACCCAGTCCCCTATGCTCCTTCTATTCAATTTTATTTTTATTTATACTTTTCTCCTTTTCCTGAATTAGGCCTTTGTGCCAGAGCCAAGAAAGGCCACTTGCACTCTTGGCTAATGTAATCAGCCCTGCTGGACTCATCTTGGGTCTCCTGGGTCATGAGATCACCTCCACCTCTTGGGGTTAGGTACTGCCTCCTCTATTTCTGAGCTTCACAGCACTGGATCTTTAGGGTCCTCTTTGGGGTCTCAGGAAAAAATGTTAAGGACCTCAGACCCCCTGATCCTAGGCTGTTCCAGTCTGAGTGCTGTCCCTATCATGTCTTAGTCAGTTGCTCCCTAGGGTTTTCTTGGGGGAGCCCTCTTTTTTGGCTGCATCTGGATGTTGAGCCTCATAGGCTAAAGATATTTTAGTCCTTCTGGGAAGTTGTTCCACTTTGGTAATGGCTTTGCTGGCAGATTCCCTTTCCTATTGCCTTTGGGCTTCTGGCTGACTTTTTCTTCAGTTCTGGGGTAGAAAAAGTCATTTACTGTAGGTTTTTCATTGGATTTATCCATCATTATTGGGTTTAATAAAAAATAAGTAATTGGGAGTTGGGCAATCCACCACCAGTTCAGGCAGCCATTTTGGCTAGAAGTCAATTCCTTTGGAAATCCAGGGTGCTGTGTTGCCTACTACCAATTTGGAAGGTTTCTAATGGGTCTTTCCCAAAGATGTTTGTGCCTACATAGTTTGTGGTACTTAGCTGACATTTTCTGTTTTGACCCTTACTAATTAATCATTCTTGAATTGAATGATAGAACTGACAAGTTAAGCCCTTTCAAAAGCCATCTTTTTCCTTCCTCAAGTCTCACCAATTTCATTTGACTGTGGAAAACCCAGAGTAGAGCCACTGAAATGCCCAGGAAGAATTGTGGGTGGGTGTTATGCTCAACCCCACTCTTGGCCCTGGCAGATCAGTCTCAGAACAAGGTAAGATGCTTTACTTAACAGTAAACCATTCTATACATTCCTTCCAAGCAAGACTTTTATTCAAGTACTTATATTTAAGTATATACTGACATTTCAGAAGAAAGTAATTTAATTATCTATAGGAAGGTAAAATGGAAGATCAAACTAACCAAAACATTCTCCTTACTTGCTGCCCTACCCCCCCAAAAAAAAATCCATACAAAGGGATGAAAGAGTGCTATTAGCCAATCTCCTTTGGAATGGAAGCTCCTCCTAGTGGACAGAGCTTGAATATACCGTATTCTCTCAAGGAATTCAGGATCCAAAATCTATTCAGGCTTAGCAATAAACAAACAAATAAAACCCTCAAAACAGTTACTGATGATCCAGTTTTGTTTCCACAGCACAGTTATTTCTGAATATGCCTCCCTCCCATCCCACCCTCAGATTTAGTCTTCCCTTTTCACTAAAAATAAAGTTAACAAAAACAGTGATCTATTTGACACCTTGTACAACATCCTTCCCTTAGGTCCCAGTCTCTCCTGAGACAAATATCCAGTCAATCAGTAATAAAAATAAAGCTGGAGGAATGTTGATAATTTCTCTATACTATTTTAACATCTTATGATAGTGATAAGAGGGAGGGAAATAAGCATTTATATCACAATTATTATCTCATTTAATCCTCACAACACTTTGAGGTAGGTGCTGTTATTAACCCCATTTTATAGTTGAGGAGGGGCAGCTAGGAGGCAACTAGGATAGAACTCTGGGCATGGAGTCAGGAAGACTCATCTTTGTGAGTTCAAATCTGGCCTTAGAGACTTACTAACTGCGTGACCCTGAGCAAGTCATTTAACCCTGTTTGCCTTCGTTTCCTCATTTGTAAAATGAGCTGGAGAAAAAACCGGCAAATCACTCTAGTATCTTTGCCAAGAAAACCTCAAATGGGTTCACAAAGAGTAGGACACAACTCAAAAACAACTGAACAACAGCATAGCTGAAGAAAGTAAGGCAAACACTTGCCCGGGGTCATACAGCTAGAAAGTATATGAGGTTAGATTTGAACTCTGGTCTTCCTGACTCCAGGCCCAGCACTCTATCCACTGCCCAACTAGCTTCCCTGATACAGACTGAATCTGTATTTCATTGGAAAAGAAAAATACACTAGACAATGAAATTTTCTCTACCAATCCAAGTAGGTACCTTCTCCAATCTATAGTCTTAGAGAGTTGCCTGGGCTTATCTAGGGTCACATAGCCAGTATGTGTCAGAGGTTAAGACTTGGATCCAAGTTTTCCTGGCTCTGAGGCCAGCCCTCTGTCTGCTATGCCATGCTGCCTTTCAGATCTTTGGACCTATTAAATATTTCATTTTCACAGCATGTCCTGCCATCCAAATAGTTGATGTTCTAGGGAATGTCTCCAAGAAATAAGACTTCTAGGTTGAAACTGGCAGAATTCCCTAAAAGACTGTCCCTTGGGGTCACTATGAAATGATCTTGATGGATCTTAGCAAAAGGTCTCAGAAATAAAATCTTTGTCATAAGCCCGTGGCTAGTTATCTCCATTAGAGCAGAAAGCACCACGAATTCAAGCAATCTCTGTTTTAGGGGCCCTTAGGTACTCTATGTTCCATGGTGAGTGACCAAGGACATAATAACTACCTGCCAACTGACAAATCCTGGGGGCAGGGTTGGGGCTGGAGCTGATCCGGCTAGAGCATAAATCAAGAAAGTGCTGGGAGATGTTAAACTCCCTGAAAACTCACTATTAACGCATTATTAACATTTTCTTCATTGCTTTAAGTCTAGACAATCAACAAAACAATAAATTGAGACCTGATTTGTAGGATTTGTTGATTTCTGAAGTGTAACATGCACTTACACTGAAAACGTTTAACTGTTGGCTCATCTGAGCCTGTGGAAGTTGGCTCCAGCACACTCCTGGTAGAGAAGATCATTAGCAATCTACCCAGATGTGATAACTCCTAGCTAACCAATGAAAAGCCAGTGTGGAAAGTGGGCTAGATTTAGAGTCAGATACCTCACAGGTTCAGATCATACTTGATGCTTACTACCTATGTGACATTTACCCTTTCTGGGTCTCAGTTCCTCATCTGCAAAATGGGGGGGAGGTTGGACTAAATGACCTCTAAGGTCTCTTCCAGCTCTAAATTTAACATAAACTCTCAATAAGGAATTCATGAAACTCTTTGGAGAAATCTCATGATGTAAGGAAAAGAGTATACTGGTGCGCTTACTGTCTCAGGGAGGGGAGGCAAGGATAGAATTTGGAACTCAAAATTTAAAAAAAAAAGAATGTTAAAATTGTTTTTACATGTAATTTGGAGAAAAATAAAATATTATTTTTTTTAAAAGATACTAAAAAAAGCCCACCCAGAAAATTTCCAATGCCAGAAAACTGATATGAAGCACATAGCCCATTGATATTGGGTGTTAGAATAGAAAGAACACTGAATGAGAAGTGAGGAGTCCTGTGTTCTAGTCTCTAACTGAGCCCTTAGGTCATTCTGAATCCAAGGCTCCTCATATCCTATCTAAAATGAGGGGATTGGACGCCATAATTTTTGAGAGCCAATCAGTGGGTCAACAAGCATTTATTAAACGCTTACCTTGTGCCAATTTTTAAGAGTCAGCCAGTGGTCAACAAGCATTTATTAAGCACTTACCATGTACCAGGCACAGTGTCTACAGCCTGTGCTCTAGACCCATCTAGCTTTGAATTTCTGAGGTTCTTTTTTATCTAGGAAGGATAATATGATCTGTTAATATGGTCAGCCATAGCTGCCTTCCAACAGGTTAGTAGGAAATGAACAATCAGTTCTTCAACTAAAACCTGCCTCTCTGTTCTAGGTTTGGCAACCACTTTTGTGGAGGTACCCTCATAGCTCCCCAGTGGGTGCTGACAGCTGCTCATTGCCTGGAACGGTAAGCTGGCTGCTAGTAGTAATAACTGCTAGGTAGTCCTGAGAACTATTACCTTTAATGCAGAGAGAAAGTTCAGGCAAGCTTGTGAGTCTAAAGGAGTGGCAAGATCAAAACATTTAGCCATTCACAGGCCTGACTGCTATGGTCCATGGGGTCAGGAAGAGTCAGACGTGACTGAAGGACTGAACAACTACAACAAATGGCATGTATGTCCCCAATCTCCCCAAGATAATCAGCACATATTCCTGTCATCCCCTTGCTATTCCATTCTCCCTTCAGATAGCGGCAACATCAGAGACATGGGTTTGTGTATCCCATCTGACTCCTGACATTTCTTGACCGACAAGGAAGGGCAGGAATAATGATGCCAAACCCACAACTTCCTTTCCTGTTAGTCAGATATCTGTAATGCATTTATCCAATCATTTATTAGATGTTCATTAAGCTCCTAGTAAATGCAAGGCAGAAAAGCAGATAAGAAACTTTCTAGATCTCAAGCAATTTTATAATTTAATTGGGGTGGGGGGAGGGATGGGGTGGAGATAATACATAAAAAAAACATGATAAAAGGGAGTGAAATAAGTGCAAAAGAGAGATCCCAGAAAAGCATGATGAGACATTTGAGATCAAGCAACAAGCATTTATTTTAAATGACTACTATGTGCTAAGCACTGTGCTACAAATAAAAAAAAAATGAAATGGTCCTTGCTTGCAAATAACCTGCATTGTATCATATGGCTATATACCTTTGATGTGGGAGTAGAGTGGAGGACAGAGAAGTGGTTAGGTAAGGCTTCAAGGAAGAGACAGCATCCAAGTTGGAACTTGAAGAGAAACACTTCACCATTTGGTGATGGTACCAGGGGGAAGGTCTCTTCAAGGCATGGAAGGATTTCAGTGAATAGAGGCAGAGAGAGAGAGACAGAGAGAGAGAGAGAGACAGAGAGAGAGAGAGAGAGAGAGAGAGACAGAGAGAGAGAGACAGAGAAGGAGAGGAGGGGAAGAGGGGAGGGGAAAAGGCAAGGGGAGAGAAGAGAAAAGGAGAGGAGAGGAGAGAGAATGACAAAATGGGATGTAGAGTAGCCCAGCGGATTTGGAAAGTAGAGGGCTTGAAGGAGGTCTTGCCTATTAGCATAAGGATTCTATGCTTTATTCAGTGGGTACTGGGGAGCCATGGAAGAGTCTTTGAGTAGAGGAAGGTGACATGGTCCTGGTGGTACAACAGGAAGGCCCTGCCTACTAGGGCAATAGGGTGAACTTGGCCTTTTGAATAAAGACAGAATCCGAAGGAGAATGCTAAAGGTTTATTTGGGAAGATCATTTCTGCCCCCAGGGTGGTTCTTCAGAAACAACATACCCTGCCTTTAATTGTCTTTTCCATTCCAGCTTCAACATGCCTGCCTCATATAAAGTTGTCTTGGGGCTACACAAGGAAGTCCCTCCAGAACCATACGCTGAAGTAATAGGAGTTGCTCAGATGTTCAAGGAACCCCTTGGAGCAGACATAGCTTTGCTGAAACTGAGCAGGTATTAATTGATTCACCCATGGCAATATAATAGGTCTGTTTCATCCTAGATGTTATCAACCAAAAATAGCAGCAGCATCAAGGTAAGTGGGAGATCCACCATGGTAGGTGCTCCAGGGCAGCCAACTGGGACCAGTACAAGAGAGCCAGTTGTTGAATTTCAGTGTGAGCATTTATGCCTCAGAAATCAGTGCAACTCAATATTTGATTTATTGTTTTATTCACTGCCTGGACTTAAGAACATGTTGATCAAAATTAAACTTAAAAATGTGTGTGTTATTTCGGTAGATCCATACAACAACCTTGTGAAGTATTATTTTGACCATATAACAGATGAGGAAACTATGGACAAGGAGGATTAAGAGACTTTGCCTAAGTCAACAGCAAGGTTTCTATTACTATAGCTGGAATCAGTCAATAAACATTTATTAAACATCAGGCACTGAGCTCCAGTACAAAGAACTGGAGAGATAAACAAGAAAAAGAAAGACAAACCCTGCCCTCTAGGACCTTACAGTCTAACAGACTGTAACACACACAAAGAAGCTGGAAAGGGAGGAAGGAGGAGGGAGGAGGAAAGAGGGAAGATGGAAAAGTCCAAAGGACTATGGCCAAGTGAGAAATGTAAAGATGGCTGGCGTGAGCACTTTATTTTTTTTAATTTATTTTTTAAAAATTTAATTATTTTTAGTTTTCAACATTCACTTCTACAAGATTTTGAGTTCCAAATTTTCTCCCCATCTCATCCCTCCCCCACCCCAAGATGGCATGCATTCTGGATGCCCCTTCCCCTAATCTGCCCTTCTTTCTACCTCTCCACCGCTTCTCTTATCCCCTTCTCCTTCTATTTTCCTATAGGGCAGAATAGATTTCTTTATCCCATTTCCTGTATTTCTTATTTGCCAGTTGCATGTGAAAATTTTTTTAACATGTGTTTTAAAAACTTTGGGTTCCAAATTTTCTCCCTTCCTTCCTCCCCACCCACCCTCACTGAAAAGGTAAGCAACTCGATACAGGTTATACATGTGTAGTTACGCAAAATACTTCCATAGTAGTCATGTTTGTGAAAAACTAACTAAATTTCCCTTAATCCTATTCCGTCCCCCATTTATTCTATTCTCTCTTTTGATCCTGTCCCTCCTCAGAAGTGTTTGCTTCTGATTATCTCTTCCCCCAATCTGCCCTCCCCTCTATCATCCCCCCTGCTCTCTTGTCCCTTTACCCCCCTATTTTTCTGTAGGATAAGATAGATTTCCATACCCAATTGGGTGTGTATGTTATTCCCTCCTTAAGCCAAACCCTGTGAGAATAAGATTCACTGAGCACTTTCTTTAAAAGGAGGACTCATCTATATAAGTTTTTAAAAGTTAGCCAGTTTAACAAAAAAAAGGTCCTGGGTACCATTGTTTAGGAATAAAAATTATTTCAATAAGCAACTTCGGGATGGAGAGAGAGGCCTATGTTGATTTAGGGCTTACCATTGCATTTAGAGAGACAACATACACCTTATTTATCAATAGAAAAACTGGAAATAATAGCATTGGAATATGACAACTGAAAGAATCTTGGTTTTTTTGCTTTTTTTTTGTTTTTTACTTCCAGACCTGCTTATATCAATGATAAAGTAATCCCAGCATGCTTACCTTCAGAAGATTTTATGGTTCCTGACAGAACACTCTGCCATGTCACTGGCTGGGGTGATACCCAAGGTGAGAGAAATTCTACAGCACTAAGACACAATTGACCTTTATCCAATTTTTTTTCTGTGAAATGATCTATATTTTGGTGTCTTCTAATTGAGAAAAGGATCATATTTCTAAATATAAATCTGTATTTCTGAATATCATTCATTCACCTCTTTACCATTCTCTTTAGAATATGTAGTTTTCAGAGACACTGAGTCAGTCTGTGTCAAAATAAATGAGAATTTATTAAACCCTTTCTATGTGCCAGGCACTGTGCTAAGCATCAGGCATACCAAGGAAGGCAAAAAGACAGTTCCTGCTCTCAAGAAACTCATGGTCTAATAGCAACAACAACAACATGAAAAGAGTCACGTACATTCAAGAGATTTACCGTTTAAATGGGAAATAATTTCAGAGGGAAGGCAAGGGCAGTGTTTCCTAGATATGTCCTCCTTGTGCAAGCTTCCAAAGGATCATGTAACTTTATGTTTAGAGCTGAAAAGGGCTTTGAGGCCAACTAGTACAAGCCTTTCAGATGAGGAAACTGAAGCTCTGAGATTTGAAATGGCTTGCCCAAAGTTCACAAAGGTAGGAAAGAATAGAGCTGTTATTCGAACCTATGTCATGAGTTCAAATGTTAAGGGCTTGCCTAGGTCCCCCAACACAGTTTCTATTACTATAGCTGGAGTCAGTCAATAAACATTTATTTTTTTTTGGTTTTTTAAAAAATATTTATATTATATTTTTATTATCTTTTTTATTAATTTATTTTTAGTTTTCAGCAATCACTTCTATATGCTTTTGAGTTTTAAATTTTTCTCCCCCTCCCGCTCTCCTTCCCTCCCCAAGACAGTGTGCAATCTGATATAGGTTCTACATATACATTCCTATTAAAATATTTTCACATTAGTCACGTTGTAAGGAAGAATTAGAACCAATAAGAGGAACCACAAAAAAGAGGAAACAAAACAAAACAAGACAAAAAAGAGAAAATAGTATGCCTTGATCTACATTCAAACTCCATAGTTCTTTCTCTGGATGTGGTCAATAAACACTTATTAAATGCCAACTGTGTGCCAGGCACTGTGCTCCAACGCTAAGTTCTGGAAATATTAATAAGAAAAAGAAATACAGCCCCTGCCCTCTGGGAGCTTATAGTCTAATGGAGGAAGACAATATATGAAAGAAAGACAAGAAAGGAGAAGGGGGAGAATCAAGTTCCCTGACTCCAAATCTAATCTTTTCTACTGTACCGCGTTGACTCCTCAACAGTTCTAATACTGTTTCTTTGGCCTTCGACACAAGCTTGGAAATTTTTTTCGGTTTATAGAATCTCTATTCCTGTCTCTAGACTATAAAGTCCTAAGCATCCAGACAATAAGCATTTATTTATTACCTGTGAGGTGCTAGGCACTGTGCCAAGTGTGAGGGATGCGAGGAAAACCAAAATACAGTCCCTGTTCTCAATAAGCTCACAGTCTGAGTTAGATAATACGCAAACAACTACGTACAAAAAAACTCTACATAGGATAAATTGGAAATAATCAGCAGAGGGAAGGCACTGGAATTAAGGGGAATCTTGAAAGGCTTCTTGTAAAAGGTAGGATTTTAGCAATGACTTGAAGGAAGCCAGGGAAGCCAGGAGGAGGAGATGAGAAGGGCAGCTAGGTGGCACAGCGGATAGAGCACCGGCCCTGGATTCAGGAGGACCTGAGTTCAAATCCGCTCTCAGACACATAAACACTTACTAGCTGTGTGACCCTGGGCAAGTCACTGAACCCCATTGTCTAGCAAAAAAGTAAAAATAAAATAAAAAATAGAAGGGACAGAGTTCCAAGAATGAATGACAGCCAGGGAGAATGTCTGGAGTTGGGAGATGGAGTGTCTTGTGTGAACTATAGCAAGAAGGCCAATGTTATTGGATTCAAGAGGATTTGGAGGGGAGTAAGGTAAGAGAAGACTGTCAAGGTAGCAGAAAGTCAGGTTACAAAGGGCTTTAAAAGCCAAACAGAGGATTTTATATTTAGTCCTGGAGGTAGTAGAAAGCCACTAGAATTTATTGAATGGAGTGGTGGTGATGGTGGTGGTGGTATTATGGTCAGATCTGAGCATCAAGAACATCAGTCTGCCAGCTATGTGGAGGATGGACTGAGCAAAAGAGAATTGAGACAGAGATTTGTTATTGTTGTTTAGTTGTTGTTTAGTTGTTTTTCAGTTGTGTCTGACTCTTTGTGACCTCCAAAGAAACCAACCAGCTGGTTATTACAATAATCCAGGCTTGAGGTGATAAGGGTCTATACCAGGGTGGTAGTAGTGTCAGATGAGAGAGAAAATGGCACATATGACAAATGTTACAAAGGTAAAACCAATTGGGCTTGGCAAACAGCCTGGATACAAGTGGAGAGAGAAAGTGAGGAGTCAAGGATGACACCTACGTTGTCAGCCTGGGAGACTGGGAGAATCGTGGTGCCCTTGATGGCAATAAAGAAGTTGGGAAGAGGGGGAGGTTTGTTGGGGGAAAGATAATGAGTCCTCGAATCTTAGTTTTGGAAGGAACCCCCTACTGTCATGCAGGAATTCACTACCACCCTCAGTGCCAATTGGCACATATCCCTAACGAGTGATCCAGTCCCTGTTTAAACTCTTCCCTCACAGAGAATTCACCACCTAATAGAAATGCCCTAGATTAATAATTATAATAACAATGGCTAGCATTTATATAGTTCTTCAGGGTTTGTAAAAGAAAATTACAGATTTCTCATTTTATATTCACAAAACTCTGGGAGGTCGGATGCTACTATCAAGCTTGTTTTACAGGCGAGGAAACTAGGGTAAACAGAGGTTAAAGGATGTGTCGACGGTCACACAGCTAATAAGTAGCTGAAGTAAGATTTCAGCTTGGGTCTTTCTCACTCCAGGTCCTGGAGGGTTCGCATTCCTCCAGGTCAGCCAACCTATGCTTCTGCATCTTGTTCCGAAGGACCAAAAGCCTTATTCCATACCTCATCAGAAGGTGGAGAGTTGAGCAAGGGTTTTTGATGAGTTTAACAACAGAGCAGAAATGCCATTTGACATGAACTTTTTGAGTGCAGGGACTGTCTTTTGCTTTTCTTTCTATCCTCAGGGCTTAGCAAAACACCTTACACATAGAAGGTGCTTAATAAATGCTTTTTGACTGCCCAGCAGGTCTTACTAAACTGAAGAGGCACAGTGACGTACTGTAGTTTGAACTTGGACAGGTTCATCACCAAGTTGATAGTAGTACAGTGATCAATGCATTTTTCAGCCATTATGAGGGTCACCCACAAACGAAGGCCATCTACTGAGATTCCAGCCTGTGAGGGTGGAATGCAATCATGGACCTTTCGAAGCACTGAAGTGACTTGCTTAAGATCACATAGCTAGTTAACTGGCAGATGCAGGATTTGAACCCAGGTCTTCTGACTTCTAATCCAGCCTTCGACACCACGTATACTCCCTTTCTGATCATTCATGAACGGCTAATGAAATCTTTCTTTCCCTGACAATGCTTGAAGTTGTAGAATTAGCACTTGACTAAAAGTCAGAACTGGTTTCTTTGCTTCATAGTAATTCTGCCACTAGCTCTTGCCCTGGGATATTCAACTAGACTTGAACTACCTGTGTGATTTTGACCATTCTGAGGTCACCTCCCTGGGCTTTTCCTTGTTAATTAAGCAAGGTGATTGAACTAGTTGGTTTTGATCATTTGACTTGTCGTGATAAGAACTCATAAGTAAGACTTCATTTCTACCAAATCTACAATTCTGTGGTTATTGACCTCTTCTTTACCTTTCGCTCTATTAAAAAAAAAATCACCATATTCTTCTTTGCAGAACTTCTAAATCCATTCCTTTTCAGGAAAAGTGAAATGGAGGTTGATGCCTGATGGATATATAAAACCGTCTCAAAAACCATTCTGAAATGCTTTCCCTTCCCCAATAACTAGGCAGCTCTCCCTTCCCTTCTATACTTCTGGCCTTGCCTCTTCCCCATTGGAGGGTATGCCCTCACCTAGTGTCACAATAGAGTAGCCTGTTTACCCACTTTCTATAAAATAATAATTAGATAAATAATTCCCAGTATACATTATAAGGAAGGGTGATAAAATAAAAAAAGAGTAACAGATTTGAAATAAAGAGATCTGAGTTCAAATCCTGGGTCTAACATTTATTAGCTGGGCAAATCACTTTCTGAAACTCAGTTTCCTCATTGGTAAAACGAGGGCATTAATGTCTGCACAAGGTTATTATGAGGAATGTGAACCTTAAAAGTAGCATCTAAACACGTGGAATGATTAATTCCCATGCTTCTTTCTATTATTTTCAAAAGACTCTCCTGCTTTTGAAACTATAAAGTGTGTTAAAATTGAGGGATCCCTCCCAGTTTAAACTCATAATAATTTACTAATTTAATCATTGTTAATTTTCTTAATGTTACTTTGTTAGTGTTGCACTGGGTTTTCTCCCCTCCCCCATCTCCACATTGACTTCTGCAGAGCACACACCCCACTCCTCTTTGTCTCTCTTTCGGCCACAAGATGACAGTATCCTCACACAAACAATTTCATCCATTAACAAAGACCTTGAAAGTTAATTTCTCCATTACTCATCAGGATGAAAGAAAACACATTACTGTTTCCTATTAATAACCACCCCCATGTATATTATGCTGGAAGCTTTACACACCACCCTATCCAAGGGTTGAGTAGTAATATCTTGATTTTATAGATGGGGATACAGAGATGGGTTAAGTGACTTGACCTTGGGATATTCAACTAGTAAATATTGAAAACTAGATTTGAACTCAGATCATCTAGTTCCAAGTTCAGTGCTCCATTTACTTTGTCCCTTCTTGCTGAATGAGCAATTTTTTTTATCAGATTTGAGATTCCATTGGTAGATGGAACTTCCTATATGGAAACTCCCATTTTCCAATACAGATAAGCAACTGCTCTGTAATTTGTAATCTTAAGGAATCGCCTGGGGCCACTGAGAGGTTGAATAATTTATTCAGTCATACAGTCCATATGAGTCAGAAGTGGGATTAGGTGTTTCCAGCCTTTTTTTTATCTAGACCCTCAGAACTGTATCTGATTCTCCTTTTATTTTTTTTCCTTTTTTTTTCCCAATTTATTTATTTATTTTTAGTTTACAACATTCGCTTTTATAGGATTTTCAGTTCTAAATTTTCCCTCCTCCCTCCATCCTCTCCTCCTCAAAAATGGCATACAATCTGATATAGGCTATACATGTATGATCATATTAAACATATTTACACATTAGTGATGTTGTGAAAGAAAAATCTGATTCTCCTTTTAAACAAATTCTTTAGGGTATGACTAGATCCCTCAGGCAAGGCATTTGGTGACACCAGGAAGCAGACAGAAAGACTCTGTTCACACCTGTTCTAACTGATTCACTCAATCAAGAAGTGCTCTAACCAACAAAAGCAATCACTTTTAAGTGGCTGGGATAATGACTAGAGCCCTACCCTTCCTTACTGTACAAAGTTAGTGTTAGCTGAAGGAACAGGAGATGTTTGGCCTGGAGAAGAGACTTTGAAGGGGTGCTAACAGCTGCCTTTAAGGGACAGCATAAAGAAAAGGGAATATTAGGTTTATTCTCCATATGATCCCAAGGCTAGAAGAAAGATTGAAAGTTGCAAAAGAGGTCAATTTAGCCTGGATATCAGGAGGAAAAAATTCTCTAATAACTGGAATTCTCCAAAAGTGGAATGGGCTATCTTAGGAGAAGGTTCTGCTTCACTTGAAATTTTCAAGCACAGACTAGATAATCATTTGTCCCACTTATGATTTTTAACTGTTTTAGTTATGTCCACCTTCTCATGACCTCTTTTGGGGTCTTCTTGGCAAAGATGCTAGAGTAGTTTTTCATTTCCTTCTCCAGCTTGTTTGACAGATGAGGAAAGTGAGGCAAACAGGGTTAAGTGACTTGCCCAGGGTCACACAGCTGGTAAGTGTCTGAGGCTGGATTTGAATTCAGGTCTTTCTGACTCCAGACCTGGCACTTTATCTACTTCACCACCTAGCGGTGACAGATAGGATTTTTTTTCTAGTACAAGGTGGTCTCCATAATCTCTGAAGCCCTTCCTGAATCTGAGATTAAGAGGGGGCATATAACCTTGTATAGCTTGTACTCTGTTCTCAAAATGAAATAAAATGTAATAAAACAAGGAGTTTTTAATATAACTAATGCATAGTGAGGAACACCTGAGTTCAAATCTGACCTCAGATACTTACTAGCTATATAACTCTGGGCAAGTTACTTAACCTCTGCCTCAATTTCCTCATCTATAAAATGAGGATAATAGCACCTACCTCCCAAGATTGTTGTGAGGATCTAATGAGATAATAATTTGTAAAATACTTTCTCTCTCACTAATTAACCTCTGTCCTTTTTGTTCATTGAGGCAAAAATCATTACGTTGGAAACATTTGGGTAATGAAATAGAACATAATATTATCGTGTCTCTGGGTGCAGTGTCTGGCAGTGCCTGACATATGATAAGCACCTATTATTATTGTTGTTTTTGTTATTAATTTATCCATTTTGATTAAACCAGATATAACAACACCTAATTTTTTTTTCCTGATTCGTTAGTCCTGAGATTTCCATGTGAATACATTTGGGACTTGATAACCATTTCTTTACTTTTCTCACCTAAGGCACTTCTCCAAGAGGTCTACTCAAACAAGCCAGCCTCCCTGTGATTGAAAACCGAGTGTGTAATCGCTATGAGTATTTAAATGGAAAAGTGAAATCTACCGAACTTTGTGCTGGTCATTTGCGTGGCGGCGTGGATAGCTGCCAGGTAAGAAAATGCTAGTGGATGCCAATCTGAGGCTACACTAGGGTTTGAATGCTGTGACAACTTACACTGGTTCCCATGTTGGGCAATTCAATGAGAAACACCAGCCTCACTTTTCCCATAATGTTGTACAGCCAAAACAACTGGATAGAATCTGACACTATATAGACACACTTTATAAGCAAGGAATGTAAAGACAAAGCAGGTAGCCACCAGCATGATGTGGTTTGAGGAGGGCTCAAAAGTTTTGCTTGGAATAGATCTGATGTTTCACCTGCAGTCATTAATGTGTTAAAACCATTGATAGAGGCCATCATGTCCACAAGGGCATGGAAAAAAATGGCAAACGGTTCCCTGGGAGTAGGTTTTTTAGATCTCTTCCACTGGCAGAGAGGATCAGACTAGCTGTTTGAACCTCAGATCTGGAAAGGAGGAAGTTCAGCGAAGCACTCAAGGGTGGGAAACTTGCGGCCTTAAGGCCACATTTGGCCCTCCAGGTCCTCGAGTGTAGCCCTTTAACTGAATCCAAACTTCACAGAACAAATCCCGTTAATGAAAGAATTTCCTCTGTAAAAATTGGACTTAGTCAAAAGGCCACCCCCAAGGACCTAGAAGGCCACAAGTGGCCTTGAGGCTGCAGTTTCCCCACCCCTGGTAGGAAGGACTTGCCTTGTAGAAATGCACCCCATCTTAGCTAGTAGGAAGCAGGAGACTTTGGCAGGCCTGGTTGGGGAGTATCTTAGGAAAGAAGGGACAGAGTGCATGCTGGAGACAGACTTCACCAATGTCATGTCTTTGTCTAGGCCTGACCTTATCTAACAGAAGCAAAGAACAAAGAAGGAAGTGAAGAGTTTTTAATGATAGTTTCTACAGTATCTTTACTTTAAGTGAAACATCCAAACTGATAGTTTCATTGAATCTACAAGCAGAGCATTCAGCATCAAACATTATGGTAGAGATACGGTACACTTCCAGTAAATTACTGTTTGAAAAAATATTTCTTCACTGAAAAGGGGTACGTTTTAAAAGCATGCAAAAAGAGATTCTAAAAACAAAGATACAGGTAATCATTTCTCATGGAAGTGTGAGTCATTCTACTAAAAGGTGGCACAGTGTCTATGACTCAAACATCACACAATCACTAATTGTTGTGTTTTTCTCCATACAGGGTGACAGCGGAGGACCTCTGATATGTTTTGAGAATGACAAATACGTTTTACAAGGCGTCACTTCTTGGGGTCTTGGCTGCGCCCGGCCCAATAAACCTGGTGTTTATGTTCGAGTATCAAAGTATATTTCTTGGATTGAAGAAGTAATGAAAAAAAATTAATTGGATAGAAAAAATTATGAAGCAGTGACTGTTTATGGTAATCAGCACACAGGCAGAAGACATGATGTGCTCAGAAATAATTTACAGTAATCGAACTAAGACTCTGGGTGTTATCATGGACTGTGAGTGATACCATCCTAATGGGGATTTTTTTTTTGTGTACCAGCTTTCCAGCTTATTGACTGTCTGAATCCATATTAGTAGAGACTCAGCTGTGACATTTATTAAAAAAAAAATAAATTCTCTACTTCCCTTGGCTTGAGCCAATTTTTTTTATCCTTGAATGCTAGATCAAAAAATATAAGAATAAAATCTGATTTTAAATGTTTACACTTCCTTGTTCATCTGTGCTAAAGTCACTTTTCTTTAGCTAAAGGTCAAGAATACTTATTCACCTGGCTATACCAGCCACATGGTGTTGAAGTTAACTAACTTAAGTGAGAAAGATCTACTTCTTAGGAGTTGTATATTGAAGAATGAGGAACCAGACCATAAAAATTATTGAAAAAGGGATGAGATGTCCCAATAGGTCACCTACTCCACTGCTCCTGCCAGTGTGGGGCAGCTTGGTGGCACAGTGGATGGAGCACCAGGCTAGGAGTCAGGAAGATTCAAGTTCAAATCCAGTCTCAGACACTTACTAGTTGTTTGACCCTGGACAAATCACTTAACCCAATTTGCCTGTTTCTCCATCTGTCAAATGAGCAGGAGAAGGAAATGGAAAACCACTCCAGTATCTTTGCCAAGAAAACCCCCCAAAATGGGGTCACAAAGAGTCGGACAAGACTGAAATGACCGGACGACTTGTCAATGAAGGACTGCTTGACGCATATCCTTAGTGTCATTACTTTTGGCACTGAGAGATTTTTAAAAAGCATCAGCATACATGTGGGGTCATGACAAGACGCCCTATTCTTAGAAATGATATCTGTCAGTAACCACTTTCCTTCAGCCAAGCACAGGGAACACTGAACTTAGTGTTATCTGTCTATAGTGAGGTAAACTGGGCAAGGAAAATGTAATTCAATATTGAGCTAAGTGTCTGAATGTTATCCGGGGTCAGAGTAAAGTCTAGGAAGCCTGCCAAAATCATTAACAGCAACAACATGTGAATAGTTACGATTGTCCATTTATTTTCAAGTAAGATTGTTTGCCCCTTTTAAAAAAAAATGCTATGCTGCAGTGATATTAAGATGGCTGTAGAAAGTGGAACAAACCCTAAGATTAAATTTTCAGTTTTTAATTAATGTCTCAGGTAATTTGTATTTTTTTTTAAAAATCCATCACATTTTCCCCTGCCCCAAAGAAATACAACTTCTTGCTCGTTCCTTGCCCCCACCACCCCACCCCATTACTTCCACTGAAACTGTGTTTTAATAGTCTTCTACTTACAAACTATCTTACTAGAAATCTTTACTTCCTTTTTCCAGTTGGTTATCAAGCACGAAGGGCAGCAAGGTGGTGCAGTGGATAGAGTGCTGGGTGTGAGGTCAGGAAGATGAGTCTTCCTGAGTCTAAATATGGCCCGAGACACTTACTGTGAGACCCTGTTTGCCTCATTTTCCTCATCCACCAAATAAACTGGAGAAGGAAATAGAAAACTACTCCAGTATCTTTGCCAAGAAAACCCCAAACGGGGTGATGAAGAGATGGACATGACTGAAATAACTACACAACAACAAAGCAAGTGTGAATGTACACCTCTGTACCGGACAGAATAGTGGTGGAGACATTTGAAAGTTTATTCTTTCAGGCAGGTAGTAATCTTCCAGTTATGTTCTATGTATTTCATAGATATCATGAAATATCAATGTCATTGAGAGATTAAAGTTTCAGGTCACTTAAACTTCTAATGGAAAACCACAAGGTAGGTGTAAATGTATTTCCAAAAGGATTTATACAGGAGAAGTGACTTAAAAGGATCTCAGTAAAGGTGTGTGACAAAAGGGTGATGGGCCAGTCATGTAGAAAGAGGTAGGGTTCTCATGTGTCCCACTAGCATCCACACAATATCAATAGATGCAGAGAAGGCCAACAATACATTGGGTGCATCCCTCCTTGAGTGATTTATGGGCAGGTCATTTAACCTAACCATCTCATTTTCTTTCACTACAAAATTAAAGGATTGCATCAGGTGGTATTGAAGATCCTATCTAGATGCAAAACTATATGATTCTGTAGTTGTTGTGAATCATTTTGTGAGAAGCCTTGGAACGGCAGAATGCTACCACTGGGAAGGAATTTAAGACATCATTGAGTCTGATCACTGAATTTCCCATGTGCGGATGCTAATACTTAGAGAGATTAAGCAACCTGCCCAAAGTCATACTGTTTGATAGTACCAGAAACATTACAGCTTTTCAGTTGTTAAATTTAAAATTCACACACCAAGCAACATCATGTTAGACATCTACCACTTTGAAATTTATCTACAGTCAAGCCTCGATGCCCTAAGAATCCAAACCAAATAGGGGTTGATGGCTTATATTTCTTTATCCTTTAAGGTTTGTAAATTACTTTCTTCATATATTTTTGAGATGAGGAAACCAGAGTTAAAAGGTTGTGCTTTGCCCAAGGTCACACAAGGAGTAAGAGGCAGAGCTAGGATTTGAATCCATGTCTTCAGGCTGTGGTGATCCTTCCACTACGCCAGTCACTTCCTAGGGACAGCAGAAAGCTGGTCAACGATGAAGATGCCCTGCTGGAAAAATCCTGAGAGCTACAAATATTCCAAAATGAGACGAAAGGTAGAATTGTGAATTAAGTTCATTATTGAAACACCTTAGAAAGTAAGAGGAATCCAGAAGCTAAGACCTAAAAGGTTTAAAGAAAAGGCTTTTACCTTCTTTTCCTTATCTCTAGACAAGGACATGTTTATTACTGACCAGAAACTGAAAGGCAAAACTATTTTGGTGTATGGGAAAACTGATCATACTAATTTGCTTTGTGCATTTTTCCTAAAGGTGAGAAGAGAGGAGAGAATCATTATTAATTTTTTTCTTGCCAATTTATCATTTTTTATTGTTATTGGAGGTAAAATAGCTTAAAGATACAGAGGTGATATTAAAAAATGTTAAGGTCTTCTTAAAGCTAGTGCTCTTAAGGAGAAAAAGGCAACAGCAATACAAATATGAATTAGTGAAACCACACTGCAGGACTAAAATTCAAGGCAAATTGTTTGACATATTTTATAAAATGAACATTTAACACTTAAATCAGTTGTAATATAAGAATTAAAAGCTTCAATTGTGATTAGCACACATGTTGTGTACATATATATATCTATATCTATATCTATATAGGCATACTGTAATAGAAATTCTCTCTAATATTGTCTAGATCTCATGCCCTATAGTTTCCCTCTACCTCATGTCCCCAGAAAAATAGGTACGTACTCAGCCCAAAAGAATAACATACAGAGTAGCATACCAAAAAACCCTGATGTCATTCAAGGATATTTTGTGACCTCTGAGAGCACTTACAAAACTGGATGCTAATTAGTTTAAGCAAGGCTGTACATACTCTTCATTTTGCATTAAGTATTGGCTCAGTCCTTGAATAAGTGAGAACTGGAAGAAGTGAATAAGAAATCTCTGTGCCTTATTAAATATAGCTATCACCAAGAAACAAACCTAACAAATACAATGCAAATCACTTCAGCCTTTGAAAATGCAGAGAACTGTGAACTCATCAGTAGTGAAGACCATTTTTCCCTCCACAGTTCCTTCTCATTAGACTAATAAAGATCTGGCTCTAGGTGTCCACTGGAGGAAAAAAATAATAATGTTTTTAGATAATCTCAGAGTTAACTTCGAGTAATAAGCAATGTAGCCAAAATATCAACCTGTATTGCAAATGGATCTTTATAACTGGCATGTCTAAACCAAGCTAAGATTTATAGAAACTGATAGGAGAGAAAGGACAAACCAAACTGGTGAATGTTATAACCCAAGTGTTCAAGATGAGAAGAGATGGGAAAGGCTCAGCACAGTGTTGTCCAACATACATAGGATTCCAACACCAGGCTTCCTAAATCTTGATCTTCTGTGGTCTTTTAAAAATATTTTTAACATGGCACTTTTATTGTTTGGCCAGATTTTGATGAAGTCACCCCAAAATTTTTCTTGTTGAATTGAATTAGATTATTGCTGCTCACGTCACCAGCACCATTCCTAAATTCTGCTTGTTCGAATATCCTGACTGGCTGGAGGAATCCTCATCACAATGGGGCAGGCATGTTTTGTCATTCATCATGGAGCTCTTTTTCTCTCCTTGAATCAGAAGTGAACAACTCCAATACAAAGAAAATTTCTTGGCTCCGTGAAAGCTGCTCAAGGAAGTGGTTCTTTACTAATATGGCCACATGTCCCATTCTCCCAAAAAGAAATGCCTATTCTTTCCAATATTATACAAAAATACACTGGATATTTTAAAAGTCTATGTATCATATTTGAAATACAATATATAGTACAGAGAACTTGTTCATAGAATTATTAGAATGCAGTTGAAAATGAAACATACATCCTTGCAAGTTGTGTTTTACTGATTTCAAAGGAATATCTGACAGGAACCAGGTTCCTAGAGTACAACTTCACACTAAATACCTTCTTTAGTCTTTGGCAAGGACTCAAGTGTGAATGCTTGTTACTTGACTTTTCTTCTTCTTGCCTCTTTTGTAGACATGTGGGCTAGCAAAACACAGAAGAAAAAAGAGATTCCACATTAAAAAGTCACTTCATGAACTAGAGGAAAGGAAAAATATGTTTCACAAACATATTAGTCAATATGGAATTATTTCGGATCATGGCCACATGCTAATTGTCAGTGCAGTGTATTGTCTTTTTTTGTTTTCACTGAGAAAGAGATGGTTTGAAAACGGAGCTGTTTGTGGCTTCAAAAAAGTCATCAAATGTGAGACAGCAGTATCGGTAACATGAAAAAGTAATTCGGTGAAAAGATGATTTTAATAATTTGAGGGACAAGTAATTTGTTTTCAGAGTAATTAGGAAAGGAATTGATAAGCTAATGTTCATTGAAGAGAAGGTGACCAGGATTTTGAAAGAGGCTAGAAATCATCTCATATACAGACTGGTTGAAGGACCTGGAACTATTTCGGCTAGAGCAACGAAGACCTAGGGGCATGATATGTGCCTTGATATAGGAAAAAGATTTGAACTATTCTGAGTGGCATGGAGGCAGAACTAGCAGCAATGGGTAGAAACTGCAAAAAGCCAGAGTTTTCCCTTACGGTGAGGGGAAAAAACAAACTTCCTAACAATAAGAGATGTCATAAAATATAATGAGCTGCTCTGGAAAGTAGCAGGCCCTCCATAACTGGAGCTCTACAAGGACAGGCTTGGAACTGTAACTCCTGTCCAGGTACAGTTTGAAATGAGGGCTTCTAAAAGCATCCTTGTCATCCTGAGATACTGTCATTCTGATTCTTGGCACTACTCGGTGCTGCTTTCTAACTGGCTCTTAATAAAAATAATAGCATCTCACACTTACATGATGCCTTAAGGTTTACAAAGTACTTTATATGCATTATTTTTATTTGTTGTGAGGTGATGACTTTGCCCTGAAGACATCCTAGGCTTGGCTTCTTGTGTATTATTTCCTGTGTATTATTTATCGGTTTTATCTTCCAAAATAATGTCACGCAAATAAGATGACAATGTGGGGCTCTTATCAAGGAAGAGAAAGAATTTATTTCATATATGCTGACAAACTAAAATAAGGAGGTGGATTCTGATTTTTAAAATGTTTCTAGTTTTAAAGGATATTTACTATTTTAATACTGAGAGATAAAATATGAACACAATATAGCACAACATAATTCAAATTCAAATGGTGTGAAGCAAAACAATGGTAACGTAGCTAGGAAATGATGATGCTGATTATATTTCTCAATATGCTTCTTTTACTTATATACCATCAATATTTGATTTTGCCTGGGTCTTTGTGTTTGTAATTGCTGATATGCAAACTCAGGAGATCCAGGCTTTTAATTTCCATGAATTTTAAGAATTTTCATATGCACAGAAGATACTTATCATGTCAATCATGATGATACAATACCTGGCAAGCTTTTCTACATCCTCCACCGTCTCAGGTAAGGCAATACCCTTTGTTTCAGGTAAGAGCATGACAAGCCCTCCACAGACTGATGCAAGAATACCTAAGGAACAGTAATGAAAGGCATTATAGTACTAGGATTGGACATGCTTGACTTAATACTCGGTTCTCAAAAATGTTGGATTTTTAGAAAGAAGTAGCAAAATTTGCAAATAACTGAAACAACCAAAATTTTCCCATAGGTCTGTTCTCCAGGTAATTTATGAGACTAATAATAAAATAAAAGATTGTATTTATACAAGAATATAGAATTCATTACATTCTCTCATTTGATTCTCAAAAATTATCATTATTATTCCCATCTACATGTTTCAGGTACTTTTAAGCACATCCCATAGTCCTTTGTTGCCCTCATTGATTAGGGCTTTATTTTGGTATTCATGTGGTCTAATTATAAAAGAATATAAAATTTCCCACTGATGAATATTTTGTTCTGGAACCTATGTCTCCTTAAGAAAGTAACGTCACTGTGCCAATACCACATAAAGATGACCGATACACCTGTACTATACCTTTGGACTTGGTATCTAAGTGCCACATTAGAGATAAAACAACATGGAGAAAGGGAATTAGTGCTTAGGCACAGAAGCCCACCTGAGAAGGAAGGATTTAGGTGAGTGTTCTTTAAGGTTTCCTGTTGGGTTAGAACCTGTCCTATATTTGACGTTTTGTTAGCTTTGGGGATTTCATTGGTGCTCAGGATTCTTTTTTCTTGGTGGAAACAGACATGAGCCAACTTCTGATATTTCCAGGGGAAACCACGGGTAGGGTCACAAGTGTGATTTGTATGATAAGATCCTAGATTGAATCTGGTCAAAACCAGATTCCTGTAAATCTATTAGATCTTTGGTTCTGAACAAAAAATTTACATATAGATTAGGAAACTGAGGCTCAGAGAAATTAACTTGACCGAGATTACATAGCTAATAAATAGCAGCATCCATCTGGACTCAAACCCAGATCTTCTCATACCAAGTCCAAGGTTGTTTCCACAATAATAAGCTGCCTAGTTTATCCTGGATTGTTATCAGTGGTATCCTTTTTTTCACCTCAGCTCCAGAATGAACATGGACCTTCGGTAAGAAAATAAAATGGTTAGAAGGAACCTTTCGTGGAATTCTTGACTTGAGTTCGAATGCCCAGATTCACACCTAAGATTATTTTTGTGAAATGGTATTTCTATTAGACAGAAGTTTGGCTTGTATGACTTCTAGATACTTATCGACTCTCAGATTTCTATCACATTCTTCACCAGTGGGTTTGTGAGTTTGGATGAAACCAAAATAAGCTACATTTATGACTGTGGTTAAGTGCTTAATTTTTTTTTTTTTTTTGGCTCACTGTATTTACCCGCAAACTAAGTAAGTAAGAGATAATTATAGTGGAACTCCATACAACAGGACTCATTTTTTACATAGATTGTTTTATATACTCAAAATCAAATCACATCTTCTTAAGCAGACACAAATCTGATATGATATAGATGTATCCTATAAAGAGGTGTCAGCTGGAAATATACATCAGGCAGCTGGAAAGAATGACTAGATCAGAATTTGGGAGAGAGGACAGAGCTGAAGATAAAGACTTGGGAGTCATCTGCAAAGAAGCAATAGTTGAAGTTATGAGGATGGATAAATTACTAAGGGAAAGAAGATAGAGAGAGAAAGGGACTGATAATAGAACTTTGGGGATGTGCTTACATTTGAAAGATAGGAGACAATGGGTTAAAGATAAAGAGGAGTTATCACAAAAAATTGGAATAGTAAGGCCCAGGAAGTCAAAGAATAAGAGTTTGAAGAAGTAAGGGATGGTCAACAATATCAAATGCTGCAGAGATTTCAATAAGGATTGAAAAAATTCCATAGCACCTGGTGATTGGAGGATAATTTCTGGTCTTTGAAAAAGCAGTTTCCGTCATGGTGGTGAATGACAATGATAGATTACTTTTGGATCAGGCTTTACTATTTACTTTCACGTATTTTTCTCAAATCAGACAGGAGATCAAGGATTGGGTATGACAAGGAAAGGCAGCAAGTGCCTGGTTTTAATTTTTCTAAGAGATTTATTATGAACTTGATAAGCATCAAGAAACATGAACATTTCCATATAAAGAGAACAGGGGGAGTTGTACATGAAACTAAGATTTTCTATTTCATGTAGTTTGGTTTTAAAACATATGCATGGATTTTTACATTTTTTTCTTTATTCAAGTCTTCTTACAAAATGACTGATACATAAACATTTTACATGATTGTACACGTATAACCTATATCAGATTGCTTACAGTTGCAGGGAGGAAGGAGGGGAAGAAGGGAAGGAGAGATTAGATTTGGAACTCAAAGCATTTTTTAAAACGTTAAAAATTATTTTAACATGTAAGTGTGGAAAAATAAAATATTATTTAAAAAAAAGAGGTGTCAGTTCTGTTCTCCCACACCAGCATTTTACAGGAGTTCCACTTTGGTTTTGCCTCAGAAATCTTTTAAAGATAAGTAATTAACAAATAAAACAGAATCTTGTAGGAGAACTGCATTTATGGGTCAAAATTTTACTGTGCTATAGCTGCTCCTCGAAAACAGAACAAGCAAAGGCAGAAGACTAAATGGATCCCACCAATAACAATTTTAAGAGTCAATTTAGAGTTCTATTAATAATAATAGCTGACATCTGAATGGCATTTGGAGGCTTGCAAAGCATTTTATATATTATCTAATTCAATCCTCCATGAGGTAGGAAGTACAGTTATTTTTATTCCCACAGAAACTGAAACTCGCAAAGGTTAAAGGGTTTGACCTTAGTCACACAAGTAGAAAATGTTAGGGGCAAAATTTGAACCCAGATCTCTGTGAATCCAAATTCAATACTCTATCCATTATATCAGGTTAACTCTCCAGTGAAAACTATCATATTTAAAAGAGACATGTTAAATTCTTACCAAAAATGATAAGAGGTAGTTCTAGCCAGATGGCTGATAGCCGAAACAGCAGGAATGGAGCTACGATACCACCAAAATCACATAATCCTGAGCACAACGAAACACCAAAGTTTCTACAAAGGAAAAAAAAAAACATTTTTTTCTTTAATGACCAAGGCAATGGCAAAATCAAGAAAATGAAAAGTGAATGGTATTAGTAATAAAAAATCAAAGAACTATTTTATATTCACAGAGTAATTTAAATTCTGAAATACACTTTCATACCAATTAATCTAGTTTTATCCTGACAGCAATCCTGTGTGGGAAGGCAAGCGCTAGCTTGCAATTTATAAAGATAAGGTAACTAAAGTCAAGAGAGGTCAAAAGACTTAACTGAAATTAATCCTGCTGATTAGCATCACAGATTAGAAGTCAGGTACTTGCAGTATAAGCCTTCTATTAGATCCTACAACCTGCCCATGGCTATATCTCTTCGATTCCTTATTGTTCTCATGGTCTACTCTTCAATGAAAGGCATGTATTTTTCCTGCTGGTATTATTCTACTCTCACATTTTACCACCTTCATATTGTAGAGTTATAGCTTTCTTAAAAACTATAGCATTTGAGCATTTTTATTTTGAGTTACAAATGATAACTCCCTTTCTAAATAAGTTAAATAATGTACTCATACAATTTTGTTGTTGTTGTTCAGTTGTTTCAATTGTGTCTGACTCTTTGTAGCCCCACTTGGGGTTTTCCTGGAAAAGATACTGGAGTGGTTTGCCTTCTCCTTCTCCAGCTCATTTTATAGATGAGGAAACTGAAACAAACAGGGTTAAGTGACTTGCGCAGTATAACACAACTAGTAAGTATCTGAGGATGGATTTGAACTCAAGAAGATGAATCTTCCTGACTCCAGACCCGGAGCTTATCTACTGCATCACAACACACACACGTGTCTACATATGTATACACACATACATACACATATATACATACATACACCCACACCCACACATATGAAAGAGGATTGGATTTGATATCTGGGGACCTGAGTGTGAATCCTGACCCTTTTTACTATGTGTCTGACTGTAGGAAAGTCACTTCTGGGAACATCATATGTGAGATGAGAGGCTTGAATTGATGATCTATTAGTTCCCTTTTAGGAGATAAACACACACACACACACACACACACACACACACACACACACACCAACCACACTTTAATATATTAGAAAGAAAACTAGACTGGGAAATTGTAGAACTAGTATAATCCTGTCTTTACCAAGGTCACAAAGGTAGTAAATAGTATATCCAGGATTCCAACACAGGCCCCTAGACTCTAGATTCCTTCTGTACCTCAATTTCCACATGTATAAAATGAAGGTGTTGAACATGATTTTTAAGGTTCCTTCCAACTCTAAGTCTGCGACTATTATTATATCTATCGATACCAAAGGTAACGGAGAGCTTAAGAAGTAACAGTGCTTAATAACTGATTTAAGAAAGTTATTCTTTCATCTTCATGGATTTGGCCCAACATTCTACTCTTATCAAGAAATCATGATTTGTTGGTTAAATTTATATAATGCAATTTTAAAGCATCAATACATCAATCTGGTTAGCAAATGAGATGACAATGACCTTACATATAACATGTGAAATTTAAAAGCAGTGCTAATGCAAAAAAATTTAAAAGTTTCAAGATGACCTTTGTAGTAATAAATGCAAGTATAAAACTTTATTCTTATGTCTTGGGGTATAAGTACAGCCAGTTTATCAGGAAAAAATCTTTACTGCTAGCTTAATATCAGTTAATAGTGTGACATGGCAGCAAAAAAAAAAAAATTAAGGTAATCTTGGGCTGCACTCAGGGGAATAACTTCTAGGAGCAAGAAGGTAACGATCATACTTTTTCTGCCCTAGTAAGACCACAGCTGGATAATTGTATTCAGTTGTCTGCACCAAAGTTTTGGTATGCTTCAAATGCCTCTCTTTTATTCAATATCTGTCTTTTTTCATTGATGGTTAGGCTCAGGTTAGCAGGACATATCACTATGAGTTACATCTTGAGCTCCTTTGATCTTCAGAACATATTCCATTTCCTTCTGCTGTTTCTGCTGCTAGCAAAGCACAGTCTTGTGTTATTCACATTTCTTTTTATTTATATTTAACAGACTTTTTCTTGGTTTCTTGTGGTATTTGTAGTTTGTCGTTAGAATTGTTAAATGTAAACAACTATGTTTTAGAATTTGCAGCATAGGATTTTTCTGGTGGTGATCTGTGAATTCTTTTAATTGGCACTTTGTTTTCAGTATTCAGAAGTTCTAGGCAGTATTCTTGTATTATAATGTTCAGGTTATTTGACTTCTTGTATTCTTCTCAAAGATTTATAATCCTTAATTCTCTTTATGCATTCTGTCTTCAAGATCAATTTGTTCTACTTTTACAGAGATCATGAGTTCTTTTAATATTATTCCTTTTTTAAACTTCTTTCAGATTGTTCTTCACTTCTATGTGTTTGTATTCCCAACTAGTTGTTCTCTCTTTTATTTCTTTGGAGAGATGTACCCCTGTGAATCAAGTTTCTCTGTTTTGCCAATTATTTCTACTTTGTAGGCTATAGAATCTCTCACACTTCTTATTTCTTTATTGCATCATTCAGGAATATCTTGCTATGGTTCTATGATCTCTTGGGAATTCACAGGATGATCTTCCTTAGCAGGTGGTGATTCATTATTCTTTGTCTTACAATATTTATTCAGAGATGTTTGAACTCATTTAGATGTCCTGGAGTCCATCTTCTCTTTTGTTATTAATATTATCTCTGTTGATTTATCTGCTTGTTTTCTAGGTTTTTAACCAAGTTTTCTTCTTCCTTAGATGTTTGGAAATTTCACTTTCCCCCCATATATTTCCCTGTTTCTCGTTTTCTGACTCCCTCCCCTTTTAGGGCCAATGCCCTAAGGGCTAGACTTCAGCATCCTCCCATGCTAGGGAATTCACTTTTCATCAGCCTCAGTCCCTGACCTAAATGGCCTTAAGGGGGTAGAAGTGGATTCTTGGATTGCAAGTCCCTTCCTTCTGGTTTGGTACAATCCCATACAGAGGCAGACACCTTGCCACAATTCCCTCTGTTCTTGGTTCTCTGGTTGAGCACTGCTGCATAACAGCATGCTTCTGTCCCAGATAGGGTAACACTCAGGGGAACTTCCAGAGGAGGGTAATCAGAATGATAAACAGCCATGGCATGCAAGGGTTGGTTGAAGTAAATAAGGATGTTCAGCCTGTAGAAAAGAAGGCTTGCAGAACCTGATTACAAGAATACAAATATCTGAAAAACTGTAATTTGGAAAAGGGATTATATTTATTCTGTTTAACCTCAGAAGGAAGACCTAAGAGCAGAAGGTAGAAGCTCTAAAGAGCTGCATTTAGGTTTAATGGAAGGAAAAGCTTCCTGACAATTAGAGCTAACCAAAACTGGAATGGGCTGCATCAGTAGGCAATGACTTGCCTCTCATTGGAGACCTTCAAGCACAGGCTAGATGACCACTCATTAGTAATATGGTACTAAGGATTTGCTTTTGATATAAATTAGATTAAATGGAGGCAAGAGGTCCCTACCAACCCTAAAATTCTGCAATTAACTGAATGTATCAGTGTGATGGTAGCAAAGACTATAACATTGCTCAGAATGGAATGCCTTTCCTGTGGTTCACTGCCCTGTTCAATATGAGAGACTGTGCTTTTTGTTATCAGGATGCTATTATTAGCTCACTGCAAGCGAGGCATGAGCACTGAGAATTTTACAGTATCGGGGACAGACTTGCACCAACCTATAAATGTACTCACTTTGTCCAGCTTATGACCACCATATCTGTAAGACAACTGGCTGGGATTAAAAAGATAGCATAAGTCTAGTTCTTATTTCTGTATAAAAGATAAGTTATATAAAAGATATAAAGCTACATTCTACCCTACCAGTATACTGAAAGAATTCTGCATTTGGGAGTCAGTAGACCTGGGTCTGAATTGCATCTCTGACATCAATGTGATCAGGTCACTGTTTTCTGTTTCCTTATATGCGATGTGGGGATAATAGAACTTAACTTTAGGGTTGTAGTAAGAAAAGCACTTTGTCAACCTTAAAGTTCTACAGAAATAAATTGTCATTATTGCTATGTCTGAGGATAACATTCTCAACATTTTTATGTTTGTGAAAATTTTGAATACATTTTAAAATTCACTTTAGCAAGTGATTGGCTTACACTCAGATTTAAGGGCAAACCTGATTCATATTTCAAATCATTTGACATTTATCTAGCCACTCAGGCTAGCTCTGAAAAACACTGGTGCTTGAAAGAAAAGTCACATTATTTTACTTGATAGTATTGGGGTGAGCAGAGTGATTATAGCCTGCATCATTGTATCTTTTTCCCTAAGAAGAGGTGTGATTTCAAACTCAAGGCGATGACTAGACTGGGAATAATAAACTAATATGCTCCCAATGTGTCAATAAATCTTAACTAACCACACAGGGAATGTCAGAAACAGCTGTCTGAACCTTTTGGGGTATTGGGAGGAGGAGGGAGGGAAAAGTAGCAATATTTATATTTCAAAGTATACTCCAGCATCAGAAAAGAACTTGAGCCCTAAAGGTTATAAATACAGGGTGGAACATTTAATTTAAATAAGACTTACATAGTCAGAGTTTCAGTTCAGTATGATAGTATTTCATAAAGAGAGAAACTGAAAAGGCTGAATCTAAACAAGTAATAAATCAACTCAGTCATAATGATGTAGTAACACCTCATTTAACATTAGAACCCATCTAGGATGCCCAGGAAGTGGGAAGCCCCATTATCACCACCAGGGAACATTCTGTTCCTCTACTTGTGCCCTGGTCCCCTTCTTCAGCCCCACTACCCAAAACCTGAATGGGCTGCTTACACAGCTTAGATGAGAGCAGTCACCAACTCCATTCCTCCTGATGATAGGAAGGACCACCAGGCATTACTACCATCTGCCCTGGCACTGCCTCCTAAGGTTGTCCTACAGGCCCTACCTCTACATCTTTCAGAGCCTCTTGTAGTAGACAGAAGATACAAAGCTCTGTTTTTTTCAAAAGAAATGAACCTGTGATTTCATTGGTATATGTATGGAATTCCTGGTGAAGAACTCGCCTTACCAATGCAGAGCTGCAACTGTCTTACAACTTCTGATCTTAGAGGACTGGTTGAGAGCATTAAGATATTAAGTGACTTGCCCATGGTCACATAGCCAATATATGTCAGAAATGGGACTTGAAATCTTCCTAATCCTAAAACCTGCTCTCCATTGACTGTGCAACATTGTCTTTTGTCCTCTGATGATGATGATGATGGTGACAATGGTGGTGGTGATGATGACAAAAATTTTTATTTATAATGGATATTTTAGTTTACTAAGTACTTTATATTCTTTATCTCATTTGAGACTCACAAAATCCCTTAGATACTATAGAAATTATAAGCCACATTTTACAGATGAGGAAACTGAGGCTCAGACAACCAAAATGACTTTCTCATGATGATAGAAAGGGAGAGAATAAGCATTTATATGGTGTCTACTAAGTGCCAGGCACTATACAAAATGCTTTTTACAAATAATACTTCATTTAATCCTCATAAGAACCTCGTGAGGTGCTATTATTATTCCTATTTTACAGTTGAGGAAACCAAGAAAAACAGAGGTTATGTGACTTGCTCAGGGTCACATGGCTAGTAAGTGTCTGAAGTGGGATTCAAACTCAGGTCTTCCTAATTCCAGGTCCAGCACTTTATCCATTGTGCATCATAGAATTATAGAATTAGATCTGGATCTCAGGGATCATCTTGTCTAACAACCTCATTGTATAGCTAAGGAAATTGAAGAAGCCTTGGAAAGACTTGCACAAGATCACAGAAGCTATCCTCTGACTCCAGAGAGAACATTCTTTCTCCCGTACCACAACTAGTGTTAGAAGTTGGAAACTCAGCTCTCCTGTGACTCTTTCAAGAAGGAGGAAGGTGGCTTAATGGATAGAGCAGTGGGCTTGGAGTCAGGAAGACCTGAGTTCCGACCCTACCTTGGGCACTTACTTGGGTGTGGGATATTAATCAAGCCACTTGATCTCTCTTAACCTTTCAGTTTCTTCATCTATCAAGTGGGGACAATAACAGCACCTACTGAACAGACATGTTATAAGGATCAAATGAAACAACACATGCAAAGTACTTTGCAAACTTAAAGACGCTGTATAAATGTCAGCTATCATTATGGATTATTTCTACTATACCATGGCTGTTTCTCTAAGGCGATGGAGCTATATGGAGGGATTTACACTTACACTACATGTCCCCAAACTTCAAACTTCAGTGCTTTTTATATACTATGTCTTCTTCCTTTGGAAGTCATTAAAAAAAAAATAGACATCTGTCTCTTTCAGTCGTTAGGGCCGAGCCATAGCTATTGTCTCCATACTAGAAGGAGAAATGTAAGGAGTAGAAACGTAATGCTATGGAGTGTACAGTCTCTCCCATATTGACAGTGCCTGTAACTACATAAAAGTAAAATAATGTAAAATTCAAATAAGGGTAAATTGCCTTTGAGTGAGGACCTGAGGGGTTTTTCTATGAGTAACGAGTATGGACTATGTGATAACTATTTTGGTTGCTTAGAGAAATTTTTAACTCATTAAGGATCTTAGATAAGTGACTTCTGAAGTAGTGAGATGTGACTGTAATAACCATATACATCTGTATAGTCCTTTTGTACTTTCTAAAATGCTTGCACTTATATTACTAAAGCCAGTCTTTGATTAGGCTATTTTAAATGAATGTGTAGTCTTACTTGCCAAAAGAATACGTCAAGCTTCCCTCTTGTTTTCTGGGATGAAATTCTTAGTGAAGAATTAACTAAATCCAGATTCAACACAAATCAAACACACAAACACACACACATATGTGCTTCTTTCACTATTTTTATGATTGGGTTAGGTAAAGACTCAAATATCAATGATATTATTCTTGAGAGCATTACACATACTCTCCCTTGGTTGGGGTGCAATGATGTTTTCCAATCTTTCCATGTAGGAGAAAGTCTTAAATGGGTCACGGATGTAATGCAACCACAGCTTGGCTTTGCATTAGGAAAAATAAAACTGACCAACACTGGAAGGAAACTTGGAAAAATGCATGTACTCTGAATTGATACTCCTCTTGGCAAATTAATTTTAGATGAAGTAAATGCAACTGTTTAAAACTTAAAATATTGTACTAACATTAGGAGATATTTTGAATTTCTGAAAGTATATAATGACTTTTAAGCATTCCAAACTTGGCTGATAATATATTTCAGTGCCATAATGGAGCTGGCTTGCTTTCATTTAGGTTATTTCTGCCTCATAATAACTTTAAACTTTAATCACCACCACCTTCTTTGCTCCTCATCCTCTATCCCTCCACGATTATTTTGCTCTGTAAGGAGCTAATCCCCACCCCCACCCCAGCTAATATTTTTTATTGCTTTGATGAAAGAACAATTTTTGTTGCATCATGAATTCCTACTTGTAAGTGAATTCAAAACTTTATGCAGTAAAAGTGTTTTGATTGATGGTGATGCCAACATCTTCTACAAGGCAGACTCCACTTTAACAGTGAGTGTGCACTGAGTGTCATTTGGCATGTAGGATATGTATCTGAATAGCCACAGTTCAGACCCATTTCCTCCCACTCAAAGCTGTTGATATCCATTACTGGGAAACTAATGTATCAAGTAAGAAAAAATGTAAAAAGTTCCATCCCTCCCATCTATAACTATCCTCCTATAAAATACACAGCACAAAAGCCATCTGTTTCTCATCACTTGCAACAAATAGAAATTGAGGTAACAAATGGTATTCTTAAGTCTCATCAGACAGGAACCTAGCTTAGGTATTTAATTCAATTAACATCTGATGACAAAATGAGTACAAATTGAGGTGAATAAATATTTGCAATGATGAACAGACTATTCTCTAACTATGCCAGAGAACTTTAGCTGAATGGGACTCCTTGATAACTAAGTTATGTGCCAGAACCTTTAGGCAGAAAACGTTTCCATCGTTTTCAAAACGATGTCTTCCATCAAAGACATAGTGTATGAAACAAATGAAACAGAGGCTGTGGGCCACATGAGCTTTGTCACAGGCAAATTCTAGGTTAGGTACTTTGAGAGTATTGCCCTGAAGCTAGGCATGAGCCAACAGATTACTGAGCTAAAGAGCCTCTTTCAAAAGGTTGAAGTCCAACCTGAAGGAAACTGGGAATTACACATTGTAATTACCTTAAGGTCGTTGGATACAATTCTGAATTCACCAAATAAACAATTTCAAAGGCCATGGTAATTCCCAGTCTTCCTATAGTAGCCACTGTGGTTCTCAACCATGGTATTCCTGGAAATACAGAGAGAAATGTTAGGGATTTAATGTAATTACCAGTTAACCATAAAATGCATTTGTTTGGTCCCTTGCACAACCCCTAGTTTGTGTGTGTGTGTGTGTTTTTGTAATGCATTGGGTTTTTTTTTAAGTGCACACCAAATTTATACAGATTTATACAAAAATTATTTACAGAAGTTCCATGGTGCTCCTGTATCAGAAGCAAAGACCCTTTTATCAAAAAGGATTACAACTAGGGCTGTGCTAAATTCAAAAGGATTGGATCCCTTTGAGAGAGTCCAGAGTCCATTTGTTCAGACTGGGTCAGGGGTTTAAGGGACTTGAAGGGTCAGTGCTAAATCCTGTACATCCCAGGGGGGCCAAGAAGAGGAAAACAAAATGATGGACCCCAGAATATGAATGGGCTAATAGAGAAATGACTATAAAGAATTAGAATGCCCCACTGGTTACCCAAGTCAACTTGCCCATTTTCTCCCTTTCTGTTGGCTTTTGGACACCAGTAAAGCAATTCCCTAGTTTTTGAAGTGCATATAATATATCAAACAGTAGCCAAAATGCCCTGTAAATGTGTGTATAATGTATATTATGTATATGTATATATGCATACATACATGCATGCATATATGTGTCTGTGTGTATATATATGGATTTAATGGGATAAATGCCCCCCTCCCACCATAGGTGACATGGCAGAACAGAGCTGTGATAAAACAGCAGAGTAAAGAATGCAAAGTTCTGCCTTAGATGTCTTAAATCTTTTCCAGTTCCTAAAGGTATTCATGTTGTCCTTCACATAGGATTTTCAAAATAATATGCTGGCTGTTGCCATTCCTTACTTTACGTTGTGCTATCCTTTTACTTTCTTCTGCTCTGCTTTCCCCTCGATTTCATTTTTTAAGAAACCACCTCGCAGGATCAGTCTCACAAAACTGGAGCTTAAAATAGCCTTAGAATCTATTTGGTGCAACCCCCTCATTTTACAAATGAGGAAACTGGGAAGCCCAGAGAGGTTAAGTGACTTTCCCAAGGTCATACAGCTAGGAAGTGGCAGAGCTGGGATTTGGTCTCATGACTGTGAGTTCAGCACTCTTTCCACTGTGCCAATACCTTCACTCAGCAGGCCAGGTAGATTCCTACCATGAAGTCAAGTCAAATGAGCCGAATAATATTCACATTCTCTCTCTCTCTCTCTCTCTCTCTCTCTCTCTCTCTCTTTCTCTCTCTTTCTCTCCCCCCTCCCCCCATACACATATACACACAATGAAGCAACTTCTCAGGCCACCAGAGAAATATCCCTATCCTTTTTTTGGGGGGGGGTACTCTGTATTTTGAATAAGTAACAAAAAACTGCCCCAAATGTTCCAGAAAATTAAAAAACAAAAACAACCAGCTAATTCATTGAATTCCAGGCAGGGAAAATGTGTGGGCAGTTGGTTCAGATGTTTTTTGATCAGGTCTGTCTCTTTATGACTCCATTTGGGGTTTTCTTGGCAAAGATACCATTTCCTTCTTCAGTTAATTTTACGGATGAAGAAACTGAGGCAAACTGGGTTAAATGACTTGCCCAGGGTCACAAAGTTAGTAAGTATCAGGGCAGATTTGAACTCAGGATGATGAATCTTCCCGACTCTGGCCTGGTGCTCTATGCACTATGGCACCACCTAGAGGCCCCATGTAGGCAGTTAAATCAAGTGAAATCATGCTCCTTTTCCTCCACTCCCAAAATAAGCCATTCATTCAAGAAATGTTTATTAAGTAACTTCTATGTTCAGGGCACTGTGCTAGATGTTGTTAGGTGTGTCAGGTCAGATAAATACAACACATCACCTGCCCTCCAGAAGTATGTTTTTCCTATTTATTTATCCATCTATTTATTTTTTTTTTTTTGTGAGGCAATTGGGGTTAAGTGACTTGCCCAGGGTCACACAGCTAATAAGTGTCAAGTGTCTGAGGTCGGATTTGACTCCAAGGTTGGAACTCCATCCACTTCACCACCTAGCTGCCCCTGCCTCTAGAAGCTTGTAATTACCAAAAGGTTTCTAAACATTTTGCCTACTTCCATATGATCTTATATTTACAGAACATTCTAGAGGAGTAACTTTTTATTTATTAACAGCTACTGCCGCTCTTACTCTTTCCCATTTATTCAGCAACATAAATTTGCTAAGTGCTCTGAAAAAAAAAAGATGGCTGCTATCGGTAGTCGGTGTGGTATAGTGGAAAGCCAATTGGAATTGGCCTCAGAAGCTTTGGGTTCGAGTCTCAGCTTCCCCACTTACTAGCTCTATGACCCTGGTCAAGGTTTTCTGAGCCACAGCCACAAAATGGCTCAGATGGATACTGTGTATTATCAATTACATACCATACACTTATCATTATTATATAATGTACACATTCAATAATTCTATAAAATGGATAATAATACTTGCATGCAACACAGTGATTGGCAGGAAGATACTTTTTCAATTGTAAAGCCCGATTAAATATGGCTTATGAAAAAGACAAAGGATTGAGTGCACAGTAACATGTTCTGTGGCATATAGTTTTCAACAAGAAATAAAAATGACAGAACACAAAATACATTTGTTTTGAAATGAAATTTTCAATTTCTTCATTCACTGGGACATTAACTTTTGAGATCTGAAAAAGTTTTAGGCATTCAGGGAAGTGCATTTCACTAGCAAAGAAATGGGCTTTCTCACTACCAAAGAAATGGGCATTCTTTCTGACATAATTTTGTATTTTCTTTGTATAGATTGTAAATTTACATACTTTTATCCATTTTGTGTCCTTCAAATGAAACAAAAGCTTCTTAAGTCAGGGACCATTTTGTTTTTGTATGATCAATGATTTTAGAGTGCCTTGCACATTGGAGGAGATTAACAAATGCTCACTGAATGAATGAATGAATGAATGAATGAATATTAGGAGAGAATCTATCTCAGTGAATTCAAGTTCATTCTGTTAGTAAATATTCAGCAAATGAGGGGAGAAAGTCTTGAAAGTCAATAAACAAAGTAACAATCTAGTTAGGAGGAACAATGAGAAAAGCCTATTACTTTAATTCAAGATAATGGTTTTGAGTATTAGCATATACTTTCAGTGTAAACTCACTGAATATTTATCTATATCTGTTCCCCCCAGATAAACTCTTGCATTAACAGTGAAAGCAGAGAGGAACACGAGAACAGAATTGACGCTTGCTAGACTGCCATCTGTTCCAGCACTGAATAGTTGTAAACATGTGTGTTATTCATGCTCTACTGTTGCATTAAAGCCAGATAGGAGGACGAGGAAGCTAGTGCAACCCATTCCTTCAATGAGCAGGTGGTGCCCAGAGCCAGGTGCAGGATAATGAAGGGTGGATATTGTTGCCAAAGCTCCCTGCACGGTGCCCAGATTTCACAATCTCTGCTGGCTTAATGCCATCCAGGAGTGGACACTAGCTGCTGAAGGGGAAATTACTTTACTACCCAGGTTTGATACTTAGATTCTTTCTGTGCATGTTTTAGATGTATGAACTTGCATGTGAGCATGTACAAATATGCATGAACAACCCGCACCAAGTCAGTAAACACTGGTTAGTATGCTCTCCATAGATTCTCCCTATGTTAGCATGAGGAATACAAAAATAAAAAATGAGATAGTCCTAGCTCTCAAGGATTTAGAGAGATTTTTCTCCCTTCCACGAAGAATTTATTTGGAGATTTCTTTTCCTTATATCACACCTTATTTTTTACTTTCATAACTGGCTTCACATTTTGCAGAGAATTACATAATTATGGAATTGTAGAATCTTAGAGAGATGAAAAAGACCTTAAGACATGGAATGTTAAAATTGGATGGGACCTTCAAAGCCCTCAGAGTAAAAATAGGAAACTTTGAGCATCCATGGAAGTCACCACAGCAGTCCAGAAGAATTTAGTGCTTGGGTTGAAAATGATTGCTGTGTCCACATTAAGCTACTTCAAAAAAAGGTAGAGAAGTGTGATGTCCAGATGGAAATGAAAATTTGTCCAGGCACCTTGATTATTAGAAAATAATTGATCAATATGTAAAGCATGATATAAATACTAGCTATATTATTATTGTTGTTGTTAAAATGAATGCAGGATTGAAAATGACCTCAGCTTTATAATTCATCTGAAACTGTCATCTGCAATTGGATCTGAAAGAAAGCTGGGTAGAGTGTACATCACAGAAGTGCACAGCATTAGCCAAAGCAGTTTCCTCCTTGGGAATCTCTCAACACTGATACAGGTGTGGATTTTCTCCCCCTTGCCCCCTCCCCCCAGGATTAAATAAGCGAACAAACAAACAACTAGGATAATCTTACTAAAGTTAATAAAAATGTCTAAAATGTACATTTTATTTTGCTTCTGATATTTTTCTGAAAGTGAAAGGTGATTTTCCCAGGTAGAAATAAATTAGTGTAATATAAAAATAAGTGCTGGTTTTAGAGTTACCTTAAGTAAATTGGGATTGAGATGACAAAATAATACAAATAAGCAGAATTCTTTACTTTTCAAATTTCAATCAGGACTCAAGAATAAGGGCTAATGTAAAACCAGTTAATTTGGGGAGAGAATACAGGCAGAAAAATTTTTTGTGCGGGCGTAGAACCTTTTTTTGACCACAAATGTTTGGTTTACTGGAGTGAAAGTTAGCTAATGAATGTTCCTCTGAGGATACTTTTGGAACTGACTCTGTCAAGAGGCTACTCAATACTTAAAGCACTGTTACATTATCCTATCCAATGCCATCCCATCCCTTCTCCTGATTCCATCTATCCTCCTGATGTTTGCCCTGCCTGCCACTGTGCTTCTCACTTCTGGAGCCCTCCATGGAGCTGTTTTGGCCTGATTGGTGATTACGTCATGTGGCCTGCTATATCTAGTTGATCCTACTCATGTTTCACATTCCACCATTGCACCCTGGCCACCTGGTTGTCCATCATCTGCTCTTCTGTTGCATTTTAACTCCATGAACCAAAAGCAGAACTGAACCTACTTTGTAATTTCACTGGATTCACACCTTTCCTACAATAAGGAAATGATTAATCTTTTTTTTTTTCTCCTAGAGCAGAGATTTCTTTTGGCTTAAGATACCTTTTCTTCCAGCTCCTGTTAGGCTAGTGTTTCAATGTTAGTGCCTGTAAGAATTTCAAAGCAAGCTCTGCTAAGCATAATTATAGTAGGATTCAGTTGCAAATACTATAATAACTATTTCTTTTATCGATAAGCATATACTTAGCAGACTTTAAGCCAGTGAAGCCAAGTGAAATCATTGATCACATAGCCCAGCAGAAAGAATATTATATTTGAAATTAGAGTACCTGGGTTCAAATCCATGTTTGACTACTTACTACACTGGCTCTCTCTGGCTCCTCTCATCTGTAAAATGATGGGGTTGGATTATACAATCACTAAAATCCCTTCCAGGTCTAAATTTATGATCCTATAATCCAAAGGGGCTATTACATTATCAATATTTGCTTTTTCTGTCATAGGCTCCTAAGAATTCTGCTCACTGATAAATTCTGGAAAAGTAGTTACCTTCTGGTAAGAATGCCGTAACAAGACATGCAATTCCAGCTACTATATTGCTCACTGCAAAGGGAAGGCGTCGTCCCACACGCTCAATTGTTAGTAAAATCAGGAGAGCTCCCGGCAATTCCACAACTCCTGAGATAAAAAAATCTATATAGAGGTTTCCACCTATAATTCCCAGGCGCATGACAAGTCCTTGGTAAACCACTGCACTTGTGAACCTGGAATAACATCAAGAAAAACCAGAGAGAGACAAGTAAGTGACGAACTTCAATCAGAGGTGAAGGCAAGGGGTCTTTGTAAAATTAACACACTTAAGGCTTTTTAAAATTCAATGCAATTGGAACTTACCAAGCAAACATTAGAATAAGTGTGCATTTCCTCATTTGGGGAGTCCTCACCAGATCTAAAAAGGATGGATTACTAACCTCCTCATCTGTAACAGTGATCTAAAGGGAAAAAGTAGATTTCGAAAGTAGTACACAGCAATAAACGCCTCGATTTTAGAAGCTAGAGACTTGTCATTAACCAAATTCAAGGCAGCTGAGTCATTGACTCTATGAGACTTATCTAGGGTCTTTAGCCAACTATCACATATTATTTTATAGACTGGGAATAAAGTTATTAACTTCATACTTAGTCTTCTATCCATGACACACGGACCAAACAAAAGGGTTATTGCTCTGTTGAGAATGAAATCCTGGAGCTACTATCCATAGTAACTGTGAGTGAACAGAGAAAGAAATGTGGCAGATTTACCATTTGCAGTTAACTGAATATGTTACACTCTTGAAATTAGAAAGATGAATGTAGAAATAACTAAAGTATGTAGGTCCCAACACTGCATTTTCTTTTGGAAAAAAAAAATAGTTAAGTTAAACCAAAGACAGGAATTAAGAGCAACTGATTGAATCAAAGGTAAAGATCTGGAAGGCACCTAAAATAGCATCTAATTCAACTCTCTCATTTTAATGAGTAAAAGGTGGTGCACAAAAAGCGAAAAGACTTGCCTCCATTTCCTCACCACCCCCTCACACACTCACTTTTTCCTTCTTCTTCTTCTTCCTCCTTGTTTTTTGCATCACTATGATCTATCTACCCTTGGGGTTGGAAGGTAGCCTTACACAAAAAGACTGCCCCCACTCATGGGAATCCATGAATCCACTCATGTTTCAATCCCATAACATTCTGAATTCTGATCCTACCACCTGACTGGAGCTCCTTCCCAGGTTAAAAATATTTCCTAACTGCTAGATCCAACGGTCTTTTCTCTCTCCTCATTCTATGTGACTTCTCTGTAGCTTTTGATACTGTCTACTCTCTTCTCTCTCATATTCTCTCTCTACCATTTGTCTCCATGTCACGACTGTCTTTTCGTTCTCCTCTTAGTTTTATAATAATTTTTTTTTGAAAAATTTCCCTTTTGGGGCAGGTAGGTGGTGCAGTGGAAAGAGCAACGGCCCTGGAGTCAGGGGGTCCTCAGTTCGAGTCTGGCCTCAGACACATAACACTTACTAGCTGTCTGACCCTGGGCAAGTCACTTAACCTCATTGCCTAGCCAAAGAAAAAAAGAAAAAAAAAGAAATAAAAAAGAAAAATTTCCCTTTTACTATGAAACTGACAAGCATCAGCAAATATGAATATTTCCACACACAAAGAAGAGGAAAAGAGGAAAATATGAAATAACAAATCTCTACTGCACGTAACTTGTTTATTTATATTTCAAATTTAACATGATTAAATGAGTTGTCTGTGTCCTATTCTCAACTTTCTTTTGCTCACTTTTGTTTGTTTTTTAAATGATTCATCAACACATTTTTTTTGTTTTCTTTCTCTTAGATTACTCTCCTTTGATCACTCCTTCTCTTCTTTCTGTTCACCAAGCATGGGCATTCTCCAAGGTAAGGTCCTGCTTCCTTCCTCTCTCTCTCTCTCTCTCTCTCTCTCTCTCTCTCTCTCTCTCCATTTCTCCATCATAAATATCATCAACCCCCAATGGTACAAATATCACCTCTATGATTTTGGATTTCCAAATTTATAAATCCAGCACTAATCTCTCCATTCTACATTACCAATGTCTGCTGACATTTGTCTCCATCTTGATACACAATTGGCACCTGACCCTTAACATATTCAAAACCCAATTCACATTCCTCCAAACCCACTCTCCTCTAAACTCTCCCATTTCTCTTGATAGTATCACTATCCTCCCAGCACCCATATTTATTATCTTGACAATATTGCTTAAACAATTTTTTAGATATTCATAATAATGAATAAAGAGTATGAAGAATGTTGGAAACATTTTATGAAAGATAAAGGAAATCAGTCAGCTCATTGCCAGATGTGCTTTAAATCACTGACATAAAATATTGGTTCATAATAATAATAAACCGTACATTTATCATTATATATATTTTTACAGACAATCTCTGAAACTTTTATAAAAAACTGATTTACCATTTATGATTATGGTCAATTGTTGCTTTAAAACATGTCAAAAAATGTTAGGGAAAATATAGAATAACTTAGGATTTGAGGAATTCATGAAAATTCCTGTTTCTCATTTCAGAATCCTGATCTGTCAGAAATTTGGAGACACTAAAGGGGATGAACTATTTCCCTTTCATTCAAAACCCATTAGATGGTGAGCCTGTGATCCCTGCTCCTGGAGGAGGCTGAGGTTGTTGGACCACTTGAGCTTAGCAGATCGGAGCTACAGTAGAGCTAAAACCAACCAATATGGTATCCACACTAAGTTCAGCACTCAGTATGGGGAGACAAAAGGCTGCCGAAAGAGGGACAGACCTGTCCAGGTTGGAAACAGAACTGGTCAAAACCTCTATACCAATCAATAGTGAAATTGGTCAGTGAGTAGCTACGCATCTATCTTGTGTGAGATAGCCAGGCCCAATCTCCACCTCCACTCCACAAAGCAAAACAGTTATTGCACACTTCCAGATATAGACCTCTTAGGGTTAAATTATTCACATTGTCTACAATAAGTTATCTTGACATAATAATTAAGCAACTTCCTACTTCATACTGATATCTCAGTTTCCACCTGGCTGCACATATTTTGCTCTTCTTTGTGTTTTCCATTATGCCCCCACGCCAGGTACCTCCTTTCCACCTCCTTTCCAGTTTCTTGTTTGTTTGTTGTCCTTTCCCTTCAGATTATAAACTCTTTGAGGACAGGGACTATCTCTCCTTTTTGTATTTGTATCCCCAGCATTTAGCACAATGCCTAGCCCATACTGGGTAACTAATAAATAAATGCTTATTGGTTATTTATTGACTATTGACTGAATTGGATCTGGATTTTACTTGGTCAGATCTATGAATAATTGAATTATTTTATGAATAGATCATAGGATAATAGATTTATCATTGGAAGGGATATCAAAAGAGGTTATCTAATTCAATATCTTTATTTTAAAAATGAGGAAATTGAAGGCCAGAGAGGTTAAGTGACTTTCCAAATTTGCCCAAAGTCACAAGTAGTAAGTGACCAAGGTGGGATTTAAACTCAGGTCTTCTGACTCCAAATTCAGTGCTTTCCTACTGTATGTACTACACTGACCCAATGAATTTTGACTACAACTGCTAGGTACCAGACATTGCTTTAAAAAAAAGTGCCATGGGGAGGGGCTGGGGGAGAAGAAAGAAAGAAAGAGAGAGAGAGAGAGAGAGAGAGAGAGAGAGAGAGAGAGAGTCCTAGAATCATACCTATAAAGATCATCCAGTCCAACCTTCTCAATTTACAGATAAGAAAATAGAGGCCCAGAGAGATTAAGTGATATTCCAAATTTGCACAGGTAGTAAGTAGCAGAACTCGTATTCACACATTAGTCCTGTGGATCCTAATCCAATGTTCTTTTCACTCAATCATGAGATATACCATTTAATGGAGAGAACTGCAAAAGTTTTGGCACAATTGTGTTGACACGTGTTTCTGTTGGCCTCGGTGAACAATGAAAAACATCCAAACTCTTAGATCAGACCTACCCTGGCCAAGTAAAGTGGAGACAGCATGTGGAAAATTCAAGTCAGAACATTTTCCATAAATATCTGAATATTTAGGGTCACAAAGATAAGTATGGGGAAGCATTTTTGGATTGATGTGGATAATTGCTTAAATACTCTAATTGGTTTTGTTGGTATAGATAATATTTTTAGTGTTGGTCAACATCAACAGACATTTATTGAATTCTAACTATTTGCAAAGTATTGAGCTAAACTTTAGTCATACAGAGATATGTAAGACAGTCTTCATCCTCAAGGGATGAGGAGCTATATATATAAACATAATATTTGGATATAATGTATCATTATATAACCATAATCTATATTATATATATATAATAAATATACTTTAAATAAATAAGAGTCCACAAGACAGAGATGACTTTGGTTGATCCAGGGCAAGTTACTATTCTGTTATATTTAAAGAACAAATCCAGCTGGTCTTTGATTTAGAAAACATACCTATTCTCCTGAAAGTGATGCTATTCTCCTAAAAGGTTGACTCTTCATTTTTTAAATATCCACAGATCTTAGAGACTAAGTATAAATTAACTAAGTTTGGATGAACTCATGAAAGGTATGTTTTGAAAGGCTTAGGGCAATCTCATGTGGTTGCTGTGTTGTTGCTGTTTTTAAATAAGTTATGTCTTGCTGCCATATACAGTCTATGGCAGCAAGACATAAAATACAACTGCTTCCAAAGAAGTAAAAATGAACATCACATTGCAGGCAATGGAGAGGGCCAATGAACTGTTTACGGAAAGCCTGAAAACACCCTTGGTTTGTTTATTTACATACCATAAACAAATATGGCATGGTCTAAAAGTCTTAGTAAGCTTTAGGTGTGAGGAGTCTATGACATATAACTAATAAGGAATTCCAGAGAAAAATAGGAGCACAAGATGTCATCAAAGAATTATATAATAGGAAGAAAAAATGCCTAGTGGCAAGAATGATGAATGACATGGGTAGGCAGAGTTTTGCACTTTTTTGTTCAGTCATTTTCAGTCGTGTCCAACTGACTCTCCATGACCCCATTTGGGGTTTTTCTTGGCAAAAGTACTGGAGGATTTTGCTATTTCCTTCTCCAGCTCAATTTTCAGATGAGTAAAATAAGGCAAACAAGGTTAAGTAACTTGCCAGGGTCACACAGCTGAGTCTGACGCCAAATTTCAACTCAGGTCTTCCTGACTCCCGGCTAGCCATTCTAAGCCATCTAGCTGTTCTTTGCACTAGAACCCTCAAAATGTCAGGAGAACTTTAGAAGTTCTTCACCATATCGGGTAGACCCACTGGGGAAAATTTATGAGGACCTAGACAAAAATAATATTGGTTGGGAAGGCATGGATGGGTTACAATTGGCATTGTTGGAGAGAATACCTGAACCGATGAGGATATAAATCCATCGGAGTACTCTAGAATGCCTATTGCAGCAAAGATAATGAACCAATTAATAATTATTTGTTAAGTGCCTACTCTGTCCCAGGCACTGGGGATACAAGTACAAGGGAGAAAAATGTAGTTGCAAAAACCTAATTAGACTTAGCAAGGTCATTATACAGTATTTTTCTTTTAAGGAGTAGAAGTCCTATACTAGATGTAAATCTTGTTTTTATGTTTTATCATATGTAAATGGATTTCAAGACCCAATGGATCATGCCAGTTTTGTCTGGGAAAAACTAAAGAAAATAGAATGATAAAATTTTGCCTTTTTGAGGCTTGTTACTAGTTAATATGATTGATGATAGTATTGGGAAGTGAGAGGCATCATGGTATAGTGGATTGAGATCTAGCCTTGGAACCAGGAAAATCTGAGTTCCAGTCCTGTCTCCCAGCAGAATAACCCTGGGCAAGTTGTTCAACCTCTCAAGGCCTCTGGCATTTCTCTAAGAATCTAAGTTAAAAAGGAAATCCTGATGTGCATTGACAGAGGATGTTCCTCAGTACCTCCCTCTGCTAATGAAATCACAAATTCCATTAAAAAACCCCCGAAGAGTATCACCTAGGGTTGTTCACTCATTTCACTCACTCCATCTCATTGTTACCTGCTCCACTTGTCTGCTTGTCCTTTAACTCTGCCAAAACTGTTGGTTTTAGTTTTCTTCCCCGAAACAAGGTAATCTACACTACACTGGAACATTTTATTCATTGTTTCTCTGATTAATTTAACATTGTTTAAAATTTCTCTACGTGCTTTCCTGATAATTTCTTCAAAGTGATCTATTTATTTATCTGGGAGAATAAAACTAGGAATAACATTTGGCTACTAGCCCAGTATTTCACTCAAGTTTTGCTTATTGCTATAATCTTGCAATGAATTGTTTATGGAAAGCCTGAAAACACCCTTGGTTTGTTTATTTACACACCATAAACAAACACACATGTTCTAAAAGTCTTAGTAAGCTTTAGTAGCTTAAAAATGAACTGACTTTGGGGATACGATATTTTCTGACCATATGCCACGTGAGAACAGTGACTAGAAAGGAAAGAATGAACTGAGAGTTGGTACCATGAATGGCACCTTCTTGAATAAACTCAGCCAAGATATAGAATTTAATCCCACTTTCTCAATCAGGATTCTTAACCTGAATCTAATCTCTTCTTACACAAAGACCAAAGAGTTTCTACAGTTTTGTTGGTTAGATGGTGTTCTGAGCAAGAACTTTGTACAAACATGGTTTCATTATTTCCATAAAAATTGAAGTCAGTATTTTAAACACTTTCTTGCCAGTCAAACTTACTCTTATAATGTAATTAAAAGTGATAGTAATAAGCAAAAGCATCCCCAGGTCAGAGACCCCATCTTCTTACATCTTATTCCTTTCTACATACTCTGCAATCCAGTGACACTGGTCTCCTTGCTGTTCCTTGAACACAATACTCCATCTCCTGAATCTGTGCCTTTTTGCTGGTTCTCCCCCATGCCTGGGACTCTCTCCTCATCTGGATCTCTTGGCTTCCTTCAAATCTCAAAGTCTCACCTTCTGCGAAGAGCCTTTCCCAGTCCTCCTGAATCTTCTGCCTTCCCTATGAAATTTTCTCCAACTTTGCTTGCATATATCTTGTTTGGACATAGTTGTTAGCATTTTGTCTCTCCTATTAGACTGTGAACTCCTTGAGAGCAGGGACTATTTTTGTTTTTGTTTCTCCTTTTTATCCCCAGTTACCAGCACAGTGCCTACTTTAAGCATACTAGATGCTTAATAAATGCTCTCTGACCGATTTTAATTGCCTAGATGAAACCACCTTACAGAAGTGATGTCCAACAGAAGTCACTGTGGAGGGTAGTCTGAGTGAGGAACATTTTTCACCTCCTGTTCCTTTAAGGGACTGGTTGGGTGGAATTGATCATGCCAAGCTTCACCAATTGGGAGCTGTTTCAGATGCCTTCATCCCCTTTTTCACCTCTACCTTACATAAAGAGGTGGCCCTTTTCCTTACCAAGACAAATCCCTCTTTACATGCAGAAGTGATGCCGTTTCATTTGGTTTCTCTAGCAGAATGTTCTATCTTACTTTTTTTCACTAATCTTCATATATCTGCCTGCCTACTGGCTACTTTCTTACTATCTACAATCACACCCATGTCTGCCTCATCTTCAAAAAGCCCTCAACTGATGTGTCCACCCCTGCTATTTACTGTGTTCTCTCTTTTGTGACTAAACTCCTTGAGAAGACCATCTATCATTTGTACCTCCACTTCTTCCTTTTCATTCTTTTTTAAACCCTTTGTAGTTTATTCAACCAAACTGCTCTCTCCAAAGTTACTAATGATCTCTTGATTGCCAAACCTAACGGTCTGTTCTCAATCCTCATTCTTCTTGACCTCTCTGTAGCCTTTAACATTATCAATCACTCTCCTCTCCTTGATTCTCTCTTCTCTCTAGAGTTTCATTACCCTGCTCTGTTGTCTCCTGGTTCTTCTCCCGCCTTTCTGATTATCTGCTGGATCTTCATCTACTTCATGTCCACTAACCATGGGGATCCCCCAAGGCTCTGTTCTGGGCCTTCTTCTCTTCTTCCTCTAAAATAATTCACTTGGTGATGTCATCAGCTCCCATTGTTTCAATTATCATCTCTATGCAAATGACTTTCAGATCTACTGGTTCTGCCCTGATCTGTCTCTTGTCTCAACAGCCAGGCTTGCATCTCCAACAACCTATTTAGGCCTATTGAACTGGATGTCTCCTAGACATCTTAAATTCAACACGTCCAAAACTGGACTCATTATCTTTTCCTCCAAGCTCTCCCTCTACCCTCCCTGTTGAATGTACCACCATTCTCCCAGCTACCCAGACTTACAACCTAGATGTTGCCATCCTCAATTCCTCTCTCTCAACCCACCTCCAAACCACATCTCATCAGTTGTCTGAGGTCCCTTCCAACTAAAAGACTCTGATTCTATAAAATACTTTAAAAAACTGTCTCATTAATAAATAATTAGAAATGAAGTTACATTATATTTTCGTTTTTATTTTAAGTAAAAGAGAAAACAACTTGATTTGGGGACAGGGATTTGGCCTGGAATTTCATTGGTATAAAGCAGACTGAAAGACTCTCTAAACCTTCTAACGGCTGGAGCCCTTTTCTTTCCTTGACTTGAAGTTTGGCTCATTAAGAGAATTCAACAGTGACTGAATTATGACCCACTGGAACAATGGTGAATTAATTCTAATCTCTGTTTCTCCCTTCTGTTTTATTGCCACATGCAATAAGGTCCATTACGAAGGGTTTCTCTTCCATTTAAAGTTTTTCTCACTGATTATTTGCATTTCAAACAGTGGTTTACTAGATAAAAATAAGATCATTCTAATTGCATCCAGAATTTGTTTTTTGTTACTGAAAGTGAGGTGAAGGTGGGAGGGAGGGAAACCTGTGCATAATCATTATAGCAGATTCAGATGGTTGGGAATCTACCCTACAGTGTAACAGTCAACAGATGGCCTAGGTGTTCAGGGCATTCTTAAAACATTTATTTACAATCTGTATTTTTAAGCCACATGGAACTGATACCTTTATCCTAGACCAGGGATTCCTTGTCTTTTTTTATGCTGTGACCCCCTTCCCTTTAATAGTGTGGTGATGCATAAAGGACTCTTTCTCAGGATAATGGTTTTAAATGCATAAAATTAAAGAAATAGAAGAGATATTGGACAATAGTTGGTGGGCATGGCAATATCCACTAAGGGTTTTTTTTAAGGGCGCAAAACAGGAAGAGAGCCTCTGTGTGCGTGTGTGTATATATTCATACATATATGCATACAGAGACATGTCTCTCTATATATGTCAATATTTTTATCTATATTTGTATTTGCGTATTTCCATGTCATTTTCTATGACAAAGATCAGGGCTACTTTTTCATGTGAGACATGAAGAAGGAAATAGATAAAGGCATATGTGTAAAGTGAGATGAGGGAGCAGGGAGAAGGTGGAACTTTTAGCTAATTGCTTCAATTTTTTCAGTGAACTATGAGGCAAGGTTTTCAGCAAGGAGGGTTGGGGGGCAGGAGAGCCATGGAAGGACTGAGAAGAGATGTGAAGGTTTGGAAAAATCACTGTGATGAGTGGGAAAATGAATTAATTAGAGTGTTGTTAAAGGATCATCTTGTTGCAGTGAGGACCTAGCTGAGATTATGCAGCATAAATCTGTGGCAGACCTGGTGAGCATGGTCAGGGATTTTTCTCTAGCTTCATTCAGTGGCATGTGACTAGGACTGAAAGAGGCAGATGGTTATAGCAATCCAAAGTCAGAGTTTGGCAAAGCATGACTTGCAATAGAAAAGAGGAGAAAGGGATTTGAGTGTGGTTGAACTTCTTCGCCGTGGCATTGATAAAGGGAAAGTGTAGCTGGTAGGGGTGATGGCCTGGGAAAGAGCTGAGGAGTGGAAGGATTAATGGCCATGGGGAGGACAAAAAGCAAGGTTGTGTTGTAAGGCCCAGGGAAAAATGAAATGATAAAAGATTTTACTCAGATAAAGGAAATCTGGAGTTCAAGAACGGAGAAATGGTTAACACTTACGAGTGATGGCAAACTCAAGGGTATAATGATCTCCGTGTAGCTGAAGTAGAATGGAAGAACAGGTCATAGGAACTGAGTTGATTGAGGAATTGGGAAATTAGGGTAGTAGAACAAGCATTAATATGTATATTGAAATTTTCTAGAATGAGGGTAGGAATTTGGGGTAGAGAGAAAGACTGAACCAAGTATTGAACTCATTGAGCAAGGACGGATAATGTGGGGAGATGGCACACAAGATAATAGCTAACAGGATCTGAATCAGGTGATAATTTTGGATAGCATGAACCTCAGATGAGGAGAGACTGCTTAGCAGTGGCGGTAGGACAACCATGAAGTGACAACCCTAAAACAAGGAGTTATCACAATTCTCCCACCGCAATCAGTGAGTCAGGGTAGGAATGAAAGCGCAGTCAGTCCTGGATGCGATGTTATCAGGAGGGAGCCAGGCTTCAGTGAGAGGCAGAAGATGGAAAGAAATGAAAAAGGAAGATGAAATAAAGTTGAATTGTAGATCAGGCACTCTAGAGAGCACTATGGAAGGAGAGGGCCTCTCTGAAGAGGGACATTTTTTTGGGGGGGATGTAGGGTTAAGGGGGTTAGGAGCAAGGGAATGGGCAGTTGGGGTTTGTACATCAGCAGTCAGGGATTCAGAATCACTGGAATGAGAAGAATATGAAGAAGTATATGCTAACCACTGGGGAATGAATTCAGACTGAATTCATCAGTGACTGAGGTCAATGGGTACAGGTGACTATAATGTTCAAAGTTCTTCCTCGAAACCCAAATTCATGGAAGGTAATAATACTATGTCTCAAGAAGCCCAGGGTGGGGTGTTTCACACCAAGCAGGAGCAGGCAGATGTATGGCTCAGGGCAGCCAATTCAGGAGGCAGGAGGAATCAACTGGAGGTAGACCAGAAACAGAAATAGGGGTTGGGATCTACCAGAGACCTCCTTCCAAGATGACAACTAATGCACAGAATAGTATAGGTCATAGGTTTATAGATTTAACACAGGAAGGGAGCTTAGATTTCGTCTAGTCCACGCCTACATCTTCCAATTGAGGAAACTGACCCTTAGTCTCCCAGTTAGCAATTGATTGATTCACTCATCATCCATTGATTCAACATACTCCATTCACAATGTGCTATAGTAGGCAATGAAGAAAACACAAAATTTAAATAAGAAATGGTCCCTGCCCTAAAGGGGTTTACAACCTAGTAAGAATGATTAGACACCTAAACAGATAAACTTAATACCAATTAGAATATAAGCACATAAAGAGTCCTTGTGGAGTACACAGAGGTTCAGAATATTAGATGAAAAATCTGCAAACAAATATATCATTGTATGAGGGGAGCTGATTTTAAAGTATTCTATCAATCTTTTAGTACAAAGAATTGTCATTCTCTAGTCCTGTTTTTTACATTTGGGTTTTTTGAAGCGAGAAATATCTATAACCTTAATCTTTTGGATTGGTAGTCAGGGTCCATATAGAAATGTGTCACTTTTCACAAACATGCCAATAGATACATTACTTATTGATGGTTGAGAAAACATGAGTACTCAAAGAGTTGCTTTTCCCATAATCAGAATAATCTAGGGACAATAATGAAGATAGTGATGAATAAAAATGGAATTAATCTGACAGACTACTATTAGCATTCATTCATTCATTCAAGAAATTATTATTAGGTATCTATTTTATGAACAACCCAGTGCTAGGCACTGAGATACAAAGAAGAGTAGCACATGGTCCTTGTTGGAGACTTCTTTGGACAGGGGATAATGTATCATGTCATGAGTCACATACTATTTGAGAACTAAGTGGGAGACTTTTTTTTCTTTTATATGCTATTAGTCTCTTTCAAAGTCATATTATCAAAAGGTCTTTCAAGCACTTATCAGTGACCTCAGACAGGGAAAGAAAAAGAGACATTAATGTGATCAGCAGAATTAGGTGACTTTTCCTGAAGCCCAATTTCCAGTGATACCCTCTGCATGATAGCACTAATCCCTCACTCCTGGAAGTGTCCTGGCATCATAAAACTTTGGCCAGCTTGCAGAATGGAGATGGTTTTATCCCAGTGGTCCTCTATGTAAATCACAGATTCACAACACCTTGGAATTTGAAAGGACAACATCTCAGCTAGTGCAAACTATACCCAGAACAAGACTTTTTTAGTTCCTTAGAAAAGTTCACCTCACTTTACTCCAAAAGACTACTTTTAATATTCAACACATAAGTGACTTAGTGGAATAGAAATGCTCACATTAACATCAACATGAGAACTTCACGCCCATTTAAATGGTTTGGTGTTTTTCCTTTTGTAATATAAATTATGTGAACAATTTAGGGCCCTCAGCCAGTCCTTTTGTTAAGATGTGGTAGAGAGGAGATATTTGGTGCCATTAGTTTTGAGCCTGGGTGGAGAGATTCCCTCCCTTATCCCACACTTTGCTGGGCATGTTGCCTAGAACAGCAAAAAGTACGTTTATCCAAAGGGTCCCATGGGGGGATCCAAAGCGCAGCCTGGATATTAGCTAAGGTTAACCAGTTGCAGCTGTGGGAAGCATAGGTCACGTGTGTGAACATTTATTAAAAATAAAATTAGGAATTTACCAAGTTCATGCAGGGTGACAGGTAGGGGGAAGGGGGCATACAATTCTTAAGCTTTAAAATCCAATACAAGTGACTCGGATAAATTAATAGCCTAGTAACTTTTAGGGGGATACAGTATATACATTAAGTATAATACTTTATCCCCCCATTAATATAGTTAAATTCAGTTATAAAAATCTTCACAATAAGAAGAAAGTCGAGAGTATTAACAAGCCTTCATTATTTGAAATAAGAATGTTTCAAACATTGAATGTAAAAACAAAATATATATGCTCTGGTACTTAGGATGTTTAATCAGCTGCATTAAGACTCATGTGAAGAAACTAATCTGTAGGGCAGCATTCCATTATTCATTAATTCAATAAATATTTATTGTGTCTAATTTGGGTCAACTAGGTGGTGCAGCAGATAGAGAGTTGGGCCTAGAGTCAGGAAAACCTGAATTCAAATTTGACCCCAGACATTAGCTGTTTGACCCTGGCAAGTCACTTAACCCCCTTTGCCTCAGTTTCCTTATCTGTAAAATGAGCTGGTGAAGGAAATGGCAAACCACTCCAGTATTTTTGCCAAGAAAACTCCAAATGGGGTTATAGAGAGTCAAACATGACTGAAATGAAATAACAATAAACAATAACAATAGTGTCTACTATGTGCTAAGTGCTGGAGGTACAAAAATAGGCAAAAGGCAGTCCCTGCCCTCAAGAAACTTACAATCTTAATGTCTCACAAATCAAATGGTACTTAAAGAGCAGAAGAACAAAGAGTAACTTAAAAGAAAATGTAAATAAAAACCAAAACCACATTCACAGTCAAAAAAGTCTGATCTCAACAACCATTTTCTTCTAGCCTTCTACTGAATTTTCAAAGAAAGGTATAGTTATAGCATATGAATTCTTTCTAATTTCAGTTCCAGAATTCTGGGACTCAAAAGGACCTCAGAGATTCTCTGATTCCTCCTCAGCAGCTGAGAGCCAGGGAAGAAGCACTTCCAGCCCCCACTACCCCCAGAAATCCATAGACTTAAGACACTGAAGAAGAAATGAGCTCTATTCTGTAGCATTTTAGATTAACGGGTGCATAATTTATCACAGAAGTGATAGATTAAGAATCCTCAAGGAGTCAGTCAACCTATTTTCAGTGAATAAGGTTGTAATCTTGACACAGAAGAGGTTGGTGGCCTTGCCATTTGCCTTTCATAGGTAAGCTTTCATTTTCTTGTTGGGAGCAAGGCCACTTTCCTGGTCATTTCAATACCATATAGCTAAGTGAATATTAACTTCCTGCTCTCATTTCCCTTTCTTGCTCTCCTTTTATGTCTTTTTCCATCTGAATGTAAGTTTCTTCAGGGCAGGGACTGACTTGCTTGCATATATTTATATTCCTAGCACTTAACGCAGTTCCTGGCACATAGTAAGCACTTAATAAATTATAACACACACTGTCTCTCTCTCTCTCTCTCCGCCCCGCACCCTCTCTCCTCTCCTCTCCCCATCTCTCTTTCTCTGTCTCTATCCCTCTGCCCCCATCTCTCTCCCTCCCTCCCTCCCTCTTGTCTATTTCTCTGTCTCTGTCTTTCCCCTCTCCCCATCTCTTTCTCCGTCTCTATCCCTCTGCCCTCATTTCTCTCTTCCTCCCTCCCTTTTGTCTGTCTCTGTCTCTCTCATTGATCTAGATATTTATTCTATCTAGATTTAGAACTAGAAAGAACCCTAAAATCTAATACCTTCCCTTTAGAGATAAAGAATGGAAGTCCTGAAAGACTAAATGATTTGCCCAAGGTCACACAGGTAGTAAGCAGCTTGGCCAGGATTGGAATCCAAGTTCTTTGCCTCCATTTTCAAGCTTCTATTGCTTCACTGTGATGCATCTGTTTCTATGGGTAGAAGCTTAAGGTCACAGAACCAAAAGATTTGGAGTTAGAGCAGGACAAAAACTTAGAGATCATCTAGGATAACATATCCATTTAACAGATGAGGAAACTAAAGCCTGATGATATTATGGGTTCATCTCTCAGTTAAGATTCTATTGTCCTGCTTTGAGAATATTTTCAGATTGTAACTACTGGGCAGGAACAAGTAAAGATACTAGTGGGGGGCACTAAGAAGAATATAAACTAATATACTATTCAGAGGGATCTCAAGAGGACCCTCTGACATTCTTGGACCATGCATCTTCTGTTCACTAGTCAATTTAATAGGCATGAAGAACCTACTGTGTTCAGATCACTATTGTAGTTGAATGTACAGAATTTAGATGAAATTCCTCCTCTACCCTCACTGAAGGCAGCTTGTGGCACAGAGTATCCTCTGAGACTTGAATCACGAAAACCTGATTTTAAATCCAGTCTCAGACACAAGCTGTGTGACCCTGGGCAGGTCATTTAACCTCTGCTTCAGTTTCCTCAATTAGAAAATAGAAATAACAATAGCACCTACCTCCCAAGGTTGCTGTGAAGATCAAATTAAATAATATTTGTAAAAAGTGCTATTTGCTAAGTGCCTGGCACATAGTAGGCATTATATAAATGCTTTGTTCTTCCCCTCATGGAGCATATAGATCATTTAGAAGATATGATATAGACCAAGATAGATATTCTTCATGACATTGTATGCAAACCTAGTGAGAGAGACTCTTATGGTATAAGAGATTGAGGTGTGTTTTAGCAAGATTTCTTACTTTTCTTGGCTTAGGCTCTGCTACCCAAGGAAACTTGGAAAAATTTCTAGAGAGTACATATGGTACATGTTGCAAACACACAGCTCATAATAGTATAGAATAAAGTTTTATTATGGTAGAGGGAGAAAAAAAACCCACATTGAGAAGCTCTAATAAGCAATCATCTCCCAAAGACCTTTGTAAAATTCACAATTACATTTCCAAATGCATGGATTTTGTTCCCACTGCTGGTCCCAAACAACTGTTCCAGAAATTGCTTCTCTATTGGTGGCTTCAGATACTTTTATTACCTTTACTTTTCCCTATGTCCAGGAGGTGACTTGGTCGCTGCCCACTAGGATCCTTCTACTGCTCTCTGCTAGTGCGAATTCTTCTACCAGAAGGTGGATTCAGGTACTGTTCTATCAGCAACATGATTGTTTCTTGACAAGGCAGGCAAAAACTCTGTTGTTCAGTTGTGGTCTTCACTTGATAGTAAAGGGAGAAATCTCAAGAGTTGCCCTTATCTGGTACGAATTACCAACCTCATTGCAGCGTTAGAGTTTTCTTGTTTCAGAACCAGACCGAGTTTTGTTGAGTCTGTTCCTATGATTATTCCCAACAGCTCCTGAACACACACAGCAAATTGCTCCAAAACAGAAACTATTATGCCCTGGTTTCTTTCATGATACCTCTTATCAGGAACTCGATATAATTCTACAACTCTGTATCCTGGATGGAGAAGTAGTTAAGTATTGGTTTGCTTTAACAGAATGGATAAGCTTTAAGATGAAAAGCATGAAGCTGAAAAGATCAAAAGTTAATTCAGAGTGAATGGGATAACATGGTAGAATTCACTGTATTTTCACTTCTTCCATATACTCAAATAGTTGTATATTGTCTTCCCTCTGTATCTCAAGTGCTTTTAGCTTCATTCTATATTTGTTGGATCCAGTGGACTAAAACACTTCAAGATATCCCGTGATCAGTGATCCATTGTTACGTGTGCCCTTACAACTGACAAAGTTTGCACACAGTTTGCTTGAGTTGTCCTGCCTGCTGCTCTAGGTAGCAGTGTACAAACCAAGAAAGGTAAGAAACCTTTCCAAATTGTACTTGGATCCATTGTGCCATAAGAGTCTTCTCATTAAGTTTACACAGAATATCACCTGGTGGCCAGCTTTCTCTTGCTAAGGCTCATTTCCCTGAACTTAGGCTGGGGCAGTACTTGGACAAAGAAGAGGCTGTCGACAGGTTCATATTTCAAGTTTTTCGTAAGCCTGCTAGATGCTGACACAGTTTGAGTCCCACTGGACCTCTGAATACTGGGGTTATCTACATGCCCTGATCAGGTATCATAGGACAGTAGTGGAAATGGGTAAAATATATACTTGGTAAAAATACATGCCACTAAAACTCTTTGCCAAAGACTTCAAAATGTCAAAAAGGAACAACATCAAATCCCTTCAATTTAGTGTCCAGAAAGGTGCAGAACTAGAAGTCATTTCACTATTAGAGTTTTGGACCTAAAGTTTCCTCACTAATTCTGAGTAAGTAATGAAAGATATGGAGAAAGTCAATTATTGTTCAAGTAGAAGACAACCTAATGATTAAAAGCACAGAATTCCCTAGAGGGGTGGCAGATAGACAGGAAATTGTTATGAAGTAGCAAATGTAATCGTTGTAGTTAACAGAGAGGGTAAAGTATACCAACCCGAACTCCAAACTTTAACAGTTAACCTCCAAACAGCTAACATTTACACAGTGTTTTAAGGCTTGCCAAGTGCTTCATTTAATCCTTACAAGAATCTTGGGAGATGGGTGCCCATCCCCACTTTACAGACGAGAAAACTGGAGTTAAGTGATTTTCCCCAAGGTCACACAACTAGAAAGTACTCGAGGAAGCATTTTAAGTCAGGTCTTTCCGATTCCATGGCCAGTGTTCTATCCATTATGACATCTAGCTGTCTAAAGAATTGTGTAAAGCAACACTATACTGAGGTAACAGACAATAAGGCTTTCTTCATTACATTTCTGTAAACACATGTTTAATGCCATAGATAACAACTAGACTGGTCTAAACTGCAATTAGAGTGTTTCCCAAATTATCCAGGATTCAGTTTTTAATTATATACAAGTAATACCCAGGGTAAAACATTCTGAGATGTTCTCACAAACAGAATAATTATACATTAATCTTAAATATTTCCCACCTAATAATGTGGAAAAAAATGATTTTTGTTCCAATAAAGTAACATAGATGAAAGTGTAGATTAGGTTAGTTAACAAGCTATATTTAAGCTGAAAATTGCTAACAACCCCCACTCTCATAAAACTTCAAAAAATGAGGTAGAATTGAGAGGATATGAAATGTAGGGAAGGCAAAGGAAAGGAAATCATTGTTTGGGGTCCCTGGGGAATCCTTCTGAAACTGGGCATCCTTTGAAGACTTTTCAAAAAAGTAAATTTATAAGATTGATGACTAATGGTATATATATATGGTGCCCTTGTTTTATGGGTAATCTGATTTTTTCATTAGTCACCTGTGACAATACTGTAAAATGGACTTGAAATGGCCTATACTGAATTCACATTGGCTAGTCTGCTAGACATATGGGCCTCCAGATGAAGCATATGATCTGATTTGAATTTTCTTCAATAGGGATCAAGCTAGGGGCAAACCTGTGATTTTACTGCAACAAGTAACTTCCAGCTGATGAAATTCTCTCAACCAATGAAGATTGACACTGTCTCTACAACTTGGAGTCTTAGAAAGCTGGCTAGAGCACTGAAAAGTTAAGTAACTTAGCAAGTGTCATCCAGTCAGAAGCAAGACCTGAACCCAGGTCTTCCTGGCTTGGAGGCAGGCTCTTTGTCAATAACACCTTGCTATCTCTCATTATTTTTATTTTTTTATTTAGTATTTTATTTTCCCCTTAATTACATGTAAAAACAATTTTAACATTCTTTTTTTTTTCAAATTTTGAATTCCAAATTCTCTTCCCCCTCCCGTTAAAAGGCAAGCAATTTTACATAGATTATCTATGTGTAGTCATGCAAAATACATTTCCAACTGATTATTTTTTTAAAAAAATGTTTCTGTGACAGAAGTTTGTTGACTTGTTGAAGTTTATGAAGGGAATGTTTTCAGTCAAATTATATTATCAAAGTGCTTTACAAAATTTCAGGAAGACAGCATGTGGTAGACCCTGCAATTTCATATTCATGCAAAAGAAGAATTCTGTGTAGAATTGACTATGAATAGACTATGTAGAAAAACAGCAAAAATTGGCAATCTGTTAGTCACATTGCAATGTCCGTTCTAGACTTTCCCAATTTCCCTCAATGTTTCCTTAAGACCCAGACTAAGGAATAGTGTGAGCTCTGAAGCCTAAGTAGAAAGGAAAACAAAGAGTCACTTTTGAAGATAGTAAGATGATTGTATTCAAATGTTGCTCAACTCTTTGAACTGCTGCAATGTGGAAAGCTGCTTTCAAGGTCAATGAAACATCACGATATGTTATGCTCTGCTTCATTTTATCGAATAAGCAGAAATGTAAGAGATCTTTAAAGTTGTTTCCTGGGCATTCCCAGCTTCTACAAGAGTCCCAAGGATACATCTGCCCTAACTTCACATGTGTGCTGTGCACATAATTGGGACTCAATTTTATTGACTGACTACATCTGATTTGCATTCATCACAAACCATTCAAAAATGCTTTTATTTTAAGGTCAAGTTTACCCACCACAAATGAGTGAGTGCACAAAATGGGGGCCACAGAACTCCAGCTATTTCATGACCCACTCTATGGATCTGGAGTTCCCTCTTCTATTACCACTGATGGAGAAGGGGAAAATTCCTTTTACAGAAAGCTGGGTTGTTGGCTCCAACCTCCTTTTCCTAACTCACTCCCATTTTCTCTTCCTTGAAAAGGGTCTGAAAAAGTTCTCCTATTTGGGACAAACTGCAACTCTCTCACATATTCCAGGATCTTTATTTCCCAGATACTTCTGCAATCTGGGAAATTCTCAGGGCATTCACTCAATCAGTTTCTCTTTTGCTATTACAATTGTCTCCCATTATTCACTCAAACAGTTCAAATACGCTAAAACTCTAAAGGGGAATTCACGGTAACTTTTCTATTGAGTTTATTTTTCCTAATTTCAGGCTTTCACAGTTCTGATTCTCTGGTACATGATTAGATGGGAAGTAGGATAGATCTAGAGTGTGATGGAATCTAAAAGCTCATATGGTTCAGTTTTCTCATTTTGTATTCAGGGAAACTGAGGTCCAGAGAAGTCAAGTGAGTACATGTGCTAAGATTCAAACTCAGAACAGTGTGGCAGAACTGGTCATTGAACTCAAGATGTGGGACTCCTAAGTTCAGCATTCTTTCCACTGAAACCTGTTGCTACCACACGTGATGTATGGGACCATGGATCACTTGGCCAGAAGCTTTCTATCCTATCATCTAATGGATGGTCTAGGTGGTACAGGAGATACAGGAGACAGGAAAATCTGAGTTCAAGACCTGCCTCAGGCATTTACCAGCTGTGTAACTCTGGTCAAGTTACTTAAATTCTGTCTGCCTCAGTTATCTCATCTATAAAATGGAGATAATAAAAGCAGCTACTTCTCAGGGTTGTGAGGATCAAATGAGATAAAACTTTTATAGTGCTTTACAAACCTTCAGGCATTATATAAATGCTAGTTATTATTATTATCATTATCTCATTGTTTATCATTATCTTCCCTTGTAATTCTATCATCCAAAAGGAAAAAAAAAGGTAGCTGTGGTGGATATTTCTCCAATAATATGCTACCACCTAGGAGAAGTCCCTTACTTTATTCTCTTTAGTTTTTCCTTTTTGGCTGTACCCTCACAGCCTTCTTCACCTAACCCCTACATCTAAAATTGGGCTTGTGGTAATTGTGGTCCTAATGCTTTTTCCTCCATATTATAGGTAATTTCTGATTAGTTATTCATAGTCTCATATAAGCACAACTTTTATCCTTGCTAGTCAATTTCCAGGCTATGCACAGAGACTTGAAATGATTTATGGTCTAGCTCCTATCTTTTTCTAATCAATCAACAAATATTTATTAAGCATTTACTATGTGCCAGGCACTGAGCAAGGTGCTGGGGATACAAGTACAAAGACTGAAATAATCCCTACTCAATAGAAGCTTACATTCTGATGAGGGAGACAATAAGCACATAAATGTATAAATAAGTAAGTACAGCATAAATATGAAGTTGATAAATTCAAATATATATAAGGTAATTACTGGAAGCAACTTCAAAGACAAATGCCTAGGTTCTTCTGAAGGTTTTTGCCTTGTTACTGAGACTGCAGGTTAGGTTTATATATGTGTGTGTGTGTGTGTGTGTATACACACATACATATACACACATATTCATATACACATATATATACATACACATATACATATATACACATATACCTCTATACACACATACATATACACACAGATACATATATACATACGTACACACATATATACATACAGAGAGATAGAGAGAGAGGAATTTTTTCATTTTTAAAGAAAAGATGATACTGAGCCAGTAATACAGAAACCAGTCAAGAATTAAGAACTTTTATCTCTCTAATGGGGAAGTCAGAGGGATTACCAAGAATGTAGTGTAGTGGTGTGTACCCTGTGGACATAAAAAAAATACCTCTTCCCTCACTGGTATTACTTAAAATGGTATTACAAAAATACACAATACACATACACATGTGTGTGCATGAATATATGTATATATAAATAGAAAGAGAAAAGAAGAGAAGGGAAGGGAAAGGAAGGGGAAGGAAGGGGAAGGGAGAGAGAAAGAGGAGAGAGGAAGTCAGTTCTTATTACTAAAATTTTCAGTATTTAATAAGTTATTTTGTAGACAAAGTAAATCAAATAGGTTTGCATCACAATCACCATGATGTTCAACAACTAATCTTTCTAATATTTTAAATGAATCATTAGTGTAAAGAAAATTGAGGTTGAATTCTTTGTTAGTATAGAGGCTAGTTTTGGTTTATTTTTTTTTCTAGATGAAACAGAACACACTTTAAAACTTACTTCGAAATGTTACAGTTGAAATTTAGAAAAAAAGATACTATCGACTGTATCAGTGTCTAAGTCAGCATACACTGAGCAGTACATTGTAGAGATACAAGAATGGGGTGAATGGGAGAAAGATGTCTCAATGTCCTACTGCATGGTAAGGAGTTCTAAAAATCTTCATGGTCAACCAGTAAGTCTGATTCTGCTGCCCACACAACAAAAGTGACAAGTGTTGGGAACTTTGGAACGCCCCTTTTCCCAACATCCATTCATGGTTAAACTCTCCTAGGAGCCATTCTGGCTGTGTTTGTTGTAATGGGGTGCCAGGGAAGGTCTTTTTGATCTATCTCCTTCTGACACACTCCTTACTTTAATTCTGTCTTAATTTCATTTTTATAGGCACGTTTTTTCCTTTTTATTCAATACTGTCTTGATTAAACAAAAGTAATTCATTTGAACAGAATTAGTATTGGACGGCAGAACCTTCAGATTAGCTGCCAATAGTGTTTCTCTCCAATCTGTCCTCCATACAGTGAGACATTCCTGAAGTGGTACAATAGATAGTATGTTGAACTTGAAGTCTGGAAGATCTGGGTTCAAATTCTGCCTCAGTAATTTCCTAGCCGTGTGACCCATAGGCAGGCCAATTAACTTCTTGGCCTTAGTTTCCTCATCTGTAAAATGAGGATAATAATAGCATTTACTTCATAGGGTTGTGGTGAGTATCAAAAAAGGTGTTTTGCAAACTCTAAATAGCTATATAAATGCTGCCTATTAGCAGAGCATGGCTCTGACTGTCACTTTCTAGTTTTAGAAATCTCCACAGCTCCCTATTGCCTCTATAATCAAATATAAACTTTTCTTTTGGCATTTGAAGTACTTCATAATCTGTTTCCAATCTTTTTTTGCAGAATGATCTCACTCGACCTCACGCATTGTAGAGTCCAACCAAACTGATTTACTTGTTGAATCCATTACGTGACTTTCTATCACCCACCTCCATGTGTTTGCTCAGGCTAGTTTCTGTGCTTTTCGGTATGTCCTTTCTCCTCAGCCCCACCTACAGTGTGTCATCATCCTTTTTAAAATATGGCACCAGAAACTGAACACAATACGCCAGTTAGGCTTGTACCAGGGCAGAGCACAGTGGGACTATTATCTCTCTGCCTTAGGACACAATCCTTTTATTAATGCAACTTAAAACAATATTAGATGGTTTGAGCTGCCACATTACATTGTTGACTCACACTGAGCTTTCTGTCTATCAAAACCCTCAGCTTTTTTTCATGATCCATTGTCTCATTCTGTATCCTTTATTTGTATAGTCACAGAATTAACATTTATTCCTATTAAATTTCACCTTAGGAAAGGCAGTTTAGCCTAGTAAATGGAAGGTTGACCTTGTAGTTAAAAAGACCTTGGTTTAACTTCTGCCCTTTGATACATATTGCATGACCTTAAGCAAATTACTTAACTTCTCAGTAACCTAATGAGACTACAAATCAGAGAAGAGCTCAAGATCTCCCTCAGCATTTCCACAATAGGACTTCCATATGCTGATAAAAACCATATCTCTAGATCAAAGTCAGTTTCATTTTATTAACAATTGGTCTCCTTGAGAGGATGGTGTATGGATGATTCTTTTGGATGCTGATTCTTTCATGTAGTACACATAACCCATCCTTCCTAGTATTGTGTTATCTGCAAATCTGGTAAGCATTCTGTATGCCTTCATTCAAATTGCTGATTTAAAAATAAAGAAGTTGTAATGTTATAATGGAAAAGCACTAGATTTAGGAGACCTGGATTTGAATTTTGGTTCTACCACTTACTAGCTGTTTGATCTGGACCAAGTCATTTAAAATCTCTGGGCTTCTCTTTCCTCAGCAATAAAGTGAAGCAGTTTGACTTCAGGGCATCTTAAACTTTTTCCACTTGTGACCCCTTTTCAAGTTTCAGCAGCGTTCATTGGCATTGAGAGGCATGATGGCATACGCAATGCAAAGTGTGCATGCTGTGTTTTCGGTACCAAGGCTGCAGTGAAGTTGTATGATGCAATACGGGAAATTGCTGTAAGAAACACCTCGGATTCATTATGCATTTGATTTTCAATTAATTTTTGGTCATTGCACATTCAGAAATCTTTTACTGTCCTGCAGTTTACTTGTCGTAGTCGAGATCTTGACTAGCTTCTTTGCTGATTTTCTGCACTATTCCCTAAGTAAATTCATATTGTCTATAATTCATATTGCCTCCTCTTCACCAATGCTCATTTAGTTAATTGTTTTTATCTTTTTGCTATAGAAAACCTTTTTTTAAAATTACTGTATCAAATACAGTGGCAACAGCATATCCTTGTTTTGCTGGGAAATTTTACTGGGAATTTACTGGGAAAGTTTCCAGTGTTTCATGATTGCAAATAATGCTGGCTTTTTAGCTCTACTCCCCATTCTTTCTGATTAGATTTTGACTACAATATCAGAACTTAATTCTGAAGAATCTCCCATCCCCCTTGACCCTACTTTCTTCATAGAATCTAGGCATTTCCCAAATCTAAGATTCACTTTATACTTTGCTCTGTGTTCCTCTTTCTTATTTAATTACAATCTGTATTACCTGGCCACTCCTGCTAAGGTTCCTGTAATTTTAATTAGCCAATCAGTTCCTCCTTATTGTTAGAAAAGACACATTCTTAAGGCAAAAAAGTTCATTTTATTGGACATGCAAGGAATGTCACAATAAGGAATAATCTAACGTAATACAGAAGGGCACCAAGAAAAACCCCTTGATTTAAGTTCTTATAAAGGTAGTAACTCTTTCCTGATTACAAATAGAACTCTTTCTTCTGAAGTTCATGAGAACTTTTAAGAATATTTTCATTCATGATTTCTAGGCTAAACAAAGGTGCTGGTATGTGGACAGCTATTCCATAGTATTTTCAACCTGCTATTTGAGTCACAGGACCATATATCTAGAGGTGGAATGGACCTGAGAGTCCACCTAGATCAATTACCCTATTTTACATTTGAACTACCTTAGGGCTAGAAAAGTTAACTGATTTGCTAGGGAGTTAGTGGTAGGGTCAGGATTCAAACTTAGTTGCTGTGAATCCAAGTCAGCCCTCTTTGTCTCACACCAATCTGAAATTTTCATATGTAATGATATGAACCAAATGTGAAAAATCTGGTTTTCCACAGCATGCCAAATATTATCATACAAATCTAATGCAAGGAACTAATATGATATTATAGACTATTATTATCTTTGGGTATAATTACCACCCATATGCACACAGGGCAGGATTTGAACCCGGGTCTTCTGGTTGATAAAGAGATAGACTCCACTTAGATTTTGCATGGCTATACTATAATTTTAGGATTTAGAGACAAATAGAACTTTTCTATTGAAGGCATGCTCTGTAACAGTGAGAGGGATGCATTAAATGTCACTTTGAATGTAAAGAACATGATTTAGTGTCTAGTATGACCTGATCTAGGCTTTAACAAGGCTGTTTAAAATGAAGTTGTACTATAATATATCCTAGAAGAAGATGCTTTGTTTACTTAGCTGTTTACTTAGCATCTCTACATCACAAATTTTCTCTCTCTCTGTCTTTTTCTCTTTCTCTCAATAAAGGCTGCAGACATACTGCTTCAACTTAAAGAAAGCTTAGTTTTACTTTCAAATCTGACTTTTAAATGAAATCATCCATCTACCTGTTCAGAAAGGGATGGCATCACTTTTCCTGATGGTTCATAGTATTTCACAAGCACAGACACATCAAAAAACATAATTACTTCCCTATTAGTCATCTTCATAAATCATCTTTATAGCACTTCATAACTTAGAAGTAGGACCAGTGGATATTTATGGAAAGGACCAGGTAATGGTTCATAGAAGACACAAAAATGGCTTCTTTCCTTTTCAGTAGGGGCATTATGGCTGAGAGGAAGTGGATCTGGTCTAGGGCACAGTTTCTCAGCAGCATTTAACATAAGAAAAAGTGAGCAGGTTGCTACAGCACTATATTTTGCCAAAGGCGTTTCATTCCATGAGTCATCTAAAGTTTAGTGCGTTTTTTTTAAAAACTTCTGTTTGATCCAAAGACAGCACTACTAATCAACTTTGGTCTAGGCTTGACACATCTTTAAATTGGGGAAATTAGGCAGTGTTTTAAGGCATGAAGTGACTACAGAAAGGCAGACCCAAGCATCCATGTTGGTGGTCTTAACAGTGAATGTAGATTGCTATACAACTGATTCAGAGGTAATTATAATAACAATAGTAATAGCTCACATTTACATAGCACTTTTAAGGTAGTAGAGGTATAATTATCCCCATTTTATGATTTAGGAAACAAACTCAAACAGATTACATTTGGATTGTCCAAGGTCATGCAGTTAGTAAGCATCATAGCTAAATCTCAAAGACAAGTCCACAATCTCACACTGCCTCAATGAGCAGTAGTAATTATGATGGTGGCAAAAATGAAGGAATGGGCCGTGAGGTTGTTTAGTTTAATGACTATGTAGAGAGAAGGTCTTAAATTTGTCCAAGTAAGGAAACAGACATAGGGATTAATGGATGCCTTTTATTACTGACAAAGGTTAAATGTGCCTCAAAATTCCCATTGTAACAGATATTTTAATTTGTCAGTCAGCAGAATTCTAAGTTCATATATGATTGGCCAGTTCCTATTTAAGTGTAATTTGAAAGATAGATGTAAAGTAGACATCTAAAGTAGTCTGAGCCAAATAGGAAAAAAAGAAACCTGACCAACAAAAGCTTCTCTTGGTAGAAATATCTTCCTAATTGAGCAAGGCTATTTGATCCTAGCAGATGGGTCAAGATTCATGTATTCCAAGAAAACTTACCTGACTAATCCCCCCATCCAATGATCTTTCATTCCCTTTGTTTTCCCTGAGTGTGTATTCCCCAAGAGTCTATAGCTTATTATCATACACTTCTTTATATGCTGCCTGGTATTTATTCTCTGGTTGTTTCCAATGGCTCCCTATAACTGATAAGATCACATATAAACACCTTTATTTGGCACTTGAAATTCTTTACATTCTGATCCCTCCTGTCTTTCCAGTCTTTATTAACTTTTTAACATATTACTCCTCCTCTACATATTCTATAACCTAGCCATACTGGCTTTCTTGCTATTCTTCACATAGGAAACTCTATGTTTTCCTTCCTTTGTACCAGCTGTCCTGCATGCCTGGAATCCTCTCCCTTCTAACCTCAGCTTTCTTTAGGACTCAGATCAAGTTCCATCACCTTCAAGAGACCTTTTCTTATTCCCACTGCTGTTAATGCTTTCTCCTCTAAGGCCAACTGCCATCTAGTCTGTATTTGTCATGTATGTACTAACATATACAAATATATACATCAATATATTGCACTAAGACTTTTGGAACATCCTGTGTGTATAACACACATGTATGTATCTGTGTATACTCATACATACACTCATATATATATACACACATATATTTGGATATATATGGGTATATTATACATATACATACATATATATGTGGGTGTATGTGTGTGCATGCGCACACACTCTCCCCATTAGAATATAAAGTCCTTGTGGGCATGTGTTCTGGGGCTGTTCTTGATTTTTCCTTGTATATCTAGTGCTAAGCACAGCACCTGATGTATAGTAAGTGATTAAGAAATTCTTGTGACTTGATTGATGTGCATGTATCTCATCTCAATTGGATTATACACTCTCCAAAAAGACTATTTCTTCTACTGTTTTCATAACTCCCACTAAAGACAATTAAGACAATGCTGTACAAACACATGGTACTCAATAAACATCTATGGAGTGTATGAATGAACACATATAAATCCAAAGACTGAAAGTTTACTGTTCCAAAAAATATTTCAGATAAATGTTGTTTTTCATGAAGTTTAAAGAAAAATCAACAACAGGTCATAAGTACAAATTGTAAAGTCAATAAAAATCTATTATGCAATGGTATGTGTTCAAGGAAATAATTGTAACATGAAAGCATGGAACTGTTATAGGCTGACCATAAACAAAAAACTAATACCACTTAACAGAGTATTTCTTCTTTAACCACTCTTTTCATCCTCTTTTAACCCCTTTGAGCCTTTTTTTTAGATTTTTTTTAGTCAAAATAAACAATTCAGTCAGATGGTTGAACAATTATTTTACTACCTAAAATCATTTTTATCAAATACACAGGTGTCATGAAAACAAATCTATTGATTTTAACAGGATGTACTATGAAAAATAAAATAGAATTACCTCTGAGTAATTTGGTGAAAGATATTTCCCATTGTACTTGGCAATGCTCTGCAGAATTTTCAAGGCCTTTTCTCCTTTCTTCCGAGTGATTAGCCATCTGGGAGACTCAGGAACCACCCTGGCAAAGCGAGGAAGTTGATGAAGTATGTCTAGACTTTTCAAAATTTTGATATTTATGCTTTATTTTTTTTCCTCTCTTCAAATGAGGTCTTGCCATTGGCTAAAAAACCAACCAATCAAAAACCCAAAATGCAAACTCTGAAGATTCTGACGGTCAGGTAGCAAGTAGGTTAAGGAAAATTTCATTGGCTGATATTTCCTACCAGCTTATATTTGGAAAATCATACTTTTTTGATGACTTTCTGATGACACACTAAATGATAAAGCATTTGATAAATTCTATAAATTGAAGAAACTCAAGGAAATGAAGCAGTCTTATCTCCCTATCCTTGTCTCTCCAAGAAGGAAAGCTTGAAGAAGTGGATCAGAGTGAATCTTTAATAATTAATAATTAGATAAACTATTAATAATTTATTTTACTCTATATGAATTTCTAATTGTTAATCTGTTAACTTTTGTTTAATACTATCTTAGATGATAGATTAATTCTGAATGGTCTACAGTTACTGGAGGAAATTTATCCACACCAATAAGATCATAGATTCATCAAATTACGAAGAGAATCATCTACTTGCTTGATTTGAATGTTCTTTTTTAATGATAAATACTGTCATTTTGTAAGATTTTATGAAACAACTAAATGTCACATATGCCTTCATTTATCATTTAATGCTTTTTGAAGAGCCAAAATATAACAAAATGATCTTGGCTAATTTTCAAAATTTCAAACCTAGGGCACATTTTTGAAGAATTTGGAAAATCTCCATTACTTTTGGTTACTTTATGATTCTGACTCCAAAGTGTTTTACCACCATAAAGAACATGTGACTATAACAATGACCATGACCATATTACCAGTAATAGAGAAGGAACAGAAAGTTGGGTAGTGTGATGGCTAGCTGGATCCCTTGCCATTTGGGGATAAGGTAGGCGATCCCAGGGATAATTATAATTCCAAAGGTGAAGAATATTTGAATCACGATTCCCACAATTCTTCTCTGTTTTGAACCAACCATTTCTGTCACTGAAGAGAGAAAAACAAAAGAGGTTAAGAATGAAAAGGGACTATTCTACAGAAATATATTAGACCAATAACATCCATTAAGTGCTAGATGTATATTAGTTTGTTGGGGTTTTTTTTTGTGGCATTAGAACCACCACAACCAATGAAATCATGAACAAAATGATTTGCAGGTTAATAACAATCCATGTCTATGTACTACTTTGCAATTTACAATCCTATAAGGTAGATAGTCAAAATAGTATTACCTCAATTTTTTTTTGGAAGCAATTGAGGTTGTCACTTGCCCTGGGTCACACAACTTTTAAATGTCTGGGGCCAGATTTGAACTCATGAAGATGAGTCTTTATGATTCCAAGCCCCATACTCTATCCACTGTGCCACCTACCTGCCCTAACATGAGAGCATACTTCTTACTTTCTCACGTTTTCACAGAGATGCCCTTGACAAATGAACTATTTTATAAAGATGAGAAAATAGGCAAATGCATTGCTAGTTGCTACCATCTTCCCAGTCACTCTCTTGGGTAATAATGTCATAAATTATCTTTTTATTTTCTTGGAATCTTTCTGTCATTGAGATAATCTTGGAAAGTGGATGCCTTTAAAGTAGCTTTCCATGTTAAGTTCCAGCTCAGGTTCAGTTATTCTTCTGAATTTAATCTTCATAAATGCCATTCTATGTCCTCATGTAGGTGCCACTGGTTACTGAGGGTAGGAGCCAAATGTAAAAATTTCACTGTCACTAAAGATAAAGAATTGATTGTAACAACACCGAAACTATTCCATTTCACTTTTATTTTTGTTCTCCTTCCAGTTTCATTTATAAATGCTTTGGGGATGATCTGCCTTAGCTGGGACTCATGCTGTACAGAATCATTTTTTTCTCAACTGCTTTTTGCTTGCAATGTCTAAACATCCTTCTCTCTCATATTCTTCATATTAGCCTGGGTGTTAATTCACAGTGTCTTTGGGAGTCATCTCCCTTACCACATGAAGGAATCACAGGGTCTCAGAAATGCAAAGGACTTCAAAGGCCAACTAGTCCAGTTCATACGTGAGCAAGACTCCCCTCTTTCAATCAGTTCCCAATGTAGCAAACTCCTATTTTCTAGCCCATATATCCTTAGGATCTTTTCTAAGATAAGAGTAGAAGAGACTAAAAATCTAAGTAAATTACATTTGCAACATTTCTGTGATCTACTAGTCTATCAAAAAAGTGAGGTTTGTCCAACATGACTTGTTCTTTCCATCCTGGTGATCTATGGTATAATGTGATGACAATATTACTTCTGCTTCTGCCTCCACTCCACCCAAATGCTCTCTATCATTCTTTACCCATACCCCTAATTCCTAGAATTCCTTATATAACAAGGGATTTGGCCAACAAGGGCCTCATTCTTAGAACGTCCAGAGGGAGCCTTGCCTTCTACAAGCCCCCATGGAGTATTGAGGAACCATGATGACATATCATGGATCTGACTTTCTACTTCAGAGTATGTGCAGATATTCTATGACTATTTCTGTTCATTTACTGAATGGTGAAGAAAAACCTTTTAATTGGCTTCTGAGCAGGAAATGAATGTGCTTACAAGAGGCACTAACTAGCACCTCTCCAGACAGCGAGAGGGAGGTAGTACCAAGTGGCTTACTCTCCCTACTGGGGCTGATGTGTGGTTGTTAATACACTGCCTTGTTATTGCTTCTGTCCTTATTGTATCTATTCTTTTTTTAATTTAATTTTTATCCATTTTGAACTTAAATACAAGAAGACAAAAAAAAAACATTTCCACATACACAACTTAAAAAGGGGATTCAATATCATAGTCATGATTACTGTGTATTTCCTTCCATATTATTATTCCTCCTGTTTGTACTCTCACCTTTCACCCTTTTCCTTCTCACCAGTGTTTTGCTTCTGTCTACCACTTCCCCCATCTCCTCTCCCTTCTTTCAGTCCCCACCCTTTACTTAATCTCCTCCCCTCCTACTTCCCTATTGAGTAAGATCAATTTCTATATTCAACTGATTGTATACTCTCTTTGAGCCAATACTGATGAGAATAAGGTTCAAGTAATGCTCATCACCCACCCTCCCATCTTTCCTTCCACTGTAATTAGGCCTTTCATGCTTCTTCATGTGAAATAATTTACACTGTTCTATCTCTCCCTTCCTACTTCACCCAGTGTACTCCTCTTTTTCATCCCTTCTTTTTTATGTCATTCCCTCAAATTCACCTCATACCCATACCCTGTCTTTGTATATATGCCTTCCAGCTGTACTATTAGTGATATAATTTTTAAGAATTACAAGTATCATCTTCCTATGTAGGGAGGTAAACAGTTTAGCTCTATTGAATCCCTCATGTTTTCTTTTCCCATTTAATCTGTTTAGGCTTCTCTTGGGTCTTGATATTGGAGATCAAATTTTTGATTTAATTCTGGTCTTTTTCTTATGAAATCTTGAAATCCTGCTATTTCATTGAATGACCATATTTTTCCCTTGAAGAATTATACTTAATTTCACTGGGTAGGTGATTCTTGGTTGTAATCCTAGCTCCTCTGTCTTCCGGAATATCATGTTCCATGACCTCCAATCCTTAAATGTTGCAGCTGCTAAGTCCTGTGTAATCCTGATTGTGGCTCCCTGATATCTGAATTGTTTCTTTCTGCCCTCTTGAGTATTTTTCCCTTGACTTGATAATTCTGAAATTTGGCTATAATGTTCCTTGGAGATTTTATTTTGGGTTCTTTTTCTTGAGGTGATAGGTGGATTCTTTCAATGCCTATTTTGCCCTCTGGTTTCAGGATATCAGGGCAGTTTTCCTTCATAATTTCTTGAAAGATGCTGTCCAGGTCCTCCTTTTGATTACAGCTTTCAGGTACCCAATGATTCTAACATTGTCTCTTCTGGATCTATTTTTCAGGTCAGTTTTTTTTTTTGCAGTGAGGTATTTTACATCTTCTATTTTTTTATTCTTTTGATTTTGTTTGATACTTTATGTTTCATAAGGTCGTTAGCTTCCACTTGTCCCATTCTAACTTTCATAAGTTTCATTTTGACCTTTTAGTTTATAAAATTCCATATAAAAAGAAAATCCATTTAATTTTTAGTTGAGTTCATAACATTTGTCTTCTTTTAGACATTTTTATGGGAGTAGAGATCTTTTAAAGTTTTTAATTCATCTATTAAAGTTTTATTTTGACTTTCCAAGACTGCAACTCAATTTTCCAGACACTTAACATATTCTTTTTTCTTTCTACGGCATTCTGGAGTAGCTTCTCTATTTTTCATCAAATTTATTTCTCTTTTCAACTGTGGATCATCTGATTTGGTTGTCTGAAATATTATAGTGACTGGAGATGTCATCACTACTGTATGTGGAAGGTTAGTATTTGCTAGTGTGGCATGAATCTGATAAGTCTGCCTATTTCCTGATGCAGTCTATACAACTACTTGGTTGCTAGGGACAAGTATCTGCTGTCCATCAGATGTCTGTGCATACTGAAGAATTGTTTTTCCTTGTTGAGTATTGCCTGCATTCATCATTGTTAATGCCTGCAGCCCCTGTACTTCATCTGTTCTTGGACTGGTCAGTTGTAATGTTCCATTTAGGGCATTGGCAATGTATGGTCCAGTGCTAGTCTGATAGAAAAGAATTGGGACAGACATAGATGTGACTGTTGAAACTCCAGGGTTTTCTCCATCTCTCTTCCTGTCTCTGGCATCTTCTGAAGAAAAATTATTAAGGTTTGTTTTTTTTTTTGTAAGATGGGTGCCATGCTAAAATCCTCTGAGCTTTCTGTGAAGAGCCTATGCTATCAGATGAATCCTGAGAATCTTCACTGTCTGACCAGAATGATATCTGCACTGTCTCTACTTGCAAGGGGTGGATTACTAAAGATGACTGAGCAGTGTGGATGACCCCCTGACTCTGTACTTGCTCTCCAGAAAGATATACAACTGTCATTGGTGCAGCTCCTCTTAGTGACATGTGGTTGTGTTGCTATCTCTGAACTGTTACTTTTGTGGAAATCTTCCATAATCAACTGAGGCCACTCCTGACATTGTTGCTCGGGTTCTCTGGATGGGAACTTCTTCTCCTTGGAGAATTAAGTTCTGAGCCCAGGTCTCTCTAGCACCCACCTTCCATCCTTCCCTCCCCTGGAAGCCTGGGCCAGTCCACTCAACCCTGCCCCCAACTTTAATTGTATATCCCTTTCCACTTGGCCAATTCTACTTTTTAAGCAGTTGTTTTCTTTTTCTAAGCTGTTGACTCTTTTTTTTTATAATCCTCTTGCATCACTCTCATTTCTTTTTCCAATTTTTCTTCTACCTCCCTTATATGATTTTAAAGTGCCTTTTTGAGCTCTTCCATGAGTTCTTTCTGGGCTTGAGACCACTTCCCATTTTTCTTTGGGGTTTTGCTCATAGGTAATTTGACATTACTGTCCTCTTCTGAGTTTGTATCTTGATCTTCCCTCTCACCATAATAACTTTCTATGGTCAAATTCTTTTTGTTGTTGTTGTTGTTGTTTTTGCTCATCTTTTTCAGCCTTTTTCCTTTCTTTTAAATTTGAGCTCTGCTCCTGGGGTGGGAGGGGCAGTGTCTCAGGTTTCTTGTGCTCAGGGCTTCAGGCCCTGGCTGTTTACCTGGTGCTGTGCTGATATTGCCCTGAGGCCCATGGGGACCCTAGTGTCTGGTGCTGGGCTGAGATGGTGGAATGGGACGTGGTAGTGCTTCTGCAGGCTGGAGGGGTCTGGCAGCTTATGTGGTGCTGAGCTGGGGTCTCAGTGCTGGTGTCTGGCATGTGTTGAGGCCGGTGGGGTGTTCCTGTTTTGGCTTCTGCCTGTTTACCCAAGCTACACTGAAGAATGTGGTGGTCCCTGTTTGCTTGGGGCTACGCTGAAGCAAGCAGTGGGGCCTGGCACTGGTGGTTGCCCATTTGCTTAGGCACTTGTAGGGTTGATTCTACTTGCTTGCCCAGAGCTATGCTGAAGCACATGGAGGTTCTCAGAGCTGGCACCTGCCTATTCCCCTGGTTATGCTGAGGCACATGAGGGGGTGCTGGTATTGGTGTTTGCCCGCTCAACCACACTGGGGCTCAACCACACGGGATCTCCCACAGGGACTTGCTAGGATACTTCCTGTCTTGGACTGTATTCCACCTTTACCTAAGTAAGACAGACCTTTCCTGCTGATGTTCCAAAATCTGGGGCTAAAAGATTGTTTCACCTCATCTTTTTGCTGGTTCTCCTGTTCTAGTATTTGTTTAGGGCAGCTACTTTATGGTTGTCTGGAGGTGAATATGGGAGCATTATAGTGATTTCCTGCTTACTCTGCCATCTCGGCTCCTGGAAGTCTTGTTTTATCTATTCTTTCTTGTTATTCAGCAAAGGAAGATTGAAAGCAAAATGACCTTGTAAGCTTCAGAAGTTTGGAAGAGCTAGCAGTTTGCCAGTCAGCAGATGGCACCACAGCCCTGAGATGCAACTTGCTTAACCTGGCCCAGTAGTAGATTGCCTAGCATTGGGGAAACTCCAGTCCTTAAAGCAAGTTTGCTACTCTACTATTGGCAATGCTACACCCAGAAATGAACTCAGTGGTGGGAAGAATGTTTTTTTTTTCACTGTAAGTTTGAGCCCACTCTCCCCAGTGACTGGAATATAAAGAGAAGAGTATACTCTGGTTTGGAAATGTTTCCATACTTTTGTTCTTGCTATATCTTATCAATAAATATCCCTGTATACAAGTTAATTGATATTAAGGAGAAAACTGATGGTCAAACTGATATTAGGGAGACAATAACTGGCACTACAAATATTATTGGAGCAGTAATCACTGTAAACTGATATTAGAGGGAACACATCAGAATGGGATTTCAAGTTAACAGCATTAGAATGACTCCCTAATCCTCAGAGGTGTGAGTGGAACTCTGAGGGAGAAATTTAGCCTTGTTACAGAGCTCCTACCTGCCAATGGAAACCTCAGAGCTTATATCCTTATTATATTCATGTAAGTTTATTTTTTAAATATACAATGCAATTATCACTCTTCGCCACTACCAATTTTTACCTATACTATTTCTTTTGAATAAGGTATATCTTTTTTACTTTTGTGTATGAATTGGAATGACTGGTCACTGAGATCCCTTTCAACTATCAAATTCTGTGAGTCTGAATTACTTGTCTTATTATATTCTTTGGTTTTCAAGGAAAAGGGACATTTTGGCCCCGTTGTATGAGATGACAGCTTTTATAGAATTCTTTGTTGCAGAAATAAATCAAGATGAAATTTCTCAGATTTATTGTTAAAGATTCTGAGATTGATGTTAAGAACATATCTAACATTCACTTAGAATCCACCATTTAAACTGGAAACAGAGGATAAGTGAACTGAAATGAGTTAGAATTACAGTAGAATGTAAGCTCACTGAGGATAGACTATTTCACTTTTATTTCTGTATCTCCAGTGCCTTCCCATTGCAGATGCTCAATTAATGTTTATTGAGCTAAATTGAACTTACCAATAACATAAGATGTCATCCATGTTCCCTTTCCAAAAACACCTTGCAGGAAGCGAAAGATCACAAACACAGTAAAGTTTGGAGCAAATGCCACAATGATTCCACTTATTCCCACACCAAAGCAGGAGATTAAATATATAATTATTCTTCCATACCTTTTTGAGAAAGAGAGAAAAATCACTTCAAATCATTCTTCAACACAATACAAATAACAAATACCATAAACATATACTAAAATGATGTCATTTGCAGAACCAGTATCCTTTATATTTTCAAAATTAATTATGATGTTAAATGACTATAATGTACTCTAGCTATGATTTAAGGGCAAACTGGGGGGAAACATTTGCCTAAGCAGAAGTAATCTTAACATTAAAAAAAATCAAATGAGGTCTTTTCTATTACAGTTTTTCATAATTTTCCTATAAAATCATTTAGATTCTACAATAAAGTCCTCTTCTAAAGGCTGACAGTGGTCCCAAGGCAGCCCTTGGATCACAAAGGTCATACTACCAGATTACATGCTTTGATAGCTCTTATCACACTGTAAATATTGTCAGAAGAACCATCTAATTGTATGTGAAGAGGTTCATCATTAGAAAGGTGGACTACTAAGCAATGATTTTTTCCAATAATAAATTAATACAACTTCAAGGGACTATGATGATTGTCTGAAGAAGTGCCCATACCAACAAAATCATGGATCTTTCCCCAAAAGTAATAAAATAATTCACTAATGCAATTCATAAAAATAGCATTGAAAAACATGCAGGCTTTTGGACATGCTGAGTTTAAGATTTCTATGGGACATCCAATTTGAAATGTCCGATAGACCATTAGAGATGCAAGATGAGATCAAGAGGAGCTGGAAAAACTTATCTGAGTCATCTGAACAGAGATGATAAGCTATGACAGCTGATGAGATCATCAAGTGGAAAAACTTAGCTGAGTCATCTGAACAGAGATGATAACAAGCTATGACAGCTGATGAGATCATCAAGTATATCAGAGGAAGAGAAGAAGGCACAGGACAGAGCCCTGGGGGATATCTACTGTTAGTGGGCATGACCTGGATGAGAATCTAGCAAAGGAGGCTGAGGTGATCAGAGAGGTAGCAGAAGAACCAGGAGAGAGCAATACAACAGAAATCTAGAAAAAAAGAGAGTTATCAAGGAGAAGAGGGGGTCAACAGCAATGAGGATTGAGAAAAGGTTTGTCAATTAAGAGATCACCGGTAACTTTGGAGAGAGCATAATGAGATCACAAGTCAGACATGTGGAGTTAAGAAGACAGGAGGAAAGGAAGTAGAGGCACTTATTATAGATGGTCTTCTCGAGGAATTTAGCCACAAAGGGGAAAAGAGATATGGGATGATGGCTATTGGGGATGAGAATGTTTTTGAGGATGGGAAAGACATGGGCATATTTGTTGGCAGTAGGGAAGCAACCAGTTAACAGGGAGAGAGATGGGCTGGAAAGGAATCACTTGTGCATGCTGGGGGTTAGTTTTGGCAAGAAGGGCCACCTTTCATCAGAGTAATCCTTATAAACTTCCACACATTAATGCTAAGTTGCTGAAGTAGAGAAGAGGAGGAGAAGAGAAAGTAGAGCAGAGGAATTTTCTCATTGTTCAGTCACGTCTGACTCTTCATGACACCATCTGGGGTTTTCTTGGCAGAGATATCGGAGTGATTTGTCATTTCCTTCTCCAACTCATTTGACAGATGAGGAACAGAGGCAAACAAGGTTAAGTGACTTGCCCAGGGTTACACAGCTAGTAAGTGGCTAAGGCTGGATTTGAGCTCATGAAGATGAGTCTTCCTGACTTCGGGCCTGGTGCTTTATCCACAGCACTGCCTAGCTGCCCAGCTTGAAGGAAAGAGGTCGGGAAAAGTGAAGGGAAAGAAGAGAAAAGGGACAAGGTCCTTTGTAGTTGATTTGAGTATTTATAATACTCAGAATAACTTGATTGTTCACAATTGTTCTTTGAACTATATTGCTGTCATGGCATACAATGTTTGCTGGGTTCTGCTCATTTCATTTTTCAATATTTCAAGCAAGCCTTCACACATACACACATATTATACATATAATACATAGGCATATAAAATTGTTCTAAATCATTGTTGATTAGAGAAATGCAAATTAAAATAACTTTGAGATACAATCTCACACCTATCAGACTGGCTGATAGAAGGGGAAAATGACAAACATTGGAGGGGATGTGGAAAAATTGGGACACTGATACATTGTTGGTGGAACTGTGAACTGATCCAACCATTTCTGGAGAGCAATCTGGAATTGTGCCCAAAGAGTTATAAAACTGTGTATACTCTGTGACCCAGAAATACCACTATTATGTCTGTTTCCCAAGGTGATCGGAGAAAAAGGAAAAGAATGTATTTTTTCTAAAACATTTATAGCAGCTCTCTTTGTGGTGGCAAATTGAAGGGATGTCCATCAACTGGGGAATGGCTGATAAGTTATGGTATATTATTGTGATGGAAGACTACTGTGCTGTAAGAAACAATGAGCTGGATGATTTTAGAAAAACATGGAAAGAGTTGAATGAAATGATGAAAGTGAAATATGTCTAGTTTTTACCAAACTACTTTCCAGTTTCCGCAACAATTTTTGTCAAATAGTGAATTCTTGCCCTGGTAACTTTTTCTGCATCTATTGAAATCATCATATGATTTTTGTTATTAACACAGTCAATTATGCTTATCGTTTTCCTAATATTGAACCAGCCTCAATATTTCCTAGTACTGAACCAGCCTGGTATAAGCCCAGCCTCATCCTAGTGTATGATGTCTGTGATAAAATTGCTGTAGTCTGCTTGCCAATATTTTATTTATAATTTTTGCATCAATATTCATTTAGGAAACTGGTGGACAGATTTCTTTATCTCATTTGATTCTCCTTGGTTTAGGTATCAAGACCATATTTATTTCATAGAAGAAATTTGCTAAGACACCCTTCAAATAGTTTATGTGGCATTGGAATTAATTGTTCTTTGAATTTTTGGTAAAAACCCACCTGATCCTGGGGTTGAGAGGGGCAGTTTCATGAGCATGCTTCACAAAATCCATACTTTTCATAATAACTGATGTTACAGAGATATGGTCTTGTTGACCATAAAGTCACTGTTTCACAATATTTCATGATTTGCTACTATAAATGATATGTTTTATGGAGTCATTTCATTTTGGATATTCCAAATTTTAATTTGAGACATATAAATTCTGATAACTCTGCCAAGTATCTAAAATGCCTGTATTTAAAAAAGAGACACTCACTATTTTTTATTTTATTTTTCCCAGTTACATGTAATTTAAAAAAAATTTTAATTTGAGTCCTTTCCCTCTCTCCCTCCTCTCCCCACTTCTTGAGAAGGCAAGCAATTTGATATAGAGTATATATGTGCACTCATGCAAAACATTTCCATATTAGCCATGTTGTAAAAGAAAACACAGACAAAAAAAACAAGAAAAATAAAATAAAAAAGTAAACTTTAATCTGCATTCAGACTCCATCAGGTCTTTCACTGGAAGGGGGTAGCATTTTTCATTATAAGTCCTTCAGAACTGTCTTGGATTCTCACTATTTTTTTCCAAATATAACTATGATTATCAAAACATAACCAATTCATTTGTTACATATACTATTTTCATGTTATTTGTGGATTAACTGCTTGCAAATCCTTGGGAGAAAGCACACTCTTATCTTATGCTGAGAAATGCAATCTAAATCTGTAGAATTGAAACATATGGATTGTTTAGTAAGAAACCAAGAACCCAGTAAAAACTAAGGCTAGGTCCATATGATTGAACTAATCAAACCACAGCCTGTAATTTACCCTGCCCTGACCATTCAATCAATTTAGATTAGGATTTCACAGTGATTCAGATAGAATGAAATCAGTTCCTATGGATCAGCCACCAAGCAGACAAGAATGGTTTAATGTGCCACACTGCTTGGCTCTTTGGCTGAGATGAAAGCACCTTTATTCAGATTTACTAATGAAAAACAGTAAAGACACAGTGGCCACAAGTTTTCCATCAGGAAATGGAAGTCACAATTTGAAAAGATGAAATCCTATTAAATAAACAAAAAGTGCGAATTAATCACAAGCTTAGAACTTTAGAATTTGGGGGAATTCTAAATTTGGAAAATCATTTTTTCTTTTAAACTCTTAACAGGTTTATCTTTGTAGTTACATGTATTAACTTAAAATAGACTCTCACCTTCATACTTACCTGTCTGCTGCATAGCACAGAGTAAAAGCCCCAGCCAGAAACCCCAGATTCAGAACAGCCTGGGTAAAGTCCAGCATCCAAGAATTTAAACACACCAGGTTAAACTGATAAAAAAAACCAAAAATCAAAATGAGACATGATGAAGTAGTTAGCCCTCAAAAAGCTGATTATAAGCAGGTTGTTAAATCACTCTGTGGCTCAGTTTCCTCATCTGTAAAGTGAGACTAATACCTACCTTACCTAACTTAAAGGGTTATTCTGAGTGTATCAGGTAAAACAAGAGAAAAGAAAGCACTCTGAATGGGTAAAAGCCCTACAAAAATAAATGTACAGTAGTAATAACGTTAATCATTTTAAAGTGTTTTATCATAAAACTGGATACTATGATGGGGTAGGGAGAAAGGAGAGGGAAAGAGAGAGAACTGAGTACAGATCAGAGACTAGAGACCTGGGAGAACTGAATAATCATCCCCCAATTTAGCCTAAGAGATGACATCCTGGAATGGCAACCACATCACTACATGGTAAAACAATCAGATGAAGTGCCTTCCACAGCTCTGGGTAAAGGAAGAATGCTTAACCAAAAAACAGGTGAAGGTAATTACAGAAAACAAAGCAGATCATTTCAATTACATGAAATTAAGAAGCTTTTGTAACAACATAAGCAATGCAAGTAGGATAAGAAGGGAAATGGTCAATTGGGAAGAAATCTTTATATCAAACATCCCTCATAAGGATCTGATATCTAAGATATATTGGCAATTAATACAATGTATAACACTAAAAGTCATTTTCCAATGGGTAAATGGTCAACAGATATGAACAATTAGTTTTTGAAAGAATTGCAGTTGTTAACAACCATTTGAATGATTGCTGCAAATCACTAAGAAAAATGCAAATCAAAATTATCTTGACATTTCACCTCATATCAAACAAATTGGTGAAGATAACAAAATACGGGAATAATTGATGCTTATAGAAGGATGGGCTCACTAATGAATTTTTGGAGATGTGAATTGTTCTACACATCCTTGAAAGAAATTTGGAATTATACTAAGGAAAAATTAAACCATTTTCCCCAAAGACCTCACTGTTAGGTATATATCCAAGGGGTGCCAAAGATGGAAAGAAAGAAGGGAAGGAAACAATGTGCTAAGTACTGTGCTAAGCATTTTACAAATATTATCTCATTTGATTTTCAAAATAACCCTGGGAGGTAGGTGCTATTTTATAGCTGAGGAAAACTGAGGCAGTCAGAGGTTAAGTGACTTGCCCAGGGTTATACAGCTAGTAAGTATCTGAGGTTGGATTTGAACTCTGGTCTTCCTGACTCTACCTATAAGAAGGATACAGTACACACCAAAACATTAATAGCAGCAAAGAACTGGAAACAAAGTAGCTGACAATCACTTGGGAATATCTCATTCTCAATGGGAATGGTCAATGGGAACTACTCATGAATCACAATAGGAATTACACTGTTGTTTATGAATGTGGTGGAATACTGTTGCCCAATAAGAAAAGTGATTATGAAGAATACAGTAAGGCATAGGAAGACAATATGAACTGAGGCAGTATGAAGTAAGTATAAGTAGGACCAAGAAAACAATAGATACAAAGACTCTAACAATTTAAATGGCAAAACCAAAACCAAAAATGAAAATGAACTATATTTAATAACAATGACCAACCTTGGAACTGAAGAACTTATATGAGAATGCATTTCCCTACCTTTTTTGTAGAGATAGGGGACTATGGCTATGAAATGTTGTGTATACTGCTGCGCATAATGGGCACCACTGCTCAGTGGTTAGTTTTGCTGAACTGTTTTTTTTTTTTACTTTTTTTTATTCTTCATTACAAAAATTGAAGAGAAGGAAGGGATATATTGTTAAAGCTGACTTTTTAAAAAATATCAATAAAAATATTTCTTAAAGACTTATCTTGTATTACCAACCTTTTTCCTCAATTCATTAAAAAATGAGGTGTGGAAGTGGAAAAAGTTCTGGCTTTAGAATCAAAGGTCTTAGCTCTGAATACTGGCTTCTCTGGAGGTACTAGTCTGAGAGGTTCCTGGGGCCTGAAAGCTTAAGCTGCTTGCTTGTAATGTCATATAAATCATCTGTCAGAAGCTGACTTGAACCCAGATATTCCTGCCAGCACTCTATCTATTACAGCATGTGGCCTCTTGAGGAATTTTCAATAAAACAAAGATTACTATAAACTTTATGATCTTGATTGTAAAAACAGAAGGCAAATTCTTTTACGCATTTCAAGGCTGAGGATATCTACACAATCATTAAAAGAAGATGGAGGCATTAGTTTATTTCCTTACTCACTCCCTTTCCTAGATGAATTTAAATAAGAAAATACAATATATCAGAAACATAGGCAGAGCTATAACCAGGAATTTTTGCCCAAGGCAAGCAGCATGAAGCACTTCCTCAGCTGACTAGGGAACAGGGTGGGAAGCTGAGAAGAGATCCTGGAACACCCAGGCGCAAGGTCAATTCTAGGGAGGCTACCCTGTGTATGCCAGAGGTAGGGTGGGGAGAAGAGAACCAAGAATATCTTATTTTAACTAATGGCTCTTACTAACTCGGTGATAAGCTTGGTTGTTTGTACTGTTGCTAAAGGACTGCAAGAGCTGTCAGCCCTCTAGATTTGAGGCTTTCAGACAAATACCTAATTACTCTACCAGAGCCGTGGCTCTGATCCTAGAAATAATTTCTTGAACAACTGTCCCTCAATTGTCAAGCAATGAACCCAGTATGACCACTAGAGCAAAGACTTCCACAGAACTCTGCTTTAGCCATATTAAACAAACTTCTGAAGAGACTGGTTGGTTATTTTGGGTTTGAGGGAAGGGGCAATGACTGAATTCTCAATCACTGTCTATGAGCTATAGTTCTAGCATACCATATATATTCTTATATATATATATCTATATCTATATCTATATCTAGTATACTAGTTCTATATTCTAGTATATTTAAGTTACTTTAGGAGTCAAGGAACATTCTGACATAAAAACAGAGAATTTCTATTCCTATTGCCCCTGTATTCATTTTCTAAGAATGACTTTAAAATTGAACCATTTTCAAATGGTTAGTTTCACAGCAAGATATTAGTATTTTGGAAACTATGGAAAGGCTTTAGAAGGCCAATTAGAACTTCTCAAAGCAGCCAAAACAAGTTCCATGCTTTTTTAACGTAGGGATTCTGCTGGTTTGGTAGCAATAAGAAACTACATCAGGATTTGTAAGATATGACAAAAAGCTTTGCAACTAAAAACTACACAATGAACAAACAGAATCTTCTTGGCTAGGTTTTTAGTACTGAAAAATGTATATGTTGCTAGTATATATAATATATAAGCTTTCTCTTTACTTTGCCATGGTGCTTCTTTCATATATATGTATATATAGATATACACACATACTATATATGTAATATATACACATGTAATATACAAATATATAACATAATACTACTATATAATATATATGTATAATATATGTATAATATAAATATAGCCTATGTTACATTTTATATCTGTTGTAACTATATAAAATATCATACATGTATATGTATATATATGTGATATAGCTATATTACATGTGCATTATTTACATTATTACATTATTATTACATTACATTATTATATGTGCAAACCTACATTTACATATGAGAAGCAGCATAGTGAAGAGAGGTCCCCTCTTGGTTTCCTGGATGAGTCTGCCTCAGTTCAAATCTAGACACATCCTAGTTATGTGAGCAGGGGTGAGTCACTCCAGCTTCAATACAATCAACAGTCTAAAACTTTATGTTATACAATTGCTGCTGATTCTCTTTAGTGAAGGTTCCACACTGAGAGTTTCCCTACAACAATGAAATCACAAGTCTGTTCTCAAAACAGATCACCTCTAAGCTATATATGTATTACCACACAGAGATACTAAATTAAAGTTTAATCAACTAGTTAATTTTAAGAAGCTAGTGTGGGTCCAGCTCTGTGCCAGGTATATGGGGAATCAAAGGAAAGACAGGAGCTTTCCTTTTGGTTTAGCTCAGGACAGAAAACTAACAAAAAAAATTTAAGTACTGAGTTATTGTAGTTTAAACTATATTTAAATATTTGATTAACTACTAATTACATGTTGTTTGTCCTTCATTTTCAAAGAGGCCCAATGACATCACAGGCAATGTCTTGACTGGAGGGTGAATTGGATTTAAGTGAGGCAGAGTTGTACAGTTATCAGCCTCACTCTCTCTTCCAGAGTCACTGAAGTACAGTGGCAAGACAGAAGTCAGGGCAGCTGGTGATGGCTCATGATGCAGTGGATGACCTTTGCACCTCTGATGTCTGACCAAGTTGTAAGCACTCCACAGCACCTGCTTCAGCTGCCTTCATGGCCATTGGAACAAATTATTCTCATCCACATTGTGCAGGGGAAGCCTTCACATGCTTGGAGTAGACATCCCCCTAACTCAGTGACAGGTTTAAGGCCCATCAGTTACCCTCAACCTGGCTTAGCCTGTCTGCCAAGAAGGTTTACCAGGGTGTGGCCACTGCACATGCTACAGCTTTTTGGAGCCACAGGTGAGAATGGAATGACAAGTAGAGAGCAGAGTAGCCCTGAAAAGGGCTCAACAAGCCCTCACACCAGGGGTGCTAGTCCTCAATGATCACTTCACACACCCCATTTATATACTCTAATTATAACTGGCATAGGGTATAGAGAGGTGCCCTTGGAGTCTGGAAGCTGTGAGTTGAGAGTCCTGCCTCTGACCAGTCCCGGCAGAGTGAGCTGGGCAAGTCACTCAATCCTCAGAGCCTCAGGTAACTAATATGTTGCAAAGTAGGTGGTCAATCTACACTAGTAAAGAGAATTTCCTCTCTGTGCCAGTGAAATCAAAGGTCTGATCCCCCCTTAATTAAGCAGAGTTATTGTCAAATGTTAATTTTAACTACCCTAGGAGTTTAGAGAAGAAATTAATGTGGCCTGGAAGAATCAAAGAAATCATTCACTGTATCAGCTGGTAAAACTTAAGCTGGGTCTTAACATATATGTAAGATTTAGGGAAGCAGGAAAAAGGGACATTAAAGGTGAAAATATGACAGGAATAAAGCAGGGAGATAGAAATGTAACATATTTATATTTAGGAGCACTTCCTTTAGAAACATCTGGAGTTGGGGGAGACCTCATATTTTAAAATGAAACACAATTTAGCAAAAATTAGGTGACTGATTCTCATTTTGACAATATTTGACCTCATGACTTAGGATAGCTTCCAAGAACTGCATGTTTTAGATATAAGGTCAACAGTACAAACTTAGAAAGCTGGTGGATGTAATGCTTCATACTTCATCTGAATGTATGCAAGAATAGCAAAAAAAAAAAATCAACAACAGCAACAATTAATTTAAGCATTTCACTTATTCCTTGTCACTTATTAAACATTCATAATGAGTAAAACTTTAGGGAAGATGTACTTTCTACACTAGTGAGGTCAGTCTGTGGATTTCACCTTAAGTCCTAGAAATAAAAATCTGCAATTATGTCCCTATAAAGAGCTCTAATTTCATCAATTGAGAATATAAAAACATTTAGAAAAATGCCCCTGGAATGCTATAGACATGTACAGGTCTCTAGACCCCTTTAAGGACTCACATTCCCAGGAAACTATCAATTCAATTTACTAAATGCAATCCCTAAATACCAGGTTTGACCATATCACTCAAGTGCTCAATAAATAATAGTGGTTCCATATTACCTTCAAGACTGAATACAAACTCCTCTGTTTGGCATTTAAATCCTTTCACAAACTAGCTTCAAACTACTTCTTTCACCCTTATTATATGTTATTTCCTCTTTCTGTGGTCCACCCACACAAGGGATCTTGCTGTTCCCCACATAGACACTCTATTTCTTGTCTGCATGGTCTTATGTTGGCGATCTTTAATTCCTGGCATGTACTTCCTCCCTGCTCTGTCTTGACTTGTCTTTTAGAATCCCTACATTCCTTTAAAACTCAGCTCAAGTGCAAGCTCTTACATGATATCTTTCCTGATCTAGCCGTTAGTACATTTCCTCTAAGATGACCAAGTATTTTATTTGTATTTTTCTCTATATGTATATCTATACATCTATCTACATACATGTAGGTATACATTTTCTCACCCTCTAGAATGAATACAAGCACTATTTCATTTTTATCTTTTATCTTTGTATCTTCACTGCCTAGCACAATTCCTAGCACTAAATAGGTTCTTAGTAAGAACTTTTTGATTGATTGGGTTCAACAAATATTTATTAATGCCCATTATCTGCAGAGACTGTGATAGTCTCTAGAGATATGGGGATTCAAATATGACATTAAAAATGGCACCTGCCAACATCCAGGCTGCGGGATCACAGAAAAGAGACAAGCTACTCAGTAATGAAGATCTAACCCATACACAGCATTAACATCATTCAGATTAGGGAAAGAGCTGTTGTCAGCACAAGGACCTAATTTAAGGAAGATGGTACATGATATAATGAGGCAGTGTGTAAAATGATCTTGCAATGTATAGGAAAGACAGAGACTACCACTGAGCTTAATCATGTAATATTATCATTATGTAAAATGCTATCATTTCATTTTGTTACATAAAAAATAAACCTAGGAAAAGCATGATAGAAATACAGAATTCAGATATTTGCTTGGAGAGAGGAGTGATTTTATTGATTCTTGGCACTCTTTCTTCTGGCTGTGACAATTGAAGACATTTAATCCACCTCGTAAGCACCACTAGATTGGCCAGCTTCTTGAGTTGTCTTATGTAGGTCAAGGGGATGTTGAAATAGGATTTGTTTAAAGAATTCAGGACCTACCAAGATTTTCTTTCTTTCTTTCCTGTCACCACCTCCCCTAAACTTTAGTACTGTCTCAGAACAAAGACGTTGTTGCAGTTGACTACCTATTTCTGATTACTTGTGAACTACACTAACTACAAATACGTCTCTGTCTTCTGCTAAAGAGAAAGGATTTCTGTAAAAATTGCAGATGAGCAAGCAGTAAGATTTGTAGATTATGCCCCAAAGCAAAAAAGCAAAGTTGACAGCAACTTTGATACTTCTAACACCACAGAAAAATTGAGATGACAAAATTATGATCTTATTGAACAGATAAAATAGATTTTACTCTGTCATCGTTTTATTAACAAACAATTCTTTTCAGCATATATCTGAGCACAGACAGACTTTTGTTCCCAAGCCCTTTATCCTTGTGAGTACTTTAGTAACAAAGCAACACTGGGGGTAAATGAAGTACCACACTTTTAAAATCAGTGTTTTTCACACTGTTTTCATAGACAGTTCCATGAATTCTCTCTAGAGACATTTTGAAAAAGAAGACATGTTCTATTCAGGTCTACTTAACATGCAATGAAACCACATCAAGGATTCAAGTTTGGAGGCCCCCAAAACAATGAAGTGTTCACAAGCTCAGAAAGTTTGGAAAACCACTAATTTAAATAAGTCATCAAAGACTGCTATTTACAAGAAAGGGTTGCCAAAACATTAACTCATCTTCCCTTGTATCTCTCCAGCAAGATCTCATTTAAGTTCAATACTGATTTAATTAAGTTAATTACATTATTTAATATTCCCAAAGTAGGTAGTTACTGTTTTTCCCATTTTGTAAATGGGTTTAAAACAGATTAAAGCAGGTGAAGGATTAAAGGTTTCTATGTACAAACTCAACAAATATAAAATGCAATTCCCCCGAAAGGCTGCATCTACTCCCCAAGAGAGTCTAGATTTTTTACCCACAATCAGAAAAAGTGGGTGAAATGATTAGTTGCAGCTTCAATATTGCTAAATATTTAAAATTGAAACCCCTTGGATGAATACTCATGTCACATTCACATTTGATGACTTTTGGAAAATTGTTTTTTAAACCAAGAACTTTCTGGTTTATGCTAACTTTGCTTCTGGTATATGCTGTGCACTCCAAATGTCTCTTTTCCTTTCTTTTCTCTTCCCTTTTCTTTTTTTTTCTGGCCAAGCAGAGTAAAGCACCTCAGAAGGAAATAAATTATGACTCTGTGAATAGCATGGAAAAGACTGGCCCTAGGCATGGGTAAGTATAGGCATACACTTTACTATTCTGAGTTGTCCATTAAGAATGGTAATTAATAGCTTTGAAAATAAATGCTTGGAAACAGGAAAAAAAACAAAATTAAACTTTTAAAAAAATCCATTAAATGGTATTGAGTTTCACTTATGGGCAAGTAAGTAGTAATTTAGAATAATATACATAGCAAAATCAAAACATCCATTTTGGCATAATCTCAAGCTAGTATAATCTCAAGTCATTATAATCAATGAGTTCAGTTATCCTCCTATGCCTTTTTATGAACTCATTCAATCCCTGCCCACTAGAGCTCTTAGAAATAACTGTCTAAATAAGGAAGATAAAGAAAACTAGAAAGCAATATTCCTAATTAATACCTATTCAAGAAAATTAAATAAAATAGCAAAGAGGCTATAGCAACATATGAAAAGATTATAACCAGATGGATTTATTCCAAGCATTCAACATTTATTCCATACATATGAACATAACACAATATTAAAAAGATGAGAAAATTTAAATGAAAATCACAGAAAAAACCTTTGACAAAATATAAGACTCATTTTTTAATAACGTTAAAAAGCATAAGAATGGACAGACTCTTAATATGCTAAATAGGACATAGCTAAAACCAAGAGCTAGTATTACCTGAAATGCATAAATGACTACGTGCCTTTTCAAGAAAATCAGGGGTAAAGCAAGGGTGTCCTTTATTATCACTATTATTTGATCTAGCACTACACTAGCACTAAACTGGTGATAGAAAAACTAGCAACAGTAATAAGATCAGAAAAAGAGATGAAGGGCATAATTATGGTCAGATAGGAAATAAAATCATTGCTATTTGTAGTCAATAGACTTAGAGAATTCTGGAGAGTCAACTAAATTTAATTGAAACTGTATTTCCAGCAAAGTTGAAGGGTATACAACAAATCCGCAAAATCATATATTTTGAGGTATATTACCAGCAAAACTCCTTAGGAAGAATTAGAAAAATAAAATTCATTCAAAATAATTAGAAAATTCTGTAAAAAAATATTTGGGAGTCTACTTGCCATGACACAAATAAGAATTATGAATACAGCTATAAAATATTCTTTCTAGAAATAAAAACAAACTTAAATAATTGGAGAGATATTAACTGCTCATTTCCAGACTGTGCTAATATAATAAAATAATATTTCCTAAATTAATTTACATATTCAACAATATGCCCATCAAATTACATTTATTATATATATATTATATATATTATAAAGATGAGAAAAAAATGACAAAATTCACATGAGGAAACAAAAGTTAAAGGAATACATTTTTTTTTAAAGTAGGAAAGGAGGAGGTTTAGGATTACTAGATCTCAGACTATAGTACTAAGCATTAACCATCAAAATTATTTAATGCTGGTTTCAAAATAAAAAAGTTGATCAGCAGAACAGATTAGGTATACAACATACAGAAGTAACATAGTAGCATAGTGTTTAATGAACCCCAAAACCCTTAGTAGTCTAAGATAAAGATTTACTATTAAACAAAATCTTCTGGGAAAACTGGCTATTAATGTGGCAGAAATTAGGTTGAGAACAACATTCATACCATAATGAGCTCCAAATGAATACATGAATGAATATAAAGGGTCATATAAGCAAATCAGAGCAGCAGGGATAGAAAAGACCACAAGAGATAAAACAGATTAATTATATAAAAAACTTTTTGCATGAAAAAAAAATTAACACAGTTAAAATTACTTTTTAAATTAAAATGTATTTTTTAAATGAAAATCTACCTTCTCTTTCATCCCTCCCCCACTGAGAAAGCAAGAAAAACAAAACCCATTACAAATGTGTATAATTTAAAAAAAAAAATAACTCCCACTTTATTGATGTCCAAAAAAATTTTCTCAGTCTTCAACCTGAGTCTATCACCTTTCTAAAAGGAGGTAAATAGCATGTCTTATTATCAGTCCTCTAGAATTGGGGCTGGTTACTGCATTAATTAGTGCTCCTAAGTCTTTCAAAGTCGCTAGCTGTGACAATTTTGTTGTTATTTTATAGTTTTCCTGCTTCTGTTCACTTCGCTTTGCATCAGTTCATATAATTCTTACCAGGCTTTTCGGAAAACATCTCCTCCTTAATTATTTCTTATAGCACAATAGAATTCCATCATATTCATATACCATAACATGTTCAGTCATTTCTTAATTGATGGGCACTGCTCTTAAATTCAAATTCTTTGCCACTGCCAAAACAGCTCCTATAAACATTTTTGTATATATGGGTCCTTTTCCTCTTTCATTGATCTTCTTTAGATATAAACATAGCAGTTACATCACTGGGTCAAAAGGTATGCACAGTTTTATTGCTTGTGGACACTGTCCCAAATTGCTTTCCAGGATGGCTAGACCAATTCACAGCTCTACCAACGATGCATTAGTATACCTTTTTCTCGATGGCCCTTCCAGAATTTGGTTTTTTTGGGGGTCAACTTAGTCAATCTGATGAGTATGAGATGGAACCTCAAAGTTGTTTAAATTTGCATTCTTTTAATTATTAGTGATTTCATGCATTTTTTTTCATATGGCTTGGGTTTCTTTTCTTGAAAATGGTTTATTCATATTCCCTGACCACTTATCAATTGGAAAGTGGTTCTTATTTTTCTAAATTTGAATCAATTCCCTATATATCTTAGAAATGAGACCTTTATCAGAGAAACTTGCTGCAAGGATTTTTTTTTAACCATTTACCTGCTTCTCTTCTAATTTCAGCAACACTGATTTTGATTGTGTAAAAACTTAACTTTTTTTGTAATCAAAATTGTCCATTTTACCTCCTGTGATCTTCTCTATCTCTTGTTTGATCAAGAACTCTTCTCCTATCCATATGTCTGATGGGTAATTTTTTCCTTGCTCTTCTGATTTATGATATCCTCCTTTATATCTAAATCCTATACCTATTTGAAATTTATCTTGATATACATTGTGACATATTAGCCTATATCTATTTTTAGCAAAACTGTTTTCAAGTTTTCCCAATGGATTTTGTTGACGGAGTTCTTGCCCCGGTTGTGGAGTCTTTGGATATATTAAATACTAGGCTACCGGCTTATTTGCTTTTGTTTATTATATACCTAATCTATGCTACTGATCCACCTCTCTATTACTTAATCAGCACCAAATTGTTTTGATAATTACAGCTTTGTAGTATGATTTATGTGGGTTTATTTTATATTGTACAACTTTATTAAAGTTGTCCATTGTTTCCATTAGTTTTTCAACTGACTTTCCAGAATTCTCTAAGTGAATCATCATGTATATCACCCACCAAAAAGTGGTAATTTTATTTCCTCTTTATCTATGCTTATTTCCTCAATTTTTTTCTTGTCTTATTGCTATAGCTAGCATTTCTGACACTATATTGAATAGTAAAGAGTGATAAAGGACATCCCTTATCCTACTGGAAAGGCCTTTCTATAGTTTACCCTATTACAGGTAATATTTGCTCTTGGTTTTATATATGTATTTAATCTCCTTGCTAATATTTTATTTAACATTTTTGTATCAATGTTCATTATAGATACTGGTCTATCATTTTCTTTCTATGTTTTGAGTCTTCCTGATTTGTGATATTTATATCACATAAGGAATGTGGTAGGACCCCTTCTTTTCTTATTTTTGTTCAAGTAGTTTATATAATATTAAAATTAATTGTCCTTTAAAAGTTTGATAGAATTCACATGTAAATTGATCTGTTCCTGTGTTCATATGGCTTGTTCAATTTCTTTTTCTGAGATTGGCTTATTTAAGTCTTCTATTTTTTGTTCTGTTAATATGGTCATTTTATAGTTTTATAAATATCCATTTCATTTCAATTGTCAGTTTTGTTAGCATGGGATTAGGAGAAATACTTACTAATAATTTATTTTATTTATTTTCATTGGTTATGAATTAATCTTTTTCATTTTTGATTCTGATTTTAAAATCCTGTTAAAGTTTATCTATTGTTTTTTATAAAAAATAGCTCCTAGTTTTATCTATTATTTCAATAAGATTTTTAAATTTTGCTTTAATTTTTTTAATCTTTCCTTTGATTTTCAGTGTATCTATTTTGGTGTTTAATTGAGGGTTTTTAATTATTTGGGTTTTCTAGTTCTTGGTTTTTTCTTTAATTATTTTCATGTGTAAGTCACTGATGTTTTCTATCTTACTTTTATTACTGAAAGTGTTTATAGATATAAATTTTCCCGTAAGTACTGCTTTAGCTGCATTTCCCCAATTTTTTATGTTGCCTCATTGTTACCTTTATCTTAAGTAAAATTATCTTTGCTCTGTCTTTCAGGTAGAATTAGAAAGGAAAGAGTTAAATGGAACAAAAAATTCTTTGGATCAAGTTTCTCTGAGAAAGATCTGACATCCAAGATATATAGGAAATTGATTAAAATACATAAGAAATTCACCAATTAATAAGAGGTCAAAGGATATGAGCAGGTGGTTCTCAAAAGAAGAAATACAAATTATTAACAACCCTATGAAAAATGTTTAAAGTTTCTTATAAGAAGAAAAATGAAAATAACCATAAAGTTCTATCTCACACCCTTAACATTGGCGAAGAAGGAGGAGGAGGAGGAAGATGAGAAAGAGGGGGAAACAGGTACATAAATGTATTGTTTATAAAGCTATGAATTGGTGCTTTCATTGTGGAAAGCAACCTGTAACTATACCCCAAAAGTCAATCCCATGGATACCACTATTAGACACATGCCCCAAAGAGATCAAAGAAAAAGGAAAAATGCTCACATGTAAAAATATATCCATAGCAGTTCTTTTGATTTTGCCAAGAACTGAAAATTAAGGAATTGTCCATCATCTGGGGAGTGGCTGGACAGATTAAAATACATTAATATAATAGAATATTATATTGCATCATAAAAATGATGAAAGAATAGATTCAGAGAAACCTAGAGAATCTTATCAGTTAAAGTAGAATGAAATTAGTAGAAGCAAACAATGACTAAAACAACATAAAGAAACAAAATTTTGAAAAGTTTAAGTGATGTGATCAATGCAATAACCAAACATGATTCCAGAGGGCTAATGATAAATTAGAGGTGATATGCAGAATGAGACATAACATTTTTCAGGCACTACTAACATGCAGATTCATTTTGCCTGACTATGCTTATTTGTTACAAGAAAAGACTTTTTGGGGTGGGAGTGAGGAGTAGGTATGGTATATATAAATATGTTATAAAGGGAGAGGAGGTGAGTAATTGATGAAAAAAAGAAAAGTAAAAGAGTATTAATAAAACATTTAAAAATCCACAGAAGAGAACGAAAGAATATTCAAGTGATCAGGACAGCTTTGAAACTAATATGTTGAATTTGTTAATTACTTTAAAAAACAAATCTCTTGATATATGATTTATACAATTATGCTTGATGATTTAAATTAGAGTCTCCAAGTGGGTGGTGGACTATAATGTCAATATGCTTGGAAAATCTTTCAGCCTGAAACACTTTACTTTTTACTTGGCTTTATTTTTAGTCCTTGTTCAGAAGCTTCTATGATTTGACAATAATAATTAATACTCATAGGATTAAGGTGCAAAGTGCTTTATATACATTACAAATGACACACTACAGAAAACACACATACATGCACACAGAAATTATGGACTTTTAAGAAACTGATAGTGATGATATAATCCTGAAGAAGACAGAGTTGAGAGGAAGTAATTGCTCTCATGGAAATGTCAGAAAACCTGGGCTAAAATTTCAGCTCTGACACTAGCTACATAACCATGGGAAAAGCACTTAGCCTTAATCTCTGAGCCTTAATTTTCTCATGTACCTCACATGGGACTTGTGAAGAAAGTACTTTGTAACACTGACAATGCTACAGAAATATGAGCTGTTACTATTTTTCTTTACCAGACTGTATACTCTTCCCCTTTCATTAGGTTAGTTGTTTTGTTCCTGAGTGTTCCTGATCAAGTGAAAATCAATCCAATAAAATATATTTAGGTTCTACCACATGCAAGCACTATGCTAGGTCTTGGGTATATCAATAAACAAACAAACAAAAAAAGAATGAACGAATGAATAAATAAAATGATATCCCCTGCTCTCAAGGAACTTGCAGTCTAGTAGAGAGATAAGCCACACCGCATAAGTAATAAGTAAGATAATAATAAGATAAACTCTATATTTGAGACAAATTGGCATACTTGCTGTTCCCCTTACATAATATTTCATCTCCTGTCTCCATGTCTCTCCTGTCTCCATCCCTAATGCTTCCTCCTCCTTTCTCTCCCAAAGCCTCCCCAAGTTCTTTCAAAGCTCAGTTCAAATGTCACTTCCTACAGGAAACCTAATTTGATTCTGTTTAGATGCAAGAAATTAACCTGGAAATTAATTTGTATCTGTCTTTTATTTAATTTTCTGTGTTTCTGTCATTTTACCCAACCCCCCAAGAGACTATTACCTCTTTTAAAGTATCAAGATTTTTGAGGGCAGCAAGGTGGCCCAGTGGGTAGAGCACTGGCCCTGGAGTCAGGAGGACCTCAGTTCAAATCTGGCCTCAGACACTTCACATTTATTAGCTCTGTGACCCTGGGCAAGGTACTTAACCCCATTGCCTAGCCCCCCAAAAAAGTATCAAGATTTTTGTTGTGATCTATATATATCTTCAGCACCTAATAGAGTACCTGGAACACAGGAAGCACTTAATAAATCCTGTTGAATGAGATATATTCACAAGCAACTAGAAAATGGAAGATTCAAAGAACAAGGGACTATTTCAGGATGGGATGATCAGGAATGGTGAATGTTGTGGTGGTAACTGAACTTGGCCTTGAAGGGAAAGGATACTAACAGGTAGAGAAGAGGAAGAGATGGGATATGGATGAATGAGTCAGAGAAATAAAGAGTAATTAAGTAATAAGCTCCTGACTAGTTTCTACCTTCAATTATAGTGTAATAGATTTAGAGTTAAAAGAGATTTTAGAAGTTATCTAGCTCAATCTCTTCATTTTATAGATGAGAAAACAGAGACCCAGAGAGATTCAGTGACTTAAGGTCATAGTAGTAAGTGTTAAACTAAGGATTTAAATTTACGGAACTATGTTTAGACAAAGCAGAGTCTTAACCCTCATGGAACTCACAGTCCAATAGAGGGACAAGACACAAATATATACAGTTGTTTTTGAAAGAGGTGGTGGTGGGGAGTTGGATGGGTATCAGAGCTGTGATATCACTGGTACATGGAACTCCCACTGAAGGAATTGCCTCTTCCAGCACAGGTCAGAACACGCTCTGCAATTTATAATCTTAAAAAGTTGCCAAGAACACGGAGAGATTAAAAGGCTTGATCAGTCACTTAGCCAACATGTATAAACAGTGGGACTTGAACCCACGCCTTCCTGCTTCCAGACTAACTTTCTATTTCTCTTCTCAAGGCTTCATTCCAGACTTCCTCCACTATGGCCCAGAAATCTCTCCATCTTGGAAACTCACTTCACATTCCAAGTACCCTCTGCCCCAGAAGCCTCTCACTTTGGTTGGATGGTTCTTCCCAGAACTTCCATTTAAGGAGGGCACTCAGGCAAGCTGTGTTTCATTCTTTTACAGGCTGTACTCTGCACCATCTCTGTCATTACCTTGCCAGGTACCTTCATCCCCCACCCCCTCTTCAGCTTCCTTTTTAATATGTTGTCTTCCTGTACTAGAATTGGCAGCATAGTGCACAAAACACTGGGTTTGTAGTTAGGAAGACATGAATTCAAATCCAGCCTCACACACTTAACAACTCTCATGTAATCCTGGGCAAGTTCCTCTATTTGCCTCAATTTCCTCATCTGCAAAATTAATATAATAATAGCACCTACCTCCCAGGACAGTTCTGAGAATCAAATGAGATAATAACTGAAAGCACTTAGCACAGTGCCTGGCATGTAGTAAGTGCTATATAAATTATAATTATTAATAATAAGAATTATTATTAAGTAATTTCCTTGAAGGCAAAGACTAGCTTCCCTTTTGCTTGTACGTATAATATTCCCAGTGCTTTGCACAAATGCTTGTTGACTGACTACTCATTATGCCTTGTTGCCTCTCCAAAATGGAACTTGTTATCTACCTACCCCAACTTCCAAACTTCTCCATTTCTGTTGAATACATCACCATCCTTACAGTGACCTAGGTTCACAACCTTATAATCATCCTTCACTCTTCCTTTCCTATACTTCCTAGACAGCATCAATGGCTAAGATGTGTGGATACTACCTCTTAAACATCTCTTGAACCATCCCCTTCTGTCCACTGACCTGGCCACTCCCCTATCACAGGCCTTTATCTCCTCTCATTTAGATTATTACAACAGCTTCCAAATTGGAATCCTAGCTTCCAGTCTCCCTCCTTTCCAATCCTATCCTCTACATAGATTCCAAAATAATCTTCTTAAAACAAAAATCTGATTATATCACTATTTTACTCAAGAGTCTTCATGCATTTCCCTGTGCCTCCAGGATAAAATACAAATCCTTCAGTTTGGAATCATTATAGAGTATTTGAGACAAATTTTTATTTAATTTATTAAAAATTTATTTATTTAAGGGGCAGCTAGGTAGTACAGCGGATAGAGAAAGAGCCTGGAGTAAGGAAGACTCATCTTCCTAAATTCAAATCCTGCCTCAGACACTTACTAGCTATATGACCCTGGGCAAGTCACTTAATCCTGTTTGCCTCTGTTTCCTCATCAGTAAAATGAACTGGAGAAAAAAATGGCAAACCTCTTCAGTATCTCTGCCAAGAAAACATCAAAAAGCCAATACAAAGAGTCTGAAATGACTGAAAAACATCTGATCTTGATCACTTAGTTAACCTTTGTACAAAAATCTTATGAATAGGTCACATTGTCCTGGTACTATCTTCACATTTTTTCTTCTTGCCAACATCCTAGAAATAGTGTTTAGCTACATTACAATAATGATGCCTCCACAATGCCACTCATAATGCATTTCTGGGCTAAAAGTGAACACTGAAGAAATATGATTGCTAATAAGATTTTAAAGGTACAGCAGCAAACTGGTATTATCAGCTGAGCATTTGGATTCATTAAAATTTGCTTAAGCAAAATTCAGTTTCCATAGAATCTCAGGAAAGACTTCAGAGGTTCTTTATCCCAATATTACCACATATACTAATTTGCTGAGGACTTAAAGAAATACTCATGTTTTATACTAATTTTAAATAAGAGGCAGCATTATAAAATGGGTAGTGAGCTAGCTTTGGAGGCAGGAAGATGTGAGTGCAAGTCCTGTCTCTGACACACACTGGCTGTGCAACCCTGGGCAGGTTGCTTAACCTTTCAGTGATTGTTCAGTCCTGTCTGACTCTATATCACCCGGTAGACCATAGCACACCAGTACTGTCCATGGGGTCTTCTTGGCAAAGATACTGGAGTGGTTTGCCAGTTCTTTCTCCAGCTCATTTTACAGATGAGGAAACTGAAGCAAAGAGGGTTAAGTGACTTGCGCAGGGTCACACAGCTAACAAGTATCTGAGTTCGGATTTGAATTCAGGTATTCCTGACTCTAAGCCCAGTGCTCTATCCACTGAGCCACTGAGTTGCCACCTAAAGTCTCAGTGCCCTTGGGGAACTCTTGTAGCCCATAGTTTGCAAAAGCGTTTTCCTGTTTATTTTGGGAGAGGGGAGTTTTTTTCATCTGTGTTCTCTATATCAGTGAAACCATAGGTATAAAACATAAAAATTCTAAAATGATAACTTGTTTGGGAAATGAAAAGGCCAAGGAGCCTTCTATTTATCAAACAATAGGAATGTGTTTTTATAGGAGGGAATGATTATTTCCAATGAATAATTTAAATAAAATCTACTGTTTTTACTCTACAAACTCTCTTTGTTAACTTAGACTCAGAAAATTCTGTAATAGCTGTATTAGTTCCTACTAAGATAAAAATTCATGGCCAGGCTCAGTGAGAACACTTCAGACCTTCAAGGTAAGCAGGACTGCTATTGTTATTCAATATATCTATTTAAATTTGGTTTTTTTGGGGGGGTTGTCATGGACCCTTTTGGCAGTCTGGTGAAGCCTATTGACTTCTCCTCAGGATATGTTTTTTCTAAATGCATAAGATAAAATATATGATTATGAAGGAAACCAATTATATTGAAATATAATCATCACAATATTTTTAAAAGTAGTTCAGGAATCCTAGGTTAGGAGCCTCTGACCTAGAGAGATCACCAGAGTGTGACCTTACATGTCATCTAGTAAAACACTTTTATTTTATAAAAGAGGAAACTGAGGCCCAGAAAGGTTCACACAGCTGGCAGAGTCAAGATTTGAACCCAGGCTTTCTACAAATCCAGTGTACCTTCTGGGGCATATTGTAGAAGGCAGGTATTTATGTTAGCCCAGGGCTTCTGTGGTGGTAAAATAGTACAGAAATTTTTCAAGCACTTGGAAATGATCACGTACCCTTTACATAACAATAATCTCCCTGAATAATGCATGACTAAACACTGTGAGGACCTGGAAAGGTGTTTGCCAGACATATGGAAGTGGCTGAAAAAGGAAAATTATTCCAGGCTGATCCTTTCTGGTCATCCAGTTTTAAGCTTTTCAAAGGCTTTATCAGAATATGTGCACAGGTAAATAACATTGGAACACAGAGAAGGAAAAATTTTTTTGTTTATGAAAAAGGGAAAGATGCTGACACTTCTAATGATGAGGAATAGGTTACCTGACTTTTACTGGGCAGAAAATAGTTTTCTCATAATTACTTGGTATTCTGGGAACCAAGTGAAGATGACTACCTATCATTAGCATTTTTAACACAGGAAAGTATGGTAATCTCCATCAGCTCCATACTGTATTGTCGCTTAAATTCTAAACCCAAAAGGAAGAATAAGAAGGAAATTCTGAAGTCGCCAGCCTGGGGCAAGTGAGAAATAAGAAGCCAATTTCCAGATCTAGTAAGATACTAAGATGAAGTAAATATTGTTTTGGAATTCAGGAGAAAGGCTGGGACTGGAAGGCCTTCAATATGAATGAATCCTGTTGGTATAAAATGACTTCAGCAAAAACAAAACAAAACAGAAAAAAAAAACAAAAAAAAGAAACCCACACATTTTGAAAAAAAGAAGCAAACAAAACATTTAACTATAGAAACTCCAAATAAACAAAAAGAAAAAAAAAACACAAAGGAACTCCTAAGGGGATAAGGGAATAAAAACTAAACTGGTACTTTCATGACCCTTGGTATACCTGCATGACATTATGGTAAAGTGAATAGAAATATAAATCCAATGGGCTCAATGTTCTTTTTTTGAAGGTCAATGATATGATGATATGGATAAAAAGCAAGAAAGAAGTCTCTCCCTACACTCCTTCCAATTCTTTTTTGCTAATGGATTTTTTGGGGGGGAAGAAGAAGAATAGTTTCTGTTGGGTGGTTGATTCATACCTAGGTCCCAACCAATTTTAGGGTTCTGCAACCGGAATAATATGTGGGTAGAGAATTCCAATATGGAGCTTGGATTCAGGTTAGGTTCTACCATTTTGGAATCACATGCCCAGGATCTCTGTGGTTGTAGCTATCAAAGAATCTCATATGATCTTAGCATTCAAGAGATACCTTGTTGGAAGAGAGTCTTTAAGATTAGTTAGATGAGTTAGATGACCCCTTCCTCCTACATAGGTATGCACATGGTGGAGAATCAAGAGTGGATACCAGAGAAGAATGAAAACATGGCTGGCCTGGGTACTTTCCTTAAAATGAAGGTTCTGGGAGAACTCAACTTATTAGAAGAAAGGGGATGCTGGGGCGGAATGAATTTCCAGGGTAAGAAGGCTGCAGTGCATGGTGAAAAAAACCTGGGGAGTCAGGGCAGGATAGATCCTTGGGAAGAATGAGTTTAAAGATATGGTCTTCCATGGAAAATTACTTGATGCCCTTCTTTATTTTAATCAAGGATACCCTCAATGGGTGTACAGATGGCAGAATCAGAATCTAAGAGTTGGAAGAGACCTTAGAGGTTGCCTCATCAAACTTACACCTGAGCAAGAATCCCTTCTGCATCTTAGCCAATAAATAGTTTCCAGCCTTTGATGAAGACTTCTAGGGAAGTAGAAACTACTATCTACCAAGGCAGCCCATTTCACTTTGACATATCTCTGATTGTTCATAAACAACTCCAAACAATTAGCTGAGATGTGCTTATCTGTAACTTCCACCTACTGCTCCCATATCTCCCATATGGGGCCAGGCAGAACAAATCTAATCCCTATTCATATGCCAGCCATTCAAATTAAATTCCCCCATCACCACAGAAGTATTTTCTTCTTCAGGGAAAATGTATACAATTTTTTTTCATATGGTACCATATCATGGTCCTGCTCTAACCTCCACCTCTAAGTTGGGACTCCAGTGCCTGCCTTGTGTACCTGGGCTTCTTATTGGTGAGATTTCACCATTTACAGTCCAACTCAGACAACCAATCCTGTTCTTGCCCAGTCATCTTTGCGTCTTACAACTGAGCACTCTCAAACTGCCCCTCCCCCCCATTAAGCTCTGAAAACAGTAATGAAATCAACATTAACATTCTTGGAAAAGTCATATCAATCAATTGTTCTATGACTCAGTTCACCATCCCTGTGATTTCCCCAACCAAAATACCCCTCCCAAGTCGTCACTCTCCTGGAATGTAAGTTTCATGATAGCAGGAAGTATCTTGCTTTTTGTATTCCCAGCACTTCTTGCCCAGTACAGAGTAAGCATTTAATACAAGCTTGTTCATTTGTTTAATTTATTAATTCTTTATCATCTTTCTCAATTATATCCAGTTTTTCACTGTCCTTCCAGAAATGTGGCACTAAGAAGTGAACACAAAATTTGTTATGTGGTCTGAGACCATCTCATGCCTCATTCGGGACACTATCTCTCCTAATATTCCCTAACATAGGATGAGCTTTTTTTTTTTTGGTGGCCATATCATGCTTGATTATATTGAGTTTGGAGTAAATTAAACTGCCTCAGACCACTTTCAGATGAATTAGTATCTATCCACATCTCCTCCATCTGTACTCAAGAAATGAAAGCAAGGCAAAACAGGAATAGCCCAAAATAGCTACTACATTATATCTATGTAATGCTAAAAAATGACAAAAAGGTGTCGAGCATGTTGAGTGGGGCCTTTTTGGAGGATTAATGGGAGAAAAAAAACCAAGAAATTAATAGGATAAGCAGGTCTGGTTCAAACTACTGAAGGGAGCACCGACATTGATTAGATCACAGACTCATGTAACTACTCAAATGAGGTCCAGGAAAAGAGAAGGGAGATGGGTAACAAAGAGTGGAGAAACTATAAGAGGATATGATGGAGGGAAATGCATAATTAACAGTCATATTCATGAATGTAAATGGGATGAACTTGCACATAAAATTGAAGAGGATAGCAGAATGGATTAGAAAGTAGAATCTAACAATGTTGTTTATAAGAAACACATTTAAGACATAAAAACTCACCCACAGTTCAAAGTAGGGGCTGAAATAGAATTTGTTATACTGATTTATATATGTTTCTTCCCCTTTAGAATATAAGCTCCTTTAGGCATTTTTTTCATTGTATTCATTATATTCCTAATGCTTACCACAATGTCTAGCAGCCAGGAGGTACTTAATAAATGCTCACTGACTAATTATTCAGATAACTCAAAAAAAGTAGGAATAGCAACCAATCAACAAATATTTATTAAGTATGTGACTTCCTATTTTATCCAAAAAGGGAAGATGGCTGCCCAGTTTTTAGAACAAATATATGATTCAAATGTGTAGGTTTTTAAAAGTCCTTTTCATAACAATAAGTTTATTGTGGATTGTCAATTGCATGAAATAAACCTTTTTTCCCCTTAAAAATATTTACTAAGCACCTACTATGTGCTAACTGCTAGTAATAGAAGTAAAATAAATGAAACAATCCTTACAAGGAATTTACTTTCTAAACATGATCTCAGACAAGACAGCATTAAAAATAGAGATAGCTAATCTATAGCCATATGAAAAAATAAGCTAGCTCACTATTGATTGGAGAAATGCAAATTAAAACAATTCTGAGGTACTATCTCATACCTATTAGATTGGTTAACAGGACAGAAAAGGAAAATGACAAATGGTAGAGGGGGGTGTGGGGAAAATGAGACACTAATGCACTGTTAGTGAAGTTGTGAACTGATCCAACCATTCTGTAGAGCAATTTGGAACCATGCTCAAAGGGTTATAAAACAACACATACCCTTTGATCTAGCAATACCACTACTAGTCTGTATCCCAAAAGAGATGAAAAAAAAAACAAAAAGGAAAAGGACCTATATGTACAAAAATACATATAGCAGCTCTTTTCTGGGGGCAAAGAATTGGAAACTGAGGGGATGTCCATCAATTGGAGAATGACTGAACAAATTGTGGTATGTGATCATGATGGAATAATATTGTGCTATAAGAAATGATGAATAGGATGCTCTCAGAAAAACCTGGAAAATCTTACATGAGCTGATGCAAAGTGAAATGTACTGTGTACAAAGTAACAGCAATATTGTGCGATGATCAGCTGTGAATGACTCAGCTATTCTCAGCAATACAAGCAACTCTGAAAGACTTATGATGAAAAATGCTATCCATCCCCAAAGAAAGAACTGATGGTGTTTGAATACAGATTGGAGCACACTTTTTTTTACTTCCTTTATTTTTCTTGAGGATTTTTGTTTTGGTCTGTTTTCTTTCACAACATGACTATTATAGAAATGTTTTACATGACTGTGTGTGTATAACCTATATTGAATTGCTTGACTTCTCAATGAGGAGAGTTGAGGAGGGAGGAAGGGAGAGAATTTGGAACTCAAAGTTTTAAAAATGAATGTTAAAAATTGTTTTTACATGTAACTGGGGAAAAATAAAATACTAAATAAATTTAAACAAAAAACTAGAGATGGCTAAAATATATTTTTAAAAAGGGAACCACATTATGCCATAGATAATTTCAGGTACCACAGATAATTTAATGATGTTAGTACTTAATATATATGTACCAAATGGTATGTTAAAAGGAAAAGTTAATTGAATTAGGAAAAATAGATATCAAAACTATAAAAGTTGGATATCTGAAACCCTTTGAAACTTAGGAAAAATCTAACCAAAAAAGATAAGAAAGAAAGGATCTGAATAGAATCTAAGAAAAGTTGGATATAATAGCTCTCTGGTGATTACTTAATGGTAATAGAAATGAATATACATATTTCCCAGATATATATGGTACCTTTACAAAATATCCTTTACTCATTACATTGCAATAAAAATAATAAACAATAAAAAAGACTTTGAAGAAAGGATTCAAGCAGCAGTACGTCTATCAAAGATGGCTGGCTGACTACAGACAGATCACCCAGCACCCACATACCTATTCCAGCAAAAACCTGAAATTCACACCACATCAAATAATAATCAAGAAATCTAATGAGAAATTATAGAAAGTATCCTTATCCACCTAGAAATGCATGAAAAATCACCAAATCTTTCTGTGAGACTTATTCTTTCCTGGTTTTGGGGAAGAAAAATGAGGTTCATGATATCTTAGAGTACAGTTTCTGTCACTTGGAATCATTAGTATCATTTGGAAAGGCAGCATGTTATAGTAGATAGAGAATGCTGGCCTCAGAGACAGGAAGAATATGGATTCCAATCCAGCCTCTGACACACACACAGTCTGTGAGAGCCTAGGGAAAGAATCACTTTAACTTCTCAGTGCCTCTGGCAACTTTCTAAGAGTGCAAGTGACTGAAAAGATCCTGATTTATATTGATAAAGAGTTTCTTCACTGGGAGTTCCCTACAAATATGAAGTCATAGATCTGGGTTAAAAAAAAAAGACTACTTATTCAACTACTTGGCTGCTATAGACTTTCATAATCTAGTAAGAACATGGAGTAATACACGTACCCTTCAAAGTTTGCCAAAACCCATATTTTCTAATAGCAACATGACATTAGGTCACAGAGGGCCACTCTTAAGAAATGTTACCAATACAGCCTTTTAAAAAGCTATTTTTCCAGGAAAAGAATTCACATAAAGTAGCCTGGAGAATTTAAACTTTTAGCACATACCTCATCCTCATTTCTTTAAATTTTCTAAAAATCACTCTTTAAAAAACAAATTTCAGATTTGAATACCAAACATCTCTTTCCTCTCCTATCTATCCTTCACATAGCTAACAATGTCTGCCACCCCCAGCCCCAACTAAAAAAATATCAGTGACTCTCTCTCTATTGCCTCTATACCAAAACATAAAATCCTGGCATTTAAAGCCCTGCACCAAATCTGGTTCCTATTTACCTTTCCAGTTTCCAATCAAACTAGTCTGTTTAAATAGCCTTGCTGGGAAAGTGCTCCTTCCTAATCTCTGCCTACTATAATCCCTGATTCCTTCAAAGCACAGTTCTTATCCCACCTCCTCCATGAAACCTTTTCTGATGTCCCTAGTTATTAGCTCTTTCTCCTTGCAACTGCTTTGTCCTCACTTGTCCATGATCATGCTATATTCACCCAAAAGAATCTATACTCTTTGAGGAGCTGTTTTCATTTTTTACTTTAGATCCTCCAAATGTAGCACAGTCTCAAACATAGTAGATGAATACCAAATGTTTGAAGAATTGAATTGAATCTAGGTTGTATTCATAACTTTGTCTACTCATCACTTTTTACTGTTTAGAATTCTATTTTCTTATCTATAAAATTAGAGTGTTGGATTAATTTATATCTACAGTCACTTTCATTGCTAAAATCCTAAGAGTTATTGAATAAAGACTAAATAGCCCATTAGCTATGATAGGTTCTGGTCAGGGAAGTACTAAACCTGATTTCAAAAATGCTGTATATACCTTGCTGTATATACCAATGTGAGGAAAAACACCTTCTACCAATTCAGGTCAGGACCTTTCCTGCAGTCTCCACTCTTAGAGCTACCCAGGGCTCTGGGGGAACTGAATCCAGTTCTTTGTGCTTCTAAGGTCAACTCTCTAAACATGATGCCACATTTCCTCCTGAGGTTTCCGACTTTTTTTTAGGTAATTCACATCACTGAAACAATCTTATAATTTCTCTTAATACTCCAAGTATGCTGACTGATACAAAAAGTTGCTTGGTTCTTCTCGGTAATCTTAAATTCTGGTTCTTTTAGTACTTTAACATTGCACAATGGATAAAAAGCTGGCTTCAAAGTTAGAAAGACTGGTTTCAAAGGTCCACCTCTGAGACATACTGTCTGTGTTCCCCTGGGCAAGTCACATAACCTCTCAGTGTCCTAAGCAAGTCTCTAAAACTTTAAGTTGCAGAGTGCTGATTTGCACTGAGAGAGGGTGTTCCCTCACCTGGGAGTTCCTCAATGAAATCACATGCCCAGTCTTTATCATTTATTTATTAAGTTTCAAGAAAAGCAAATGTACAATTAGAAAATATTATAACAAAAAAGGAAAAGACATAGTCCCTTAAAAAAACAGTCTCAAATACACAAATAGTCTCTCCAAATGTTTTAAGGGAAGATTTGAAACTAACAAAAATGCCAAATTAAATCCACATCAAAACTTTAAAACTTTCTTGGCAAACTATACAGATTTAGGTAGAACATTTAGAACACTTGATATGTTCTCTTGTCATTTCACTTGTCTCTGTACCTCCTGTTTTATTTCATAGAATAAATGCAGCAGTAGAATAACAAAGATATTTTCATAACATTTCCAATCATCAGAATCAAGAAGTGCCAGAAATACTAACAAAATGCTTTGTCTTGGGAGATTTTTTTTGGCAGGACTATAAGATGTTAAGCTTCAAGGAAGCCCTAAATAAGCATCTGAACAGCTAACTGAATGATTACCTGAAATTCACTTTCAGATACTAAAACAAACAAACAAATTTGGCTCTGGATGAAAGCAAAGATTTAATCTGTAGAAAACAATCTGGGTTTTGAATTCTGTGTTCTCTCACTCTGAACTCTTGGAGTGTTGCTTTCATAGTCCCTTATCCAACAAACATTGAATTCGATTGAATAAACATCTAAGGACTTAAGTGGGAGGCACTGTGTTAGAGAGAAAGGCATCCTCATTTCAAAAACTTGAAAGTGATCATCCTTAAAAACTGTTTCAATTCATTAAATATGCAGGGCTGAAGAGAATCACTTTAAACAATAACCCTTTGCCCTAGAGATTTTTTATTTGACTAAATGAAGAAAATTTCATTCACTTTAGCACTCTCTTTCTCTCTCTCCCCCACCACTTGTTCTAAGACAAATAAGCATTAAAGCTTATATCAGCTCAACCAAAATGACTACTTTTACATAAATAATCTATTACAATTGTATTTTTGCAGTTAAAACACTCTTGCATATACTTCCATATTTTCAAGGATTTTCTTTTTTTTAAATAATTGATTTATTTTTAGTTTTCAACATTCACTTCCATAAGATCTTGAGTTTTAAATTTTCTCCCCCTCCCTCTCCTTTCTCTTCCCCAAGATGGTGTGCAATCTGATATAGGCTCTACTTATACATTCATATTAAGCATATTTTCACATTAGTCATGATGTAAAAAATAATTAGAACAGGAGGAACCACAAGATAGAAGAAAAAAACAAAACAACAAAAGAAAAGAAGAGCAAATAGTGTGTTTCAATCTGCATTCAGACTCCATAGTTCTTTCTCTAGATGTGGATAGCATTTTCCATCATGAGTCTTTTGGAGATGTCTTAGATCCTTGAATTCCTGAGAAGAGCTAAGTCTATCAAAGTCAGTCATCACACAGCGTGGCTGTTACTGTGTACAACATTCTCCTGGTTCTGTTCATTTCATTCAGCATCAGTTCATATAAGTCTTTCCAGGTTTTTCTGAAGTCTGCTTGCTCATCATTTCTATAGCACAATAGTATTCCATTCATTCAAATACCACAATTTGCTCAGCCATTCCCCAATTAATGGGCATCCTCCCAATTTCCAATTTTTTGCCTCCACAAAAAGAGCTGCTATAAATATTTTTGTACATGTGGGTTCAGGGATTTCAAGTCAAGAAAGATTGGTATTTTCCTGCTCAAGCCAGATCATGCATTAGTCTGGCTTTCTTTTCTTACCACCCTGTCCCCTTTGAAGCAAATATCTATTTGAAAACAGAGGAAACACACACACACACACACACACACACACACACCCCATGGGAAAGGGAGATAACTTATCTTTGCCTTCAAAATGTTTCATTGCTCTGACAGACAGGAAGGCAAAGGGAAGGAGTTGGGAGGTGGGGAGAAAAGAAAAGAGACAGAGAGAGAGAGACAGAAACAGATGGTCCTGGACATCACCCCTCTCTCTTTGCCTTGTCCTTGACTCAGGCTCAGGCTTGCACCACAGCAAAGTGCAATATTTTTATAACTACATTTGTATTATCCAAGTCACCAGACAAGTTCTATTAGTTCCAACTAGTATTCAAAGACATCAAATAGTGTTATTTGTGCCCACTGAGGAAACTTTCCACTTCTCCCAAGAAGTAGAAAACAAAGGACATAGGTATATTCAGGTTTGGTCAGTTTCAACAGAGATAAATTTCTTCCAAGATTCAGATGCTGCTCCTCTATCTCCCCTCTTACTGACATTTACCATTCACTCCTTTTAAGGCAAACCATTTTGCGACTGACAGTTAAATCATTCCTTCATGCCTCCAGCAAATATGTATTAAGCATCTACTATATGATGATATTATACTAAGTTCTCAGGGAGCAAAAAATAATATGCAATTCCCAGTGGCTAATTGAAGACAGCTATGTGCATGTATTGTTAATAATCTATCATGTTTAAACCAAAATTGTCAACCAACAGCACTTACCCTAGAAAGTGGCTTTCCCAAACACTATATAAGCATTTATAGTAAGCATGCTGAACTTAGATCCAAGGACCTGGGTCCTTTCACCTTCCAATTTCTTGGGTAAGTCATTTTCCATGTTTCATAGACATCATCTGAAAAATGGGGCTTTAGTACCTGCTCATCCCAGGTCACAGGATGGTTCTGAGGCTCAGATGAGATAATGGATATAAAAGTAATTTGCAAAATAAAAAGCAATACATAAATGAAATATTTTATTATTGTTAATGAGCCACTCCCACTAAAGGAATCAAAGTCAAATCATGTGAACAAGTATTTCTTGGTGTTTTTGTTTGTTTGGTTTTTGCTAGGCAATGGGGTTAAGTGACTTGCTCAGGGTCACACAGCTAGTAAGTGTTAAGTGTCTGAGACTGGATTTGAACTCAGGTCCTCCTGACTCCAAGGCTGGTGCTCTATCCACTGAACAAGTATTTCTTGAGAGGCTTCTATATTTGAAGCCCTGTGCAAAACGCCCAGCTGATTCCCCAAATGCAAGCATGATCACTGAAAATGTAAAAAACAAATAAACAAACAAAAAATATTTCTAGGACAATGCTTTGCTTTTAATTGATGTCTCAACTGAATGAATTGCTGATAAATGCTTTAAGCTAATATGTGTGTACATATATTTACTATTTACCAGTCTTCTCCCTAATGCTTCAGTGTTGAAAAATAAAATTCCTTTATTAAGGAAGAGTTGATCATCCAACTGCTAAAAAGGTAACAATGATTGAACTTTCAGACTTAAGAGATTAGACCAGGGTTGGGGAACCTGAGGCCTCAAGGTCACATGTGGCCTTCTAGGTCCTTGGGTGTAGCCTTTTGACTGAGTTCAAATTTTACAGAACAAATCCTTTTATTAATGGGATTTGTTCTGTCAAGTTTGGAATCAGTCAAAGGGCTGCACTTGAGGACCTAGAGGGCCACATGTGGCCTCGAGGCCGCAGGTTCCTCAACCCTGGATTAGACTGTCTCCTGAACAATCCTTAAAGTCTTCTAGGATGACTCCAGCCAAGCCCAGAGTCACACAGGAAGTAAATGGCAGAGCTGAGATTCAAACTCAGATCTTGACCTCAAATCCACTATATAGTAAGTTCTACTATCCAGTTTCTGGATAATGGATGATATTCTCAAATTTCCCCAGTCACCAATGGAGTGGAGTAGGGCTATGTGCTTGCTTCTATGCTTTTTAGCATAATGTTTTCAGCAATGTTGTTAGATGCCTTCAACAAGGTCAAAAACGGCATCAAGGTCAGCTACTGCATTGATAATAAATTACTTGGCTTGAAAAGACTACAAGCTAAGACTAAAGTGAAGGGAGAGTTGGTGCATGACTTTTGGTTCAAAGATGATTGTACACTCAATGCAGCCTCTGAGGCTGAGATGCAACAGATATGGATTGATTCTCTGCTGCTTGTGCTATTTGGCCTAACAAGTAACACCAAGAAAACAGAGGTTTTCAAATAGCCCACACCAGGAACCACTGATTACAGCCAATGGAGAAATTTTGAATGCTGTGGATAAATTCATTTACCTTGGGAGCATACTTTCCAGGAATGTACACATAGATGATGAGTTTGATAGACATATTGCCAGAACTAGCTCAGTGTTTAGGGAGGCTCTGAAGAGAAGTGTGGGAGAGAAGAGGTATTAGGCTGCCTAGCAAAGGTCTACAGAGCCGTTGTGCTGACCTCATTGTTGTATGCCTGTGAAACCTGGAAAATATACCAGCATCATGCTAAGAAACTGAATCACTTCCATCTGAATTGTCTTAGGAAGATTCTGAAGATCACCTTGCAAGATAAGGTTCTGGACACTGAGGTCCCTTCTTGAACTGAACTGCCAAGCATTCAAACTCTACCGCAGAGAGCAAAACTCTGATGGACTGGTTACATTGTTCAAATACGAAATGTATGTTTGCTTAAAAGACTGTTTTACAGAGAACTCACACAAGAAAAGAGTTCCCATGTAGACCAGAAGAAGTGATACAAGGATACTCTGAAGATCTCCGTAAAGAACCTTGAAAGCAATTGTAAGACAGGAGAGACACTGGTACAGGACTGCCCAGCATGCTGTGCCTACATCAAAGAAGGTGCCATGCTCTGTGAACAAAGCAGAATTGCAGTAGCTCAAAAGAAATGTGACATACACAAATTTAGAGACATCTTCATTCCAAATGTTTATATGGACTATTTGTGTCTGAACTGTAATAGAGCCTTCTGAGCTCATACTTGTCTGATCAGCCACAGTTGGATAGACTGTATGTTGACCCCAACCTAATGATGTCATTTTGGTCTTCTTCAAGTAGGAAGAACCACCAGTTCTACCATTAAGGGACATATGTGTTCCTCAATATTACCACATTATGCAAAATCACACAAAAAACTACAGGGCTTATGGGAAAAATGGGGTTTGGGATATAACACTCAAAAACTTTGTCAGAAACACATTAAAAAGGTAGGAGCTTAAGAAAAACTATAGCATAGTTTTTTATTTGTTAAATGGTTAAGAAATACATAAACACTCTAATAAATAATGGCAGTTTCTGGGCCCAGGAGCTGCTCCACTCATGCTAGGTTCCCACAGGATCTGGTCTGACTTCTAGGGACAGGAGAGAGAAGAGACATAATTGTAGAGGACAGGAGAAGGTCACATCCTTGGCCATGGTGGAAGGTGGGGGAGAGTGTGTGGATATGGATGTCTCCCTCTACCCACAGTTCCTACTGCTCCAGAAGATGTACAATAAATATTGTACCTTACCTTGAAAAAGATCTGAAGTTTGCTTGTGTCAGAAAGGTTGCGAGTTGTGTGTTTTTGTTAAGACCTGTTGTTTTCTATGTACTCTGTTTATCACAGACAAAAGTGTTACAAGCAAATTCAAAATTGGTGTTATGCTCAAATTGTTCCCTAACACATAAATCACACTGGAACAAATTCACGTTTTCAAAACAAGCATTATAGAAGAACTGACTGTATTTTTTTTACTGCCTCTCACAGTCCAGTATATGTATATATGTATATATGTATATATATATGTATATGTATATATGTATATATCCAGCAAATGTGGTACTTAATTATTTCATGAACATTAGTTTTGTTGCCTCCAACCAAATTGTTAACTCCATTTATAGTATAGTGAAAAGACTGTTGGACTTGGGGCCAAAGGATGGTGGGTTGGGATCCCAGCTCCCAACTACTTGTATGACTACCAGCAAGTCACTTAACATCTCTGGTATCAGTTTTCTCATCTGAAATGAGAAGGTTAGAATGCATAGTGGCTCATATCCTTTCCCACCTCCAAGCCTATAATCTTATTCTCTTAGGTTGAGTGCTGGATATTTCTTCTTCTACATCTCTACAACATCAAATAAAACAAGGATGAAGAAAATATGGTGTGAAAAGGATAGTGCTGAACAACTTTTACTTTAAAATACCTTGATATTTGCAAAACATTAAAAATATTTTATGCCATTTGATCTTTAGAACTCTCTGAGGTAGATATGATTATTATCCCCATTTTATAGATGAGAGATAAATTGATTTGCCCGGGGACAAATAAGTAGTGTCTGAGGGAAGATTTGAACTCAGGTCTTCCTAAATTCAGTACTCTTCATTATGCATTGCTTAAGAAGCAGGATCTTGTCTCGACTCTGCCACTTACTAGTTGTATTTCCTTAGGCAGTCACTAAACATTTCTGGGTCTTGACTTCCTCTAAATGATCTCTAAAATCCCTTTCAGCTCTAAATTCTTTGGCACAATGACACTCCCTTTGCTGGCCAAGTCTTTGCTGATCCAGAATTAAGGAATAAGTTTGAGGGTCTAAATTAGTTGCCCATTGTTTATCAATTCCTTAAACTATACCAGGAAAATTCCCAACTGAGATTATTTAAAAAAGAAATATAACTCTTTTGAATATATGAGTATAGCTGTTTTTTTAAATGTGTCAAAATACCCATTTAGTTATTTGGTGTGAAACAAATCAAGCTAAGCACTAACTTGATCCTATTCACCAAAAAGGAAAAATCTCTGAGAAGTCTTGCACTAGTCATGATGGTTATGTGTTCTACCCTAGTCTACAGGAAGTACTGAGGAAGTGCCAAACTTTCTGGAGCTTTTTGGTGAGTTGGTCACCCTTTATTTCTCAGTTCCATCACTCTCTAACTGGATATATTTTGTCAAAGGGGTGGGGTTAGTGCGGGTTTACCCAATATCAAGCCCCTACCTTCTCACTAATTCTGCTGTCTTTACCTAAGCCGTAGTCACGTGACTATAATCATAGCTTCGGCCCTTCATGCAAACTGAAACAGATGCTTGGATACTGTATACAGTGTTTTACTCTTTTGTGGAGGATACAATATAAAACACCTAATAGTATATCTATTGTGTGCCTGCAATTTCTTTTAATGCCAGGCTGTCACTAACCAATATAGAAGCACTGTCTGAATCCTAGAGTTTTAAGAAATATTGTTCAGTTGCCTTGGCCTCATTATAACCAATTCTGCTTCTAGAGGGTAAAGGAATGTAAGAAATACAACATAGTTCTCAAATGGCATCCACTCATTGGCATCCAGTTGAGCTAGTTATTAAATAGTGGACTCAGGAATTATGGATTTGAGATTTGGCTCCCTCTGAAAGGAGATTTGAGCATGAGCTCAAAGGAATCTCTGATATAGACAAGATTTGCTATGGCAATGCTTTATAATTAGTATCTTTTTCCTGGTAGGGACCTCTGTCTGCTTCTCACTGGCACTAGCTCATTGCTAATGGAGTAGGGAGGGATGAACTCAAAGGCATGTCTGGAAAAAGAGAGCTTGCCACCCCTGGATTCTCTAATCTCTATGCTTGAAACATTGTGATACTTCTGCCCTAGTTGCTAGGTGGTGCAGTGGATAGCGTGCAGGGCCTGGAGGCAAGAAGACTCATCTTTCTGAGTTCAAATCCACCCTCAAACACTTACTGGCTGTGTGACCCTGGGCAAGTCACTTAACATTGTTTGACTCAGTTTCTTAATATGTAAAATGAGCTGGAGAAGGAAATAGCAAACCATTCTAGTATCTTTGCCAAGAAAACCCCAAATGGAATCACCGAGAGTCAGATAAGTCTGAAAAATAAGTGAACATCCCTTTCCCACACACACACACACACACACACACACACACACACACACACACACACACACAC
>NW_020954953.1:23087902-23194513 GCF_900497805.2 Vombatus ursinus | reverse complement strand
CACACACACACACACACACACACACACACACACACACACACACACACTCTTGGCTGTCCCACTGACAGTCAAAGCCTGGATGTTCTATACAAAGGACAAGGGGCTGAAGAACAAAACAAGGCAAATACAAACATTATATTATATAAAATGATAAGTGACTAGTCATTTTTTTAAAAAAGTATTTTTGTTGTTGTTAGTCATTTTCAGTTGCATTTGACTCTTTGTGACCCCATTCAGGGTCTTCTTGGCAAAGATGCTGGAGTGGTTTGCCATTTCCTTCCCCAGTTCCTTTACAGATGAGAAAATTGAGGCAAACAGGGTTAAGTCACTTGCCCTGGGTTGTATAGCTAGTGTCTGAGGGTAGATTTGAACTCAGGTCTTCCTGGCTCCAGGACCAGCTCTCTATTCACTTCACCATCTAGCTGCCTCTAAATTAAAAAAAAAAAAAAAAGGTAAGGGATACAAAGTCACATGACCCAGAATCTTGGGAGTAGTTCAAATTGCTCATAGCTAACAACAGGGAGATACCCTGGGGCCCAGAAGGATCTGCCTGCCACATGTTTAGGTGAAATGCTTCCCAATACTTGGCTACCCAAAGTGAGACTGGCAGAGCTATGAAACTGGGAGTGGGGGGTGAGGATGAGGGGTGGGGTTTAAATACAAAGGCACATGACAAGCTCAAAACAGTCTCAAGCACAGCTGAGACCATACTCCTCACTGAACTACAGAACTGCTGCCTTCAACAGAACTGGTGCTAGCTAAAGGCCAAATCAACCAGCAGCTGGGATGTCATCCAACTGGTAATGTGATAGCCACCACTTCATTGGCCATTCTATCACCATCACCCAACTACCCTCAGTTCTTCTAGTAGGTTGCTGGATACTTTGCAGTTCTACAGGGAGGAAGCCTCTGTGCAGTTGGCAACACTATGGATTGCCGTCTCCTCAGCATGTAGTGCTCTGTCTCCACTGGTTCTTGCGGGAGTTCATGTGCCTTTTTTGAACCAGGGGCAGAGGTACAGGTTCAAGGGAGCTGGGTCTTAACTTTGTTATTTCAGGAGAATGGGGACTCCCGGCGGAGCTTTTCTCTTCTCTCTGTCTGTTGAACAAGGAAGATAGTCAGGGAAAATAATCTAGTCAGGTTGCTAGGGATCAGTTGTCCTGCCAAGAACTGGCCCCATGTTAGTCTAACCAGACTTGTGTTTTAACATGTAGGTAGGGGACCATGTCCTAATCCTAACGGAGTGAATTCTGAAGCAACACTGCTTACCAACAGAAGGGTTGGAGATAGTGGGATAGAGTCCAGAGACTATTCTGGAGAGACATACATAGAGAGAAGAAAGACTTTGGAAGCTGCAGGCACATAAGAGAAGCTAGCTCCTTAACATGTCCCTGATTTCCAGCTTGGCTCCCTAGAGACTTTGAAGACTTTCCCCTGGGTGAGAGCAGGGCCTTTTCAGCTAAAGATCTCTTTGATTCTTGTGTATTTTCTTATATATACTAATCTACATAACTCCTCTGGTTTCTGATCACTGTTTAGCTTGTATGAATGAATTTTTTCACTATTTGCTATTTGTGATGATCTTTTATTCAACCAGTGTTTGGTGGGAAGGGGCTAAACTGGTGAGGGTAAGCTAAGGATTACCCTGCTCTTAAGAGTGATGAGGTACAGCTTTTTTTTTTCTGAATCCCTTATACTGCTAGACCAGAGGGAACAGATGGGAGAGAGAGAAGGAAAAAGCATTTATTAAGTTCCTGCTGTGTGCCGGGCACTTTTAAGTGCTTTACAAATATTATCTCATTTGATAGATAGGTATGAATCTAACCTGATGCCCCCTTAGAGATAGTTGAGGGAAAATACAAGCATCCAATCACTGCTCTTCTCCTCCTCCCACTAAGGGGGAAATTGCAGTCCCCACTAGAGACAGGTGGTCAAGATTCTGCAGACAGCTGTGCATTCACCACAAGTCACATGTCTAAACATTTAGACAACCCATGTGGACATGAGTCTATGTACCTTACATTTGTCTTTGTATCCACAATGTTTGGCATATGAAGCACTTAAATAAATGCCTGTTTCATTGATTCATGAAGATAAAATAATTATAATTATTATGAAAACAAGAAAGGTTGAATGTTATGATGGAAAGGACACTTGACTAAGAGCCAGGAAATGAGGGCTTGGGACCCAACTCCACTGCTAACTAGGTGTGTGACCCAGAGCCAGTCACTTCCTTTCTGAGACTCAGTTTCCTCATCTATAAAACAATGGATTGAGAGATCATTATCTCTAATGCCCCCAGCAAATGTATAGCATGTACTTTATGATCTATGATCAATTATCTGGTTAGAGAGACTGAGGAATGAGAGCATGGAAACAGATAACAATTTATAGAAAGATGATTTTATAGCATAGTTTTTACTCTGAGACTTTGAAAGAGCCACAATTTCATTTATATGGGTCATAGGATCACAGATTAAGAGGTAGAAGAGATCCTAGAGGTCACTTACTCCAGTCCCTTCATGGTATAGTTGAAGAACTGAGATCCAGATAGGTTAAGAGATTGCCTAAAGTCAGGCAAGTAGTGACAGATTTAGGATTCAAAGCTGGATCATCTGATTTCAAAACCAGCCTTCTGTCAGCTGTTCCATGCTAACTCCTAAAATTGATAAAAGCTGTCACTCCTCCATATTTCATAATCTGCTATGGTCAAAAAATTAATTACCTTGCCGCCAACCTTCAGATCACGATAGTCTCTGAACTTAGCCAGACTGATCCTCATGTTTGACTGTCACTGGGCCCATACTCAAAACATTTCTACCTTAGTAGACACAGAGAAAGAGACAAGGAAAAACAGAAGGAGACAAAGTCAGAGAAATAGAGAGACGGAGAAACATAAAGAGACAGAGAGATAAATACAGTGAGATAGAGAAGAGGGGTAAGAGAAAGAGGGGGGGAGGGGAGGGAAAGGGAGAGAAGAGAGAGAAGGAGGGGTGAGGGAACGAGGGAGAGGAGAAAAAGGGAGGGGAGAAGAGAGGAGAGGAAAAGAAGAAAGACACGGGGAGGGAAGGGGAGAGGGGGGAGAGATGCACACACAAACACAGCATTAGAGAAAGACAAAGTAAGAGTCAAAGATAGAGAGGAGAGAAGCCTATCTGGCCATCTGTCAGTGAGTTCAGTCTGAGAATAACAAAGACTCTTTAGAATACTTCTTTCAATACATACATAACAAGTCAATTGAATAAAATTAATGATGCTGCAGCTGCTCTCACTCAATCTTTGTGAGTTTCTTGTCTGTGGCTTATTTTTTAACTAGCTGAAAGGTAAATGCTTCATTTAGCATGAGTTAGGATTAGATTTGGAGATTTGGGCATCTCCTGGTAGCAGAATGTACCTAAAACTCTAACTGATTATATTATATGTTACTTGTGTTCTATGATTTAATTCCTTTTTGGGGGCAATCAGTGATTTTTGTAGAGTCACACTTACTTGATACTTGAAACATCAAATTCTTTTTGTTCAAGGTTATTACTTTACGTTGTTTTGACTGTTAAACCCATTCATCTCAAGATAGTGATTTACTTAATCTGAAAATTTCTTCATTAAACTACATCATTCATTAAGCTTCTACTCCAATGAAAAAGCACTCAGTATTCCAGGAGAAGGCTCATTTCCTAGTCACTAAAAAAAAAAATACAACTAATTGGCCTCTTAGGTGATCCTCCTGCCTCTAGCCTTTCTCCATGTTATTCCATTCATACCAATCCATTATATTGGTAAATAATAATCATTAATTAGTATTACCTAATATTCCATTCATACTATTGAATTAATCTTACTAGAACACGACTTTCATCAGTACCCTAGAAACTACAACTGTTCTTTATTGATTAGGAGATAAAGTTTTAAATTTCCCAATCTGGTATAGCAATTATGACCTTCTTTACTTCATAGCTCTCTAATTATTAACTCATATTGAGGTTGTAGTCCACGGAGGTGATAAGCCCTTGCTATATATTATAATTGTGTCTTATTCTCTATTAGACTATACGCTTAATTAGAGCAGGAGCTAAACTTTGTATCTTCCCTAGCATCTGGTACAGTGATTTCTACACAGTAGGTACATAAAAAAATGGATGTTGACTTGAATTGACTTATCTAACCTTATATTAAATTTTATTTATCTAACCCATTTATTTATCTAATCTTATGTTATTCCAAGCCTCAAGATAAAGAGTACCCATGCTCCAGCCAAGGCATTCTTTTCATTGTACCATATGACTATCTATGTGACAGTATCACTGGTATCCATCCCTCTTTAAAATGCCTTCCACCTTCTTCATTTAATCAAATTTCAACCATCATGCAAGCTTCATCTCTGTAACATTTCTTGTCTGCATGACACAACTTTATATGCCAAATACAATTACTTATTATACAATTATTTTAAATTACATTGTTTTCTTTTATTGTTTTATTCCATAAATTAAAAATAAATAACCAAAATAATTTTTTTAAAATTCCATAGAAGGGTACCAAGAGAATATGAAGATGTGATCACTGAACTGCCTTCAGTGACCTTTGAGGAATCAAAACAAATGAGAAGTGCTGAGACATCATAATGTGGGCAAACGACTCAATTTTTAAAAGGATAGACTCCTGAAACTAAGAACAAAAAAAGTTGATATCAATTCCCTGGAAAATTCTAGCTTGCATTATTAAATTAGTAATCTGTGAACACTTACAAAAGGATCAAGAAAAGCCACTATAGTCTCAAGATACCTCAGAGAGGAGAGGATGAGGGGACAGTCAAACAAACAAAATATTAATTTGCCATGAAAACTAATCACCTCCATGCTTATTTGCCTATTTATGAAATATTTATGAAAATAACTTCTATGTCAAGTGTATCCTTGATGAAGGTATGAGAAGGGAATAGGTAAGCTTTCACAAATGATATTTTACAGCAGGTGACATCTTTAGGGGCATGCATGTAACTGAAAGGTAGAAAGAATACAAGATCCTTATGCTAATTACAGATGATTATTATTTATTACTCTAAAAATCCACTCAAAAGACTTGAATTCAGTAGAGCAAAGTATCAAGTAGAGAGTAGTTTAAGAGTTCTTTTTTAAATTAATTTTTAGTTTTCAATATTCACTTCCATAAGCCTTTGAGTTGTAAATTTTTTCCCCTTCCTCCCTTCCTTCCTCCCCAAGACGGCATGCAATCTCATATAGGCTCTACACATGCATTCCTATTAAACATATTTTCACATTAGTCATGTTGTAAGGAAGAACTAGAACCAATAGGAGGAACTATGAGAAAGAAGAAACAAAACAAAACAGAAGGAAAAAAAAGAGCAAATAGTATTTTTCGATCTGCATTCAGATTCCATAGTTCCTTCTCTGGGTGTGGATAGCATTTTCCATCATCAGTAAGAGTTCATCTACAGATATCTCCCATAAATATAGTAAGACCACACAAGATTCATAGAATTTCCATATTCATCTCTGAAATAAAGAATACCCTTTACAACATGCAGCATCTCTACTCCTGCTTCTCTCTTCTGACACTGCCATCCTTCTAATGCAGGCTTTCATCCCTCTTGCCTGGAGTACTGCAAAAGTCTGCTGGTGGGTCTGCCTATCACCTCAAGTCTCTTCCCTAAAAATTCTCTAATGGAACCTTAACCAGAAAATAACTGTAGATAGTAGTGAGCATATGAGGTCTTGCTGAATTATTACTTTTAATTCAGACAGAATGTCCCAGGTAAAATATTCATAGTTATTTTGTAATTAGAGTTTTATAATTTTATATTTAGTAGTATAATTATAGAATAAAATGTATTTTATAATTATATAAAATAAAATTTTAATTTGGAGCTTGGGGGCAAAAGTTGTCATTGCAAACACATGATAAAAGAATATTAGTAGTAGGATATTGAGTTCCCCTTGCAGTTCTCCACACATCTTTTTGTTGTTGTTGAAGGAGTTTAACAGAACAAAATACGCTGGGAACTAATGGTCTAGATTATGATATGCCATTGAATGGACAGCCCTTAGATACAATCTGTCAGTACATACATCTTGAACAATTGATGAATATCAACAGCAACTTAGGCACAGAATTGAATACTGAAGGGATTGCGTTTGAGAGCCCTTAAGGGACTTATATTCTGTTGAATATTGAAGTATATAATATATCAATTAATTATAAAAATGCTATAGATATTAATTTCAGAAGGACTTTTGACATAATCTGTTAGAATTTCCTTAGGTATAAAACTGAAAACTATAAACTGGATACTAATACAGTTAAAGATTCATAAGAGATTGAACGATCATACCAAAGAGTATTGATTTCTTCTTGTTGTTCATTTTCCATTTTTTTTTTTTGTCTTTTGGTGAGGCAATCAGGTTAAGTGATTTGCCCAGGGTCACACAGCTAGTATGTGTCTGAGGCCAGACTTGAACTCAGGTCCTCCTGACTCCAAGGCCAGAAGAGCTCTATCCACTGAACCACCTAGTTGCCCCATCCTTCATTTCTGAAGAGGACTACTGACATCAAGATAGCTGATGTCTTGACTTGAAATCAAAATCTGTCCAGTGGTGTGCCCCGAGACTCTATCCTCAGATCTATTCTGTTTGATATAGAATTATTGAATTTTGGATTTTCAAGGGAGGAGAGAGATAACCCATGCTTTCATTTTACCATTGACTTGGAATAACATGATGGATTATATGTTTAGAAAATTTGTATTGGACATCACTGATAACTGCAGTATATAACAAATTTAGAATTTTAGAATTCTTGATAAGTTCAGAACAAACAAGAGAGGAAAAAAATTGAAGTTGAGTGTTGGGCCAAGAGTCAAGAAGACTGGAGTTGAAATGTGGCCTCAGACACTTACTAGCTGTGTAATGCTGGGCAAGTCACATAACCTTGTTTGCCTTAGTTTCCTCATCTATGAAATGAGCTGGAGAAGGAAATGGCTAACCACTATAGTATTTTTGCCAAGAAAACCCCAAATGGGGTCACAAAGAGTCAGATGTGGCTGAACAACAAATAAATATAGTCTTGCACGTAGGTTAAAAAAATGCCAAAATATAGCATGAGGAAAACATAATTAGAGAGCAGTTCATGTGAAAAAGTACCACATCCTCTGAAACTGGAAGAAAAGAAGGGATGGTTAAGAACACTGCCAAGATAAGGTTGGATGTTTTTCCCAAAAAAAGAACTTTTCACTTAGAAACTAAGAGGACAACAAACGATAGTAATACAAAGAACTGCCACAAAATGCAGAATTCAAAGAGCACAGGTTTCTAATCCAAACTTGAACTGAAGTCTAGCTAAAGGTTGTTCTGGCTGTCAGAGCTTAACCAGTCGCTGGATCCTTCCTATCTCACAGCAATTCTACTTCAGAAACTACCCAGATTTCAGTTCTTGGACATGATTCCCTTCTATCATCTCTGGTAGAATTAGAGTTCTTGGTTATCTCCCCTAGAAATAGACTATTGATTGGCTAATGAGTTATCTTTCCAGATAAAAGAAACCAACACACTTTGAAAGTTATACATTAATTATATTATCAGAGAATGATAGAAGACGAAGCTTAGCCAAAAAGGATTTTTCTTTCCTCTTGTGAAAAACAGCCATTCTCCCAATGATGCTACCCGTAAGCAACATCATAGGATTTACAGTTGTAAGAGACCTTAAACATCATCTAACTTCCACCTCTTCATTTTTAAAAAATTAATTTTTAAAATTACCAAAAATCTATTCCGTGCCTTCATTTTACAGTTGAAAAACTGAGGCCCAGAGAGATTAAGTGACTTTCCCATGGTTACATAGCTAATAAGTATAGGAATCTGAATTCAAATCCAGTTCTCCTGAATCCAAATCCCATAATGTTCCCACTGTACCACAAAGCCTTCCACACATGAATAGAGAACAAAGCCAGGGATGAAAATCAGGTAAATGTTTATAGGAGTAGGGTGAGATGTGGCCCAGAGGCAAGAAAGGCCCTACCAAGGTGCTACATCAGAGAGCTTTCCACAGATCCACATATAGAAATTTTAAATTAATGGGACCCTGAAAATGGGCATAAGGCACATCAAAGTCTAAGCAACTGGAGATGGCAGGAGACTTTGAGTTGAGGCCTAGAAGGCCTTAAATGGTACAAATCCCCTATTGTCCCAGTATGGTTCCAGTCCTATTATTACATACTCTACTACAAATGAGTCAGGAAGGGATGCATGGTATGTCTGCTAGCCTGCAGGCTTCAAGAAGGCTAGTGGATGGGCAAAGCCTTGAGGAGATAAGCCACATTATACAAGTAGTCATTTTTGCCAACATTTCTGGCAGAATGCCTCCTCTTAAAACAATGGATATCACATTGGCTTGAAATCCTCTCTGGCTCTGGGTTTACCAAACACCCCCTCAGACCCTTGGATTTGGCGTTCCTGAGGCACTCCGGTGTTTTACCCAATCTAACCTGTGTTTTCTGGTCACATTTTGGAACCCTAGTCCTCTTTCCAGTGATTGCCATCATCATATGGTGTTGGCTCCTTTCAGAGGATTCAGCAATTTCTGATGCCCATCTTATACACAGGGCTTAGGTCAGGCAAATGCCAAGACATCTTCCGCCTTACAAGTTTCCCAAATGGATATCACAGAGCCTGAGAACCACAGAAAAAACTGGAGCAGATGTCTAAACAAGTGTCTGTGCTCTGAATAGTACCCACATACGTATGGGACACAAACTCCTGACTCATCAAAGAGGTGAGATCAAATGCTCCTGAATCATTCAGATGCTCACTAAATAAGTGAAGGATATCCCTGGATTCAGGCCAGATGACTTTCATCCTAACCTCCTTCAGGTAGGGGAGAGGAAGAAAGCCACCTGCTAGATACCCCTACCTCCCAGAAAAGTCTATTAATTAAATAATGTAGAGGAATTCCTTTAGGAGTTCAAGGAAACTTTTTACACCCCACATAGACCTAAGACTGCTACAATGGAGTCACCAATTCCATTGGAGGCAAAGGACATGGTAGAAAATGCCAGCTCCTTCTATTCAGGATTGTATAAGAACAAATGACTAAAAAAGAATTGAGAATCTACTATATGCCAAGGACAGTGCTAGATTCTGAGGATATACATCTATAAGTGAGAGAGCTCTTGCCCTCAAGGAGCTTACATTCTAATAGGGAGATAATAACATATATAGGGGAGTAGGAGCCAGGAAAGGGCAGCTAGATAGGTCAGCAGATAGAGTACTGGCCCTAGAGTCAAGAGGACCTCAGTTTAAATCTGGCCTCAAACACTTACTAGCTGTGTGACCCTGGGCAAGTCACTTAACCCTGTTTGCCTCAGTTCCTCATCTGTAAGATGAGCTGGAGTAGGAAACGGCAAGCCACTCTAGTATCTTTGCCAAGAAAACCTCAAATGGGGTCGCAAAAAGTCAGACGTGACTGAAACGACTCAACAAGGGGCCAGGAAAAGAGAATTTTTGTGTAGGGAATCACAAAGATTGTGAGTAGAGCTGTCCAATCATACTGACGGCATTGATTTGATTAGTGTTCCTACAGCAAGAGATGGAAAGGAGGAGGGGGTAGGGTTGATGTTTGTCCTTAATTTCTAACAGGACCAATGATATCATGGGGTGGTCTTGACTCCCATGTGAATTGAATTTAAGTGAGGCAGAGTTGCCCAAAGTCATCAAGCTCACCCTCTTTTCCAGAGTTATGGAAGTCTAATTGTTAGACAAAAATCAGGACCAGGATGCAGTGAATAAACTTGGCATCTTTAATGTCTAGATTAAGCTCTAAGGGCTCCACAGTACCTGCTTCAGCAACCTTCATGGCTATTGGAACAAATTGTTCTCATCCACCTGTTGCCCTGGGGGATGTCTTCGTGTGCTTGGGTAGACATCCCCCAACATGCCGATGGTTTTGAGACCTGTTGGTTACCCTCAACCTGGTTTGACTCATCTGCCAAGATAGTTTTACCGGGATGTGACCAGTATACATCTTGGAGTCATAGGTGGGAGTTGAGTGAAAGTGGAACCCAAAGGTGGATGAGCAGCCCTGAAAAGGACTCAGCAGGCTCTCACCCCAGAGGCACTAGTCCCACCTGAATGCCCCATACGTAGGGTATCCCCAACGGGGAAGGGTGTGCATAGGGGGGAGGATAGAAGACAAGATGACTGTGCCGAATAGGTTCTGACTTCCTGGCAGATGACTGGAAGAAATGAGAAGCATGGTCTGGGGCCAGCTGGATGACAGTTTTTACTCCTTCCCCAACCCCAACCAGTAAGGATAGTTGAGATACAGGGGTTCTTAACTATTTTGTATGTCAAAAATGAGCGAATTAACTCCTTTAAAGTGGAGGGACTTGATCTCTGGAGGTCCAGGTCCAGGAGATTGCTATTTCTGGGCTTTGATTTCCTGATGGGTAACTAGATGGGAGGGAACATCTGCTGAATTTTTGAAGTGGTTATGTGCTCACCTACACACTGAACTAATTAGAATGGACATAGCTATTAACCTGCTTGCCTGCGTTCATTCAGCTATATGTCGGTCAGTCAGTAACATTTATTAAGTACCTACTATGTGCCAGACACTGTATTTAGTACTGGGGATACAAAACCCTTTGCCCTCATGGAGCTCACGATCTAATGGGGAAGACAACAAGGAGACAACCATGTTCAAACAAGTTATATACAGGATAAATAGGAAATATTAAGAAAAATTGGGAAGGGCTTCCTGTGGAAGAGGGGATTTTGGCTGGGACTTGAAGGGAGTCAGGCAGTAGAAATAAGAAGGGAGAGCATTCCAGGCATAGAGGATGGCCAAAGAAAATGCCTAGAGCTGAGAGATGAAGGGTTTTGTTCATGTGTCTGCAAGAAGTCCAGTGTCACTGGATCAGAGTATGTATGGGGGATTAAGGAATAAGAAAACTGGAAAGGTTATAGTCAAGGTTGTGGTGAACCCTGCAGTTTTCTCTAAGACACCTTCAGAAGCCTGTTAGAAAGGGAGTAGTCCCAGGTCCAGTCTACCTCCATTGACCAGATAATAATCCACTAGAGGAAAGCATGCCCTTTTACCTATGTACCAAGCACGTGTCATGCAGACGGGACAGAGTTGTTGGGGAGCTACAGGTAACTGGTTCATTTTTCTTTCCCCTACAGAGTTGAAATTGTCACCAATACCCATAAGGCCATGACTGGCTGTTGGGAAGTTTAGGCCTTATTTAAAAGAATGAGGAAATCTGTGGATGTTGCCATCTTACAAAGCTCTTCAATTAACAATGAATATATCTTTAGTTTATTATGTTTAAAACTGTACTTTCAGTTTATTTTAAATATCATTTCAATTCACATTGAGGTTAAACAGATTCTGAACCAAGTAATTTTCTTAGAAAGAAGAGATGGAAGCCAAAGGAGTCTTCACATAAAAATACTTACTTCATGTAGAACTGAAACTTGGAATAAACTCCTGGAGTGAAATTTTTCCTTTTAGGGGAAAATGACCCATGACCCAGATTTTTTTTGGGGGGGGGCATGTGTGAATACCTATGATTTAATTGGTGTTCCAAGGCAGATATGAAAAAGTTCTGCAAACTAGCCTGAGAAAATTGGTTAGATAAGTGGCATATTCAGGATCACATATATCTAGAACGCATTAGAGGGGGACTTGAATTCAAGTTTTTCTTATTTCAAGGCTCACATTTGATCCCCTAGACCACAATGTTACACATGACCCAGGTATTAGAATTAAGATATGTTCCTGATATTCTACTATAGAATTCAACTTTCAACAAATGTTCATTAAGTATTGACCATGTCAAGCAACTGAGTTAGCAAAGGTAGGCAGCTTGGTAACAGTGGAAAAAATACAGGCTCTAGGATCAGAGGGAATTATCAATATACTTCTAGAGGAGACAAAATAATAGGAGTTCAAGGGATGGGATAGAGGAGTCAGTTTTCTTCTCTTGACTGACTTCAATCTCAGTACTTTCTTAAAGCAAAATGAAAAACCTTAAGGAAAAAATCAGGGAAGAGGAAGATTGTTGAAGGTATTGGGGAAGGAAATAGGAAAGAAGAAATTGACACCTATGTTTTAGGCACTGTGTTAAGTGATAGTAATACCAAAGGAGGAAAAAAATTGCCTGCTCTCAAGGGAGGCACAGTATACTGAAGTGGATATAACATAGTCACAGATAAGGGAAAATCATATCTATATATCTATATCATATACCTGTATTTATTTTTGTTGTTGTTGTTGAGTTGTTTCAGTCACGTCCAATTCTCCATGACCTCATTGGGAGTTTTCTTGGCAGAGATACTATAGGTTGCCATTTCCTTCTCCAGCTCATTTTACAGATAAGAAACTGAGGTAAACAGGGTTAAGTGACTTGCCCAGGGTCACACAGCTTATAAGTGTCTCGGGCCAGATTTGAACTGAGGTCCTCCTGACTCTACAGCTAGCACTCTATCCACTGCGCCATCTATCTATCTTTCTTTCTATCTAAATATAAATCTTTATATACATATGTATACATACACATGCATCTGTGTACATATATACAAATATAATGCAAAGTGATTTCGGGTTGATTTGGGAGAGCACAGGAAGATAACAACTAATGGAATTGAGAGAGGTCTCAAAAGAGATGGCACTTGAACTGAGCTCTGTACGAAGCTAGAGATTCTAAGAAGCAGAAATGAGAAAGGAAAGCAATCCAAGAGGAGGAAAGAAATGGAAAGGTCCTAAACAGAACACCTCTAGCAGGGCAGTTTGCCCACAACGTAGAGTGTAAGTGGGAGAGTAATGTGTACTGAACAGATAGGCTGGAGGCAGATTGTGAAGGGCTTTAAATGTCCAAAGAAGTTTATTCTTTACCCTATGGTCAATTCTATAGCCACTAAGATGTCACGAGCAGAGGAATGTCCTGGTCAGAACTACGCCTTAGGAATACAAATTTGGCAGCTAAGTTAAGAATAGATTGTAAAGGGCAGAAATTGGACATAGGAAGCCTGGTTAGGAAACTATTATAATATTCCAGGTGTGAGAGGTGATGGCAACCTGTGGTGTGAGTGGAAAGAAGGCAATTGATGCCAAGTCAACAAGCATTTATTAAGCACTGTGTGCCAGGCACTGTGCTAAACACTGAGAACACAAGTGCAAAAAGACACTGGAGGGGCAGCTAGGTGGTGCAGTGGATAGAGCACTGGCCCTGAAGTCAGACCAAACACTTGACACTTACTAGCTGTGTGACCCTGGGCAAGTCACTTAACCTCAACTGCCTACAAAAAAAAAAGACACTGGAAATACAAACGCAGAAAGAAGAGATAGTCCTGGGCCTCCAGGAGTTTCTTAATGGGGAAGACAACACATAAAAAGAAACTAAAGGGGGGAAATGGGAGAGATGAAGGTACCTGGTGTGGAGAAAGTCCCAAGAGTTAGGACAGCAACCTGGGGAGGGAGGAAACATGGTTGGCATCACTATCCTCCTTTAAATGGAGGACTTGGGAGGAACCAGCCAATCAGAGGGAGAGGCTACAGAAGTGGTAGTACCCTTCCTTCCAATGGGAGAAATTCAAGGGTAGAATGAGCTTTCAGAGGGAAGAGGTTTCTGTAGCATTCTAGAGAAAGGCCAGGGAGTTAGGAGGGCATCCTGGAGAGGAGTGAAGTTATGGCTGGCCTGGGCATCCTCCTTAAAAATGGAGGTTCTGGGATCTGATGTGAGAGAAGTTGTGAAGACAGAATTCATACAAAACATAGCAACTGACTGGATATAGTGGTGGGGGTTGGGAGTACAGTTAGGTAAGAATAAAGAGATTTGAAATAAAGAACTTGGGAACACGCACCTTGGCCAACATGCTTAGGACTCTTTAGGAGTCACCTTTATTAATTCTTGACTATTCTCATGTAGGGATTCTTTCCACAGGCTCACTATATCTCACCCACTGAGCCACTGCTGGGAGGCAGAAAAAAACAAAACAAAACCAGGCTTCTTTGGCAGCTACAATCTCTCCAATTGTACATCTAATCGTTGGTTGAAGTGCTTTGAGTCTGGGAAACTGTGGGGTGATTTATGTGAGTGACATTTTCAGAAAAGGTGGGGCAGTCAAATATGCCACTTGAGGTTGGCAATTTAAGAAGGTTTTAGAATAGAGCAATCCTTTGAAGGTTAAGAAATTAAGAACAGAGATTAGTAAAGGGGAAAAGGAAGGACTTGTTAAGGTATGGTGATTAAATTTTTTTTAAGAAACGAAAACTTATACCTATATATACATTTAATCTTGACATGTATGCTTTATTAAAAATCTCAAGAAATAACATTTAAGCTAAGGGGAAAGTCTCAAAAAAAATTAAATTGAGAGCAATAATATCACAAATTATACCATTTTCCACAAAGAAATTGAAAACTAGATATTCCAAATAATTGGGAAAGGATATTGTAATGATAATTGTCTCTGAAAAATCACATAAATATATCTTTCTCATGATGGCAAGAAGACATTGACCTAAAATTTGTGAATACTGAATTTTTGTTTCACCAAATTAACCCAGCATCACCAATCTTTGTTGGACTCTATTTATAAAAACCAATTATAGTTCTTGCCATGAGGTTTTTATATTTAACAAAGTACCTTAGTTCAAAAGCCTTGATTCTTGAATGCATATTATGAAAGGTTGAGTTTCAATCCTATGATGGATTTTGTGATATTTGTATTTATCTGTAGCATAGTAATTCATCAAAATCACAAGTTTGGCTTCCATTCCAGTCTTCTCTTGCTTCACATAATTGGCATTTACTTGGTTCTGACAATGAGAGCTTTTCTTCTAGCCAAAAAATCCAGATGTTAAAAACAGTCATTTAGCACCATTTCCTTCTTGCCTAACAACTTTAACTATATAACTACATTACAAATTCAACTTTACAAGTATCAATAATTAGCTAAGTTTTTATAGGATCTAGTAATTAAATAGTACTATTTAAGAAAAATTATTTTAAAACATGTAGCAGTACTAAATATGACCCTTTTTTCATCTTCAGGGAAAAAGCTAAGTCTGAATGAGACAAGTATTATTTCGCTAAGAACTATTTTCCCCACTTCACTTCAATACTATATATCGTATACTCTCGAACGAATTGCCTCAACACATGAATACAGGGGTAAAATTGTGTTATTAGTTTGTCAACATTCACCCACCATGTACCCTTTGGTCATTATATTGAGAGCTATCTTTTGTAGCTCATATCTATGCAAATGTATCTAGGGCAGGGATCAGAGAATTTCAGGAAAAATTTTCAGATCCTCCCAAAATCCACAGTTTTAGGGGGCAGAGATGTGCATAAAGAGAAGGACCTTGGGCCGGAGGTTATGTCTATGCCTTTGAACAATCTGCAGACTGTATCTGTACTCAGTGACACAGAACCCTTAGATAGATGACAGCTGGCAAGCAGGCAAATTGGCTCCAATCCTAACTGGCTAGAGAAGCAGCACATCCAAAAGTGGGGGTCTGACATGCTCCAATAGACTGTCTTGGCTATCTTCCTTACACGCCAAAAAGGCTCTTTGGCTGTAAACCTCCTTTCATGACAAGCAAGAGCAATTTCAACCATATATTCTACTGAAAATCTCACTTGTGCTTTCCTTTTAAGAAACCAATTGCCCATGCCTAAACTAATCAAATTCATTTATTCATTCAGGTATTCACATTTCATCAGTTCAACAAATATTTACAGAGTACCTACTATAAATGAAGCATTGGTGCTAAAGAGTGAGGGAGACAAAAATGATTTTTAAGACATGTTCACTGCTCTTAAGGAGTTTAAATCTTTTAGGAGAGAAAATAGCTTATAATTAGATAGTACTGAGTGATTTGAAAAGCTTTCCTTATCAACAATATTATGAAGCATGGACAAGTAGCATTAAAGCCATTTTGTAGATGAGGAAACTGAGTTTCAGAGAGGTGAAGTCACTTGCACCTCTAGGTTCCTGACTCTATGTCTAGAGTAATCTTATGTATACATGTTTAACTAATTGTCATTACAAGGCATTATGAGATAAATGTTAACAGTAGGAGAACAGTCAAAAAGGGCCCTACAAGACCAGGATGTGAATTCACGTTGATTAGCATTATCAAAGAAGGCTTTATGTTAGATGTAGCATCAAACTGGTCCTGGAAGGATGGGTAGTATTTTGTTAGGTGAAGGTGTGTGTGTGTTGGGAGGGAAGGAGGAAAGTTAGAGGGCATGGTATGGACAAAGACATTGAGAGAGGCAAAGACAAGTCATGTTAGAACAAGTTACCCAGTTTGACTGGACCATAGGGGAATGGTGAAAAATATGGCAGGGAAACAGAGTTTGGGGACAGAAAATGGAGCGCTTTGAATGACAAATAAGGAAGTGGTATTTTGTTCTGCAGACAACAAAGAGCCTTTGAAGATTTTTTCAGTAGTTGTTTTGTTTTCATCAGCACTTTATGAAGATTAATCTTATGGCAGTACTATATAAGAGGGATGGCATGGGCAAAAGAGTATAAGTCAGGGAAACCAGTTAGGAGACTATTGCAATAATCTAGGTGAGATATGAAGTCTTGAACTCGGGTAGGAACAGGAAGAATGGAAAGGAAAGGAAAGGAAAGGAATGAGAAGGGTATAAGGAATGAGGAAGCAATGGGTTACAAGTGGAAAGAGAACTGAAGTTATACAAAATGATTTGGTCAAGGTCCTGTCCCTGAGTGATGCAACCTTAAGCAAGTCAGTAAATTTACTATATTATAAACTCCTAGAAAGCATGGACTATGCATTTCCCCCCCTAAATCTCCAGCGCAGGACCTTGTTCTCTCTAGGTGGTTAATAAGTGTTTGTTGAATTGAATTGTTGAAAACAGTCTCCTCATCTGTAAAACTTGGGAACTGGACTAGATGACCAACAGCAGCTCTAAGATCCTATGGCACATCAAATGGCATGTTAAGTTAACTCTTGTGTTAATGAAGTGGAAAATCTAAATGTCACTGAACTTCAGAATACATTTTTTTTTGCTTTTCATAGCAGAATATTCTTCTTGGTTGTAAACTTTTTAGCTTAGACAAATATTAGAATGAATCTTTATTCTCAAGAAACACTAGACAGGTTGGGTATTATAGGTGGTACTGGTAGAGAGAAGCTGGAAGGGTATTAGGTGGCAGAGGAAGAAACATTTAAGATTATGAATTTGGCACAGAAAAGCCACCCAATTTAAAAAATACATTAGAATGCTGCTCATTTAAAAAAATCACTGAACCATTGAATTAAAATTAAAAAAACCCATTGAATAAGATTTAAAATTTTAAAAAAAACTCTACAGTAGGGTTAAAAGAGTCCTCTTCATTTGATTTGGGCTTTTTCCCCCTAGTCTCTGATTGATTAATATTTTTCATTAGCATCCACTGAAATTTCCATTTCAGTATTTTCATTCAATCATGAGTATCACAGTTTAAGACAGACAGTGGTAAGATGGAGATTGTTCAAAGGAGAGCAGCCAGGATAGTGAAGGCCTTTGTGTCTGTTTCATATAAAGAAGAAAAACCTGGGGATGTTTAGCTGGAAGTAGGGAAGACTCAGCGTGGGCATGATAACTATTTTCAAGTACAGGAATGGCCAACCTGTGGGGAAAAAGATTAGACTTGTTTCTGGTTGGCCTCAAAGAAGGTAGAACCAGGAATTAAGGGTGGAAATTGTGAAGAAGCTAATTTAGGCTTAATGTTGGAAGAAATTTCTTAATCAGAGATGTCCAAAAGTGAATTGGGCCGCCTCAGAAGACTGTGGGCTTCTCCACCATTCTCCTTCCCCCAAGGTCTTCCAGAAGAGGTTCCCTTCTCAAGGATGTCCTTTCATGTATCAGTTATACTGCTACAGTGGTTGTCCTTTGTTCTCTCCAAGAGGACCAAAATGACATCACTATGCTAGAGTCAAGTTACAGTTCGTCTAGCTGTGGCCGATCAGACCAATAGGAGCTCAGAACACTGCTACAGGTCAGCCACAAATAGTCCATGTGAACATTTGGGGTGAATTCTCTAAATTTGCGCATCTCGAGTTTCTTTTGAGCTACTTCAATTCTGCTTTGCTTATAGAGCACAGCACCTTCTCAATTACACTGGATGGCAACTAAAGTCCCTTCCATCACTAAAATTCTGCATTTCTCTTATCTGTTTGACAAAAAACATAACAAAGGGATTCATCTCTCAAAAACAACTTGCCTGACATTAATTATGAAAATAAACACAATTAAATTTATGAACTGTTTCCCCTGAAACTTTCCAATGCCCCCAAGTCTACACTCAATCTTCAGAATAGGAGGCTTTGGCCCTTACTCTTCTCTGTTTATTTTTCAGGGGCAACAATTTATGGCATCAAAATCCCCATAATATATTACCAGCTTGGGCCACACATGTTTCCTTTCATCTTGTGCTGTCGCTTAACCTTTCCAGCTGGCAATCACTCTATGAAATCAGAGCCGTCCTGTGCGTATGCTGGACATAAGCAACAACAAAAAATGGTAGTCAGGACGTGGGATACTGTCAAATAGGGATGGGGGAGGAAGACAGCAAAAGGGTGTAGTACCCTTGGAGAGAAGCCTGGATTACTCATCATGGAAGGGATACATGCTGGTTTATGTAAGTGTGGACCTCATAAAGGACATTTTTATCATCTTTTAGGGAGGTCGAAGTGAATACTAAGTTTTATTAAATTAAGTTTTATTAAATTACAAGGATATGAACTATTGTCCCAGTAACCTGATACTGCCCTACTGCTGAAACTGGCAAAAATCAAAGGATCATAAATACCAAATATTATACTATGTGTCATCTCCTTTGATGGAGAGCCAATGCTTTACCCAGTTCCCTCTTATTTGCCCGCAGTAGGCCCTCTAAGGCTCAGGGCTACTTAGAGCTAGATTCAGTCTTTGCTACGACACACACTCCTCACAATTCTATTCTTCAACTTGAAAAGAAAACTGCCTAGTCTTCTCATTTTGGACATTACTATGCTGGTGGTATTTCAAACTTATCCTCCTTAATGGAGGATTAAGAAAAAAACACAATCAACTCTGCCTTTGCAAGGCAATGAGAAAAGAAAAAAAAGAACTCCCATAACTAGCAAAAAAAAATGTTTCAGGGAAAGAAATTTCATAAACTGCAATATGTTAAAGTAATGGAAATACATTGCTTTTATTTTTCATGAAATACAACAGTTTTTTTAAATAGCTCAATATACAGCTGATAACAAAAGAATATTCACTTAGCCATAAAGAATAAAATCTCTGTGAAACTAAGAGAAATTTAGAGAGCAAGAATGATTCCTGTAAGCAGAAGCAGGAAAACAATATATACAATGACCACAATGATGTAAATGGAGAGAAAAACAACAAATACAAATAAACAAACAAACAAAAACCCAGAATGCTGTGTAATTGTAATACCCTGGAGAAGTTTTGAAAAATACACCTTCCCCCATTCTTTTCAGAGATGTGTTAGGGAGAGGTCAGAGGTGGGGAGGGTGGAATATTGCATCTGTTGTCAGACACAGCTGATGTGTTTGTAGGGCTGGTTGAATTATTCCTCCCTACCCCTAACCCCAACACTTTTGTTGTTGTTCAATCATTTTAGTCATGTCCGACTCTTTATGACCCCATTTGGGGTTTTCTTGGCAAAGATATTGCAGTGGTTTGCCATTTCCTCCTCTAGCTCATTTTACAGATGAGGAAACTGAGGCAAACAGGGTTAAGTGACTTGCCTAGGGTCACACAGCTAGGAAGTGTCTGAGGCTGGATTTGAACTCAGGTCTTCCTCACTCTGGGCCTGGTGTTCTATCCACTGGGCCACCTCCTTGCCCTAACACCAACATATTTTCTTTTAACATCCTGTGTTTATCAGGGATGGCTTGCTTTCAGAGGGGGGTAGGGAGGAGGTAGTCAAAAATTAAGGTAATGTCAAAAGGTATCAATAAAAATAACTATTTTTTAAAAGAACCAATCTATAATCATCATTCTACATAATAATAGCTAGCATTTATACAGTGCTTTAAGGTGTGCAAAATGCTCTTTACAGTTTATTTGATTTGACCCTTACAACTACGCTGTGGGTTATAAAATAGGCTGAGTGACTTACCCAGGGTCACAAAACCACTAAGTGTTTGAGGAAGAATTTAAACTCAGGTCTTCCTGACTCAAAGTCCAGGCATCTTATCTATCAAATGCAAATATGTGAAAACTATTGCTGTTGCAGTAAAACCGGGTATGAAAGGTGTAGGAAGAAGAGGTTTAAGCAATGAAAATAGAACCAATGCATGACTGGAATAAAATAAAAGCGAACACTTTTTTCCTGTTTCCTTAAACCTTCAACTATTCTTTCTCCTTAACCTACTTCATCCTTCAACCTAACCCCAACATTCAGATCAGATTCATCATCAATGATAGCAATAGTAACTATTATTTTAAGGGGTACAAGGAATTGGATCGAGGGGCAAGAAAGGGGGCAAAAGTTGCCAGGTCTGCTTTCTTCCCTTCAGTGTTGCTAAGTGCTTTATTGTAGCTTATGGAAACTTCAAGATAATTTGCATGGTTCTAGTGCTAGCTGCCAGGGACGTAATAAGAACTGAAAGGACTTTACTCACAATAACTTAAAAATTAGAAGAAGTATCTGCATGGCAGGGTTGGGAAACAAAAAGTAGAGTTTGACCTTTTGTGTGTATGTATTGTAATCACTCTCTGCCCCTCTCATTTGGAGGGTGGAACCATAAATGCCTCCATTTAAGGAGGGAAGCAGAACTGAAACGTCTTCTAACACATTACCTCATTTCCCACCTGAGTGGACTTTTTGGTTTCTCATCCGTGTTCCGCGCCCCCCCCAATTCCTTTTCAGTTTTCTTTTCTGTGTTATCTTCCCTCGTTAATTAGATTATAAGCTGTTTGAGGGCAAGAATTCTTTTTCATATTTGTGTTCTCCGTATTTAGCACAGTGCCTGACACATAGTAGGTGCTTAATAAATATTTATCGACTATTATTGACTGACTGTGTGAGGCTGGAAGATCAGACTACAAATGAGTTACACATGAGTTGATTAAACCTAGGCAAATTGGTCAAAGAGTATTACAAAATAGTCTCTTTGAGGACAAAGAAGCCCCAGCAACAGGAATAACTCCAAAACATGATAGCATGAGCATGGCAAGGAAACCCAACAGCAAATAATAGCAGCAGGTCAACAGAGAAGCAGCAAAGAGCAGCAAAGAGCAAGGCTGTCTAGTCTAAAGCCTTTTTGTTTGCTGTTCATCCTTTGTTCTCGGAGAAGACCATCTTTCCTGTACTCTTTCCTGGTTGCTAGGAAAAGCCCTAAGAGATATTCCAGCTGGGGCACAACTCTACAAATGTGAATGGTCCCAAGTGTTCCCTCTCCTACCATCAGCATGGGAAACTACTAGGAGACTGTATTCCTTTGTCTAAGGAGTGGGATGGGGGAAGAGATTTCGCTTTCCTATTTACTTTGCTATTCTTAATTTAAAAGCTATGCCATTTGATATATTGTCCCCAGTGCGTTGGTAGATAATGCAAAAGATGGGAGACTGAGTCACATATTATTACCTATAATACTCAGGTTTATGAGATTTATGCTACATTATTACACATGTCCCATGGTGGAAATAGTTAACATAGAAAGTATATAAATAGTGGAAATTGTAGCAAAACTACATGCACTCACTAGCAATCACTGAAGAACAATCTGTGAGTCACCGATTTACTTCAGCATTAAGACAGAGAATACCATACATGAAATGAACTTTTTTACCTCCATTTTTATCATATAAAAAATTTACTTTTATATTTAACAATCTAATTTCAAGGGCACTGGTTTTCCTCTGACAGATACAAATTATGGTCCCTCCATGCCTTAGTGGAGTGTTTCATGAATTGTGGTAGCCAAAAAGTTCATCACCCAAAGGCCAGTCTTTTAGTGATGAGTTTCTTCAGGCTTAGTTTCAGTTGGTCCTAGAGGAAGATTCACAGAGTTTGCTGCTAAGAACATACTTGAAGCCTTTCCCACCACAACTTGGGTTCTACTGATATAATTAAGCCTTCAAGAAGCCAGGGTCACTTCTACCCTTCAATGAGGAGACAGGGGAAGAAGACTTTGATAAGAGAAAGCATCAGATAAGGAATTTACTGAAAACATTTAAATAAGATAACTATTTGCTAAAGATAACAATATTCTGTCAATATTCCTTTGGCAAAGCCTAGTAGTCAGACCTTTGTAGCTTGCACATATTAAAAAAAAATGATCCCTCCATTTGCAATTTGGCCTGAACACCCAAGTCAAAAAGGTTTTGAAGCTGGCCAATAGAATCAATCAAACTGGCGTACTGTAGGGAAAGGTGTTTATACCCTCAACCTCTACCCCCATCTCTTGATTCAGGCTGTGTATAAAATGGAATAATAGCTAGCATTTATATAGCACTTTAAGGTCTGGGGAAAAATAACTTTACAAATATCTTATTTTAATCTCACAACCATCCCAGGAAATATTGTTAGCTCCATTTTACAAATGAAGAAACTAAGGCAGACAGAGATTAAGTAAATTGCCTAGGGTCACACAGCTGTTATGCGTCTGAAGCCAGCTTTGAACTCAGAACTTTCTGACACCAGACCCATGGCTTTAAATTGTCTTCTCTGCTGCTAATGCAAAAGTCTCTAACTAGGTGACCTAGAATGTTGATAATGAATATTATAGAGGAAGGTGTTTAAATATCCAGTTTGCATCCACGTGTTATCAGCATCAAGATGAGCATTTTCTTATTGTACCATTCTTCAGCCAGATTCACTTCATCTTTGTCTTGTTTATTAGGAGACAGAGATTAAAGTGAGTATTAAATATGAAGCAAAGTTTGAAGTGACCAGGTGTGTTTAATGAAAACCAAAACATCTCTGTAACCCATGCTTCCTGCCCCCCCCAAAAAACCTCACCCCATTTAATAAGACAAAGTCTGTCAAATATTTTATGGAAAAAAACCCATTCCAGGTTTATAAAATCCACATCCACATACCTAAGTTCATTCATTTGTGAAATACCCATTCATTGTCATTAATAGAGGCAGCTAGGTGGCACAATGGATTGAGTGCCGGCCCCGGAGATGGAAAGACTTGAGTTCAAATCCAACCTCAGACACTTACTAGCCGTGTTACCCTGGGCAAATCACATCCCCTGTCTGACTCAGTTTCCTCAACTGTAAAATGAGGATAATAATAGCACTCCTCCCTCCCCCAGGGTTGTGAGGATCAAATGAGATATTTGTAAAGCACTTAGCATAATGCCTGGTACTTAATAGGAGCTAAATAAATACTTGTTTCTTGACCCCCCCCCCCCCCCCCGTTCAGTAGTCTGTCAACAATTTTAACCCAACTTTTAGAGAGCAACAAATATCCTTAGTCCCTGAAAGATTTTAGGATATTCACTTTAAATGATAACTAGGCTGAAAAAATTAAGTCCTGCCCTTAAAATCATCTTTGTATCAGGGTCGAAGAAGATAATAGAAAGGAGTTCACAATCATAGACTTTGTAGAGCTAAAAGCACTTCAGAGGACATCTAGTCCCACTCCTTTTTTTTTTTTTTTACAGATAGGGAAACTGATAGAAAGATTAAGTTACTTGCACAAACTCACACAGTTGGTTAGTGGTGGAGGGAAGGCTAGAACTCAGGTCTCCTGAGTCCTATCTAGTGTTCTTTCCATTACCCTGTTGCCTAATCATGCCCCAATAAAAGGACTAAAGTATAGGTCAGAGAATTTTCCAAAAATAGCCTCCATTCTCATTGCTTTTCCCTTTCTACTTTTTATTTTCCAAAACAGGATTCTAAAAATTAGTTAGGCTGGGCTAATTCAATTCATCAAATATTTATTATGTACCTACTGTGTGCTAATCATGGAAGACATCATTTAAAAAAAAAACAGCACCATCATTTTGGTAGTAGTTTGATGGGAGATCTAAGCAAGGCATCCTAAAAAAAAATATGAAGTAGAGTATACAAAAAGTAAAAGCGTTAGAGTTAGTTCTTCTTTTTTTGGAATGTGTAACAATGATTTCAAATAACCTGTGTTATTTAGATGTAGGTTTTTGATTAGATTGTCTGCTCACAGTTTTTCAAGCCTCCAACTGGCACCTCTGGGACGCATTAGGCCACACAAAAAGAAACAAAACTTTTTTTTTTAAATCTGTGTTTAGTTTCTCTTATAGTCAACTCCAAGATAAGTAACAACATCATTAAGCAATAAATGTTAGTATTTATCCCTAGTGCTCATGAACAAATGCTTAATCATATTTCTTTTTGAAAGGTCTCCCCAGAAACTTTTTAGATGTGGTCTTATCCCCTCAAAATAAATATGTAGGTAGGAAAGGGAACAGATATGGGAAAAGGGAAAGGGAAAAGAGGAAGAAAGAAAGAAGGGAGAGAAGAAATCTTGAAACTAATTTTTAAATGTTTTTATTTTTATTTTTATATTCTAGTTTGAATAATATTATGTAATGTAATCTTCTGAATTTCTGAGAGGCAAGCCTTCCTTCTTGCCTCTCACTGATCCCCTAAGACTGTATGTCCAGCTGCCCTTGGAGGATCCCTAATCTGACATCACAGATGTACTCATGAGCTGTGGAGCAGCTGAGAAGAGCCTTTTCTGTACTCTGAATGTCAGTACATAAAAATGATTGCTCCAAACAAACAGCCTTTCCCTTTTGCTTCCTTCCCTGCTCCAAGTCATATCTGCAAATGAGGATATTCAGTGTATGAAAAACACAGCCGAGGCTACTGAGTGTTCACCTGTTACACTAGTGGGGAGAAGAGGAAAGGGGGCTGGGATGGTGCATTCTCCATTCCCCTTCTTTCATAAACATGGAGAGGTGCATTCTGCCAGGGAATGACAATTCATCAACTCAACTTGGTTTGTCTCTTGGTGGATAATCAGTTGAGCAGAGACAATCAGTGTCTCTATTTTTGAAGAGTCACAGGTGTTTGGTTTTGGGGGTAGGAGTAGGAGGGGTCTCATCGCTGAAAAAACAAGATCAGGGCTGGCCCTATACAAAACAGTAAAAAAACAGGTGAACTGTGTCTTTGGCACAGACTCTCTGACCTTTCCTTTTTGTTTTCCTCTTCAATGCCCCTCCCCCTCTCCAGGCACCCAGTGCCTTCATCCTCTTTTCTCCCCACAATCCTTTCACTCTCAGATCAAAGATTCCTAGAGATATTTACATTTGAACAGGAATCAGAGCCTTAAATCAATAGGCTGGAAGATAAATTCACAGATGATTTCAGAGACTTCTGCTCTTGACTATTTCTTGAAAATCCACTGCTGCTTTCTCAATGAACTAAGAACCTAGGTCCCTTAATAAACTCAAACTTAATGGAAACTAATCAAGTATATTCCTTTTAAGTTGTAATTAACTCCTTCAGTTTGAGTGAAAGTTAAATGTAAAACCTGAGTCTTTCAGTGGTCACCTAAGCACACAAAAGTGCCTTGCCTCAAAAGTAACAGTAAAAATAATAACAATAAAAGTACCTCTGGATCTACCTACATTAACCACAAGTGTCCTCATTAACAGAAAGAAAACATTGAGAAAGGTACAGAAAACAGTGATGTCAAGCACATAGCTAAAATCTTTAGTAGTTCAAAATACTATAAACAATAATTTCAGAAAATAATTTTCTTACTTGAAACTCATGTGGAGTATATGGACACTAAACTTTTTAAGTGAACATGTGAAAATAAAAATTCATTTGAATTACAATTGTCTTCATAAACTATCTTTCTATCATTGGTACATGAATTGGCTGAGGTCAAAGGTTGAACAAAAATATAGCTACACAAATTATCAAAAATGGCCACAATAACCAGCCAAGTCTAATCCAGTATAAATAAAAGCTTTAAAACACTCTTAATCTAATAAACGCTACACATTTTTCATATGGATTCTTTACCTTCACTACCCACAGGTTGTACAGCATATACATTTTCTTTTCATTTGAAATTATCTTTAGAGCTTGTCTGTTTCATATGGAACAGTAGCATGGTTTAGACTTCTGAACTTGGGCTTAGGAAAGTCTAGATACTCATGCTTAAGGACAATGATAACCTCTCTGAGCCTCAGTTTTCTCATCTATAAAATAGGGATAATTATGCTTGTAGTACCTACCTACAGGGTTGTAGTATGGCTCTATTAGGAAATATAAACTACTTTGTGACAAGTAAGGTGTGTAAAATGATTAGTAAACTTTAAATCATTATATAAACATCAGCTATTATTATAGAGACAAGAAATCAAGGATGGAAATGATATGTTTTTCTCTTGATGTACTATGTTATCATAACTGGTGCTTAGTTAATACTTTCTGATCATCTGTTCACCCTTTCTTATTTTGTCTTCTCCTGACAAATGTCATCTTCTATACCTAATTATGGGTGTCAACAAATACCTCATACTCTATCTGGTGACTTTTTATCAGGGGATATTTCAACGCCTATAGATTTTTAACAGCAGGATGCCTTTTTTCTGAGGACCTCCTTATCAGTAATTGTCCTAAGGATGAGGACTACCGTGTTACAAAAGGCACAGGAAAGGGCAGTCCTAGCCTTGCCACAGATTACTATAGGCAATGTAAACTATCAAATCCTCCGGAAAACCATCCACAAAACAGGATTATTACTTTCCTAAAAATAGCATCTTCCTGTCAACTAGTAGCAATAAAGTCAAGTCAGATTCAGTAGATCCCTCCTATTAATTTTCCATGTGTAAGAGAAAGAGAGAAATCAAACACTCTGGTTCAGGATTTCAGCTTTCCCTTGGAAGCAATGATGAAAACTGTCTAGCTTTTAGCTGTTGCTTCTCTATTACAAAACTTCTCAGAAGTTTTTAGCAGGCAGTATCCTGTAGTGGAAAGAACAGGACCAGCAACCTGTGGGGAAGCCTCCTGGCTTTATCAGGTGAGAGCATTTGAACAAATGACTCCATTTCTCTGGGTCTGTTTCCTTCTCTATAAAAGGAGGTAATAACACTTACACTACTTACCTTTCAAAGTTGTGGGAAAAGCGTTTTATAAATCCTGCACTACTACATACTAGTGAGCTATTATGCAAATTTCTCAACCCAGGATTAACTGTAATATGCTAAATCCTCTTCCATTTTGGATGCAAGAAGTCAAGCATATAAATACACACATACAAAGTAGACAATATATCATCTATGTAGTATCCATCTGATTATATATATATAATGCATATCTATATAAAATAATTTACTATATACACTATACACAAAAGGCAGCGCAGCATACTGGAACCCAAGCTGGACTCAGATGAGGAACACCGGGGCTCAAGGTCCCATTCTGCCATTTATTAGCTGTGTGACTTAGGACAAATCACTTAATTTCTTTGACCCTCATTTTTATCACAGGTAAAATGCTCTAATGCCTATGCTATGGAACTTGCAGGGTTGTTGTAAAAAGCGAAGGAAGTGAAGTAGGTGAGCTAAAGGCTTTCTAGCAAGTACATTTCCCAAAATGTCTGATGGAAAAGGAGGTAAGGCCAGGTAACTAAAGTCCCTATGGTATAACAGGTGGATTAACACTGGTACTCAACCAGGTTAAAAGTCTTAGAAGAAATCTTCCCCTACATTTAGAATTGATCCTTTGCAAAGAACTCATGGTAAGACAGTAATAAAAACTGCCAAGGCATGGACGTATTGTGACAGATAGAACTCTTGCAGTGTCCTTCTAGGAGATCCACTGAAGTATACATAAATACATAAATACTATGGAAGCCACAAATAAACCTGCACTGAAGGTTGCATTTGTAATGGTGTCCACTCCTTCCAAAATGACGGGCCATAGCCGCATTTCCTCTAAAACACCTAAATTAACTGAGAATGGTAAGATTTCATCAGATTTTTGGTAGGAATTGAGGGTGGTATAAGACCACTGCTGTTGGTCTCATCACTTCATCACCAAGGTTCACCTCTATTGCAGCAAATAAAGTATCTTTCTCACTAACATCCAAAAGCGAAAACCACAAAGAATAAGATGAGTAGTCTCACAGGTACTTTAGGCTTATCACCTTCCTTCACCTAGTAACAATTTTGGAGCACCTCCAAGTCCAGTCACCTCACTTCTATCCCTCAACTCCACTTACCTTCAGCCAGCAACCCTTCCTCTTCAGACCCTCAGTACACTGAACACTTCTCCCTCCAATTCCCTTAAAAATCCAGGAGGAAAGGGAGCCAGGCCTCATTTCTCTTAAGAATAATAGCTAGCATTGATCTGATGACGGAAAGCTTGAGGAGCACTTTAACTACGTGATCTCATTTGATTCCAAGGTAGGTGCTATGATTATTCCCATTTTACAGAGGAGACAACTAAGGCTCAGAGAGCCCAAGGCCACCCAGCTAGTACGTGTCTGAGGCTCATTTGAACCCAGGTCCTCCCGATCGCAAGTCAAGCTCTGTGCACTTCCCTGCACTTGTTCGGTCGAGGGAACGACCACAGAGGGTGCGGGAGGTCCATGACTATAATGCCTAGCCCTGACGCCAGGGCAGCGTCCTGTGCCCACTTACCTCGCTGACAATGCTGGTGTGGGACTGGCTGTACTTCCAGTTGCCCTGGCAGGGGACCAAGGGCGCCGTGCGGTTGGGGAAGGAGGAGAGCGGGTCGCTGCAGCTGAGACCCCCCGCCGCAGCGCCGGCGGCGTCCGCCGCGCTGCTCCAGTTGGCAGCTTCCAGCTCGTAGCGCTCACAGCGCCCGTCGGAGCGGACTCCCGACTCCGGAGCGCTCCGGGGGGGAGCCGTGCGGTTCCATTCCTCCTCGGGGCTCCAACCGCAGCGCTCAGCCAGCTCCGCGGCGCTGGGACCCCGGCACCAGTGGTGGTCCGGGCCGATGCCCAGGAAGACCACGCTGACGAAGAGGAAGGCAAAAGTGATGCCCGTCAGGCACATCAGCAGGAACACCCGCCTCTGGAAGCGCCCAAACTCGCCCGCCTTCTGCAGCACCTCGTCGAAGGAGGGCATGGTGCAAAAGAATTCAGCCTCCTCCTCTTCTTCCTCTTCCTCTTTCTTCTCCTCCTTTTCTTCTTTTTCCTCCTCAGCCGCTTCTTCTTTCCCTTCCTCCGCTTCCCCAGGACCCGCGTGGCTACTGTGCACTCCCAACCGCCGCTGCTTCGCCTCCAACTTTGGTATAATTCCCCCGCGCCCCCCTCCCCCACCCTTTGGGTGCAACTCTGCTGCCCGGAGGCCGTTTCCTACAAGTGATCCCCACGCACCCAAGTCTTTTCTTTCCCACCCCCTCCCACCTCCCACCGCGTCCCTCCCTCACAACTCTGGCATCGTGCCAAGAACCAAGTCTCTTTCTCCCTTTCCCACACCAGCAGCCCACAGCCTTACCTTCTGGGGTGGGCACAGAAACCGGGCAGAGGCAGCGTCAGGTGGCCAGCTTAAAGGCGCAGCTGCTGCCCTGGATACTGAATGCTCGAAGAGGTGGGAGGCGGGGAATGGGGAACGGGGAGCGGCCCCCTCTGGCCAGTGACTTCCTGGGCTAAGTGCCCGAGTGCGGCCCTTTTGCGATAGGCTCCAGTTTCAGGAACAATCTGGGTCCCCACTATCTTTCAGAGCCACTAACTAGAACCGATTTTTTCTTTGACCTCTGGCAGCTCCAACAGCCTGAGTACTATCTATACATCTAAATTGATGACAGTTTATCTGTTCCCTAACCATTTCTTCTTTACTTTTCTCTTCTCATCAATTCCAGATGTATATACACATATGTATATACATATGAGAGACTCAAGTCTATGACTGCAGTCCATATATGTGTGTGTGTGTGTGTGTGTGTGTGTGTGTGTGTGTGTGTGTGTATGCATGTGTGTATATGCAACCGCAAGCCTGTGTCCTCTGGGAAACTATGAAATCTTAAAACTGCACTAAGACTTTTGAAACACCTTATATATCTCTAGCTATACCTACATCTATATGCATACCTCTGTGTGTGTGTGTGTGTGTGTGTGTGCTCAAAAGCCTAGTAAAACACTATGAATACAGTATGGTCAAATGTTTGGTAATAGGTAGATAGATAGATAGATAGATAGATAGATAATCTGTGCTAGGCTTGAAAAAGAGAAAGTTTAAACAAAGCAGGTTTCCCTGGCCTCATGGAGCTGATGGTCTAATAAGTTATAAAACATCAACAGATAAATTTACATTATAAGCCACTGGAAAAGTGCAAAAGAAAGTGCTTTGTGAGGACAAAGGGAAGGAATGTCATTGCCAAATTGAGGCAAGGGAAGACTTCATGGAGCAGGTGGCTTTTGCATGTTGTTTTAAAGGATGGGAAAGAGTTTAACCAGCAACCAGGAAGATGGAAGTCATTCTATTCTTTGGAGACAAGTTGCCTAGATAGAGACTAGGGATTAGCCAGTTTTGACAAGAGCTCAGAATTCTTGAGAGGAATAATGCTAGAAATCTAGACAGATGAGGTGGTACCAGGCTGTGAAAAGCCTTGAATATCCATCCAAGGTGATTCTGACCATGTCACTCCCTTATTCAACAAACTCCATTGGCCTCTGTTGCCTTCAGGATCGAATGTAAAATCTGTTTTGGATTTTAAAGCCTTTTGTAACCTGTTTAGTCACTCCAGTCATGTCTGAAGAGGTTTGAAGGTGAAGTTTCCCAATCAGTAAGCATTTATTAAGCACCTACTGTGACCCAGAGCTCTATACTAAGTTCTGGGAATAAGGATAGTTACTAGACCTGCCATTTCATTAGTATAGGAAACTCCTGGGTTAATTCTAGTGAAAATTGGCACCTTCTTTGCAATTTATAGGCTTACAGAGTTGCCCAGAGTACTGAAAAGTTAATTTGTCAGAGTTATATGTGTCCAAGGCAGAATTTGAACCCAGGTCTTCTTGGTTTCAAAGTTGACTCTGTATTCACTACTCCCTTGAGATAGTCCCTGCCTTCTATCAAGGTGTTTACACTTGACTGAGGGAATAAAACATGTTAACAGAAAAGCAAATACAAAATATACACAAGATAAATGCAAAATGATTTAGGGAGTTTGCATGTTAACAGAGTGGAGAATCAGAAAAGACCTCTTAAAGTAGGGAGAATTTCAGCTGAACCTTTAAGGGAGATAAGGGAAAGTGGGAGGGCATTCCAGGCATGAGAGAGTGTCTGTGTGCAAAGACACACAGTTGAGAGCTAGAATGTTGTGTACGATTTGGTTTGCATGTCGAGTGACTGAGCGAACAATGTATTCTTGGTGACTTACTTACCCAGGCTTTGTACATGGCAGATGCTGAATAAATGTTGATTATTAAATGAAAGTTTGAACTGTCCCTATTCAAATAGTATTCCAAAGCTAACCATAACATTTTCATTTTATTTTCTGCTTAGAAATGGATTTCCACAGAATTGGAATTACAGCAGAGTGATAAAGGATAAGACCCCGGGGTGCCAGTATTTAGAAGGACCTGGCAGCATTTTTAGCATAGTAGAAATAATAGACTGGCTTTCTCTACTGGTCACAACTCAGGTGAGCTCTTCCCCACCCAACCAGAACAACCCCTCCCCCCACTCCCCATTGTTTCAGTTGGCCTCCTCGAAGTGTTTGAGGACACATTTTTGCCTTTTGTTCCAGGAACATTTTGTGCTACTTTCCCTAGGTGAAAAAATTGCAAGTTATCACACTGGATCTCAGGTTAATATTGCATTTTTTTTAAGTTAGCAAATTGCCAGAATGAATAATTACAATGTGTATTTACCAGTTGATAGAACACAAGGAAAAATTATATTTAAGCAAGAAAGGTTTAAGTAAAAGTGTGTCATAAAAATGCTGAAAGGGGGCACAGACAAGCAATCAGGATGGCACAAATGTTTTGCTAGACTTGAAACATGTTTTTAATTTTTTTTTCTTTTTTAAAGACCTAAGGGTCAGAATGCTTTAAATACTCTTAACAGGTTTTTTATTTCTTATTAGTCATTGCTAAAGTTATTTTTGCCTAGCTTGTGGCTATAATAAAACCTACAAAATGAACCTTTTAGTATGATTTAGGTTCAATTACAGTGGCTCCTACTTAATAAATGTAATACATTTTCTTAAACACGATGTTAAATAAAGTATCTCCTCAAATCAGAGTCCCAATCATAAGACTGCATTTTACCAATTGTGTGACCGTGGGAAAATCGCTTAACCTCTCTAAGGCTGTTTCCTCCTTTGTAAAATGGAGACAATTACATCTGGATTATTTATCTCACAGGGTTGTTGGGAGCATCAAGTTAGGCAGGCTTTGGAACTGCAAAATGATATATAATTCTTGGGGGCCCTACTAAAGTGCGGTCCTCAGGTCTATGTCATGGAACAGGAAACCATTGCTTTTGGTGGTTCAGTAAGTAGGTGTCTAAAACAAACCTAGATGGTGTAGAATTTTGCCATATAGTGAAACACTAACCTTCTTGCTCTTTCTGCTAACTAATTTATGTTTTAAATGGGAAATAAAGGCCATTTCAAAAAAATTTACAGAAAGGAATTAAAACATCAAATGATAAACTTTTTTTAAGAGGATTGTATCAAACTAAAGTTATAAAATGAAGGAGGCTACACAATTAAAACTTATGGTTAAAGGGAGGAGATTTAATATAATCAATCTTTTGTAAAAATTTGTTTCTATGGCTAGCATCATGGTATTAGCAGAATGATCAATGTACTCTTCCTGATAGAAGCCCTGGGTTGAAGGCCTGGGGCTACTATTTTCTAGCTGTAGCCTTAGGAAAGTCACTTTTCTTCTCTGAGGTTCAGTTTCCTCATTGAAAAAAATGATAATAAAAATACTTTTACTACCTCCTTCAAGGATCAAATGAGCAGTCTGGAAGCTGAAAAGTGCAATGTAAATGTAAACTATTATCATCATGTATAACTTGGAATTGTGATTTCTTGAAGCCTTAAGACATGCCTTAAAAATCTAGCTTTATGTCAGTCACACAAAGGAGATTCACAAAGGTCTGCATGCACAAATCAGACTCTCTTTTTATATTTACTTGCATAACTGACATTTTGAAACCTGAACTAGCATTGCAACCTTCATCTCAATATCTGAACATTTTCTGTGTTCTTTCTGCAAATATGAATGAACTGATTTCTGTTAACCTTAAAGGTTCTGCCTGATCCTACAAACCATTTTCCACACCGTCTTCACTCTGTTCTTCTGATTATAGTATGCGTTCACCATCCTAATGAGGTACATTCTAACTATAGGATCAGTGATGAAGTAACTATTCATTGTACACTAGTAACTATACACCATGTACTAGTATTCAATGTCTCAACAGAGTGAAAGTAGGTAGATAAACTTGTAAAGCTATAGTAATTTGTGGTGCAAATACTATGCAATGCTGATTTTGGGGGAGGGCAGGATGGGGAAGTTGGTCTACATCTATGATTTCATCAAGGAAGGAAACTCCTTTCACACATACCCACTGGCCTTTCTTCTATGTGTGGCAGGGTTTGGGAATGACCACCTCACATGAAGCCTCGCATGGTCTCGGGTAGGCTGTGATGTGCACTATACTAAATGACAACCACTCCAACCATGACACCTGTCTCCTTCCTACTGGTTCATTTCTTTAATAAGACTCAACCCATGTCCTAGGGCAATCAAGGGGTAGGTTCTGATATTTCCTCATAAATTATTGGAAATACACAATTTTTCTCATTAATTAATCAGTTAGCTCTAGGCCCTCACCTCAGTTTATAAATAAAACAGAGAAAATTCATTTCCCACATGTTTTTAATCCTCTCTCTCTCTCTCTCTCTCTCTCTCTCTCTCTCTCTCTCTCTCTCTCTCTCTCTCTCTCTCTCTTTCTTTCTCTTTCTCCCTTTCTCCAGTCTCATAGGTTTGGCCCACCATCAATGTTACTGGCTATATAATTTATTCTCAGAGTTATAAACTATACAAAGAGTATATTTCAGCAACTTATCTGCTAGAAGAAAGGTAACAGCTAGAACTGCCCTAACCATCATTTCCAATTGTTGGATTCCCCACAGCTATAGAAATAGAGACCCTAGAAACATGGCTCTTGGGATGTCAATCCAATAAAATTTCTCTTCAGTTTCTCACAAAATGTCTCTTCATAGCCTTTTTCCTCGACATTTAATTCACTCAGCCTCAGTCCTCTCTGCTTCACCCAATCTCTCTCCAGATATGACGGTGAACTCCATCTAGAATGTGTTAAACTAAAACTCTCCAGTATTATCTTCTCTCCTACAAGTACAGTAGCAGTATCTGTGGGAGAGGCTAGGGTTACATTTGCATTCTTTAATTGTTTTCAAGAGCACTGGGAAATTAAGTGATTTGCCCTTGGTTACAAAGCTAACATGTGTCAGAGGCAAGACTTGACCTAGGACGTCTGACTCAAAGGCTAGTTCTTTATCAATTCTGCCATGCTTTTTCTCAGATAATCCTATTAATAGGGTGATTTTAATAGTTTTTAGCTAAGAGTCTCTATTTTCATACTATCTTAGCTCATATTTCTAAATCTGTTGTCTTGTAGTAGGCCACTAGTAATTCTTCTCTCTTACCATGTTACTACTCTCTCTTTTTTTTTCTTTTACATTTTTACATTGTCAAAGACTAACATTCTTTATACTGCTTCTTTCATCGTTTTCATTCTCCTTCGGATTATTGAAATGATTTATCCTTGGCATATAAAATATAGATAATAATTAGCAACCTTTGAGGTAGTTAAAGGGGAGTTTTTTAAGATGCTGATGATGTTTACTTCTAAGTTATCTGGTACGTATAGTATTTATGGTAATATTGTTAAAAGAGGGAGAGGAGAGGATAATTTCAGTATTGTCTAGTAAAATATTCCCTTTTGAATAAAAAAGGTTGAACATTTTCTGGTTGTAAAATATTGTGCCTTTTAGTTGAATGAAAATTGACGTATACAACATATATATCTCACAGTAAGAACCATTACTAGACCCAAGGAACTGGGGCACTGCACCCTCTTCATTTCTACTAGAGGACCCTCTCAGGGGCAGCTCGGTGGCGCAGTGGATAGAGCACCATTCCTGGAGTCAAGAGGACCTGAGTTCAAATGCAGCCTCAGACATATAACACTTACTAGCTGTGTGACCCTGGGCAAGTCACTTAACCCCATTGCCTAGCCAAAAAAAAAAACAACAAAAAAGGTATATAGAGGACCCTCTCAGTTCTAGATCTGTACAATGGAGGTAGAATGGGTTTAGACCTTGGGAGCATGACCTCTTGGAAGAGAAGTCAAATTCCTTTTTATCACATTCTTTTGTCCATTATTCACCCTGGGGAAAATTTGCTTGCAGTTTTGGCTTTATCTTATATCTAGGGTCTCACCACAAAGGGGGAGAAGTAGAAAGATACTAATATTAAACAGACATAGAATAGGTAATTTTCTCTACACACACACACACACACACAGACACACACAAATGATAAACACAAAAACTATCACAAGTGAAATGGATAATTGGACCCTTATTTATCCCAATCAGTATTAATCAGCTAGCGATTTCATAGGGGTAATGATGGTTAGTAATTATTAACATTATACTTATCAATATACATTTAGTTAATCAACTAATACATGTACATTCAGGAATAATTAAATGGGATAGGTTCTTTCTTATAAAAGGCCCCAAACTGTAAATTACAAAATCCTAAATTCACCTGCTTGTTATGAAGTTCACTTGTTTAATCATAGGAAGTTAACTAGAGGACCTCTACCCTTTTATCCTGCAAAGTAGGAGACCAAGCCCAGTGGGATAGAGGTGACTCAATGATATGGAAAGTCCTCCAGATATTTCTTTGATCTTCCACCCTTCATCATCCCCTTATTGCCCAACATGAGGAGATGGCCATGAGCATTTGACCAGTGGATGACCTTGTTTGCTGGCCTGTGGCCTGCCTTTCGACTGGCTCATTGGTCCTGTAGATGTTTTGGCATCTATTCATCAGCCAAGACCTTGGGTCTGCTCATCAGCTCAGTAGGATCTCCTGATAGGTCTGTGAAGGTCTGTTCATCGACTTGTTTGTCAATCAGTGGGATTCTGTACCTTGTACACACCCTCTTGGAGAGTCAAGGACAAAGTCTATCCACCAATGAGATTCTGTATTTTTAGTTTATTTCAACTGTATTGTCTGGATATTGAGTACTATAAAACTAAGGCCCTAGAGGAACGGGCCACTCCACTTGTGAGGAAAATCTGGAGTCCTATTCCTTTAATAGGTTTCTTTAATAAATGGCTATTGGCTTGGACCTCTACTTCAGTGGTTTTTCTTGAAGATTGGACATTTTGGGGCCCACATATTGACACAAACTTAAACAAGCAGCATAAATAAGGGCAGTTATACTTTCCCTGGAGCTTGAGACTTAAATATCAGAACATGAAACAGTTCACAGAATTGCCAAATAGATATTTACATTTCACCTTAACATTGTACTGTCTAAACAACTCTCTTTCAATGCCTATCTTCTGTAAAGCAAGGCAAGGGGTATCCTTCCCCTGTTGGTAGTACATCCTCCCATATGGGAACTCTCCCTGCCTTTTGTCAACTTTGACCGAGAGACTTAGGATCTCCCAGGTTGGGAATGTGTTCAGTCACCTATATTCTGTAAAGAAAATACAAAATGGGAAAGGCAGTCAGAGACCCCAAGCCCTAGTCTCAGCTCACTGAGCTGAGTGCCTGTTCTAGCTTCAAATGGTTATAATTGCCATTTCTTCCACAGTAGGCGGAAGGAGGTCAATCGTTTTTTCTTCCCTGCTCTAGAGATAGATTTAAATAGTTCTGACATGATCTACAGTCAGGAAGAAAAGAAAGAGATCTGCAGAATTATTATTTCTTCCTGCTCCCTGGTCAATATGAGGACTGCTTCACCATTCCCAAAGTAATCAAATGCTAAGGTATCACGTGTTACCTCATTAGAGGCAGGCAGGTCAACTTTGGACATGTCCTGTTATATATACATTATATTCCTCAAGTTATTTCTTGACAGATCATAGGGCCATAGATTTAGAAATAGAAAGGAGGTCAAAGACCATCTAGGTAGAACATGAAAGAGGTTTAAATTTGTTGTTTTATATTTCTCCAAAAGATAAAAATCTCTTGAGATATTTCCTACAAACCAAATTTGTATTTTTTAAAAATTGTATCTCATCATTAACAGATCAAACCGCATGAGAGAAGAGCTCCCATATGTGAGATAAGTGAGATAAAATACTGAAATAAAAGGCATTAACTAGAACAATTTCTAATATACAGTGTTTCTTCTTTACATGATTAGAAATCTCATTTTTGAAGTAAGTTTTAGGAATCATCTTGAGAAACCTGACTACAAGAATATAGATATCTTTTTAAGCCACTTTTGAAGAAAGTTTGTGGCTAAGAAATGGACTTAGCAGAAGTGATAAAAATCCAGATAGAAATTAATAAATCCTGTTTTAATTTAATTTATTAATTAATTTAATTTATCGATTATTTATTTAATTAATTCACATTCAAATTAATTTTAATGAAATTATTTAATTATTTACTAATTTAATGTTCTAGTGAAATCCAGAATCTAAGCTTTGACCTTAAATTTTCCATTAAGAGATAAGGAGTATAAAATGCTTATTTTTCTTCACTGTTTCATGGTTCCTTCCAGCTTGAACATTACAAGTATCAGAAGGAAAATGAGAAAGTAAGTCTTTTCTTTATCTTCTATATCATCTTTGTAGAATTTCACAATTGGAAAGGACCCCAGATATCATCTTCCCTCCCTGTGCTAAAGCATTGAGTAAAGTCCTAGTCATTCTCTTCCGTCAGTCAACAGGTATTCATTAATAAAGTGTTTGTAGGATGACTACAAAGCACTGGGTTTGAGTATCATGGGGTGTTCTTCTCCAGTTTCCTTGTAACACACATCTCAATGAATTGATCTATCTACCTGACACCATCAAGGTTATGTTAGCAGAAGATATTCCCTGCTTTTCTTTCACATCACATCTTAAATTCCAGCTTTTAGGTTTTTTCCAGGATTCTTTTTATTATTTCTACTAATAGTTGGCTAGGTGGTACTAAATAGAATGCTGAGCTTGAGGGAGAAAGACCTGAGTTCCAATTGGCTAAGTCACTTCCTGACTGTGTGACTGAGTAAATCACAACCTCTCTTAGCTTCAGTTTCCTGTATGTAAAATGAAAGTGTTGACTTAGACCATCTTTGAGTCTCTACTAGCTTTGGAATGTTAGGTATATCTACAAGGACTAGATATTAGTGTTGGGCCTGAATTCAGGAAGACTCATCTTCCTGAATTCAAATCTGACCTCAGACAGGTATTAGCTATGTGACCCTGGGCAAGTCACTTAACACTCATCTGTAAAATGAGCTGGAGAAAGAAATGGCAAACCACTCTGGTATGTTTGCCAAGAAAACTCCAAATGGGGTCATAAACAGTCAGACATGGCTGAAATAACTGAACAATAATATGCACATATATGCCTGCAAAGGCCATGGTGCGTGTGCAGAATTGTCCTGCCTACTTCTAGTTAGTGTTGAAGGATTCTGGCACTTTGGGGATGATGAAGAAATCTTATTAGTGTGAAAGAGAGAGAGAGAGAGAGAAAGAGAGAGAGAGAGAGAGAGAGAGCATGTATTATGTAGTATATATATTTATATACATATAAATGTATATATACACATATACATATATGAATATGTATACATACATACAAGGTATCCCAAACAGTTTTGTGCCATTTTCAGCTTTAGTAGCTTTAAGGTTTAATCACTTAAAAACTGCACAAAAACTTTTGGGATACCCTGTATAGTTTATAAAAATTGATTCCAGTCTCTTTACTGTATTTTGACCCTTGAGCTTGTCTCTGAACCTTTTCATTCTTTTGAAACTTCTTCCTATTTGAAATGTCTTAAAAATCAATACCTTAAAATTGTTACACCAGCATACTTTTTTTTATATGTATTTGGTCAAGAATTTTTTAAAAATATGTCATTCAAATAAATTGATTAAAAATGAAGAGCCTTGTTGAAGCTTTTTGTTTGTTTCTTTTTTATGTAAGGCAATTGGGGTTAAGTGACTTACCCAGAGTCACACAGCTAGCGAGTGTTAAGTGTCTGAGACTGGATTTGAACTCAGGTCCTCCTGACTCCAGGGCCAGTGCTCTATCCACTGTACCACCTAGCTACCCCTTGTTAAAGCTTTTGAAAAGATTTTGAAAGGTTTTTCATGAAGCCAAGTAAAAAAACTAAGAGATACAAAAATAATCAAAATTCCTAAGATTTCTGTTTTTACAAAATAGCAATGTAGTTGGTAAGATGTATAATTTATTCCAGAAGTCTACATTCTAACATTTGCTTTTTCTATACTAGATTTACCAAGTTATGTTTGAATAAAAGCAGTTTTCAGTGAAAAAAAATTTTTAAGAAGTTGTCAACATAATTTCTTTTCAGTGACTGATGAAGTGTTAGCTGCTGAAACAAATATTTTTAGAATCCATCACATTGGAATAATAAACTTCTTGATATTGCTAAAGTATGAAAATAATGTGTAGAAAATAGTACAAACATCCCACGGGCTGCCACCCTCAAAAAAAAAGCAGCTTCTGCCACAAATCACCATAAATCTCATGAATCTAGTTCATATCTAGGTCTACATAGAATTATAGGACTCTGAGAATTTTAAGTGACCTCCACAGCTACCTAGCCCAACCCCTATGTAAAAGGATTCCCCACTACAGCCTACCTCTAACTTCTGCTAGAAGACCTCCAAAGATGAGGAACCTACCGCCTCTGGAGGCAGCCCATTTCACTTTGCACAGTTCTGAATATTAGGAGGGTTTTCTTGACATCAAGCTTAAATTTGCCTCTTTGCAAACTTCCAGCTATTGCTCCTTCTGGAGGCAAATACAAAGAATCTAATTTCTTTTCTGGGAAGCTAAGTTGTGCAGTGGATAGACTGCCAGGCCTGGAGTCAGGAAAATAAGTCTTCCTGAGCTCAAAGCTGGCCTCAGACACTTACTAGCTATGTGACCCTGGGCAATCACTTAACCCTGTTTGTCTCAGTTTCCTCATCTATAAAATAACTAGAGAAGGAAATGGTAAACCATTCCAGTATCTTTGCCAAGAAAATTCCGAAAGGGGTCACAAAAAGTCGGACATGAGTGAACAACAACAATTTCTTTTCCATGTGACAGCTCTTTCATGTGACCCTGAGTCGTTTCTTCTCCGCAATAAACATCCTCAGTTCCTTGGACTAATACTAAACAGGCATAGACTCAAAGCTCTTCATCACCTTTATTGTTCCTCCAATGGACACTGGTCTGCTTATCAATGTCTTCCTTAAACTGATGCTAAAAATTGAACACAATACATATTCTGTGATTCTTCCTTCTCCATTGAATCCTACCTTCCTCCCCAAGTGCCTGTGAAGTCCCCAGATTCATTTGTCCCACCATGTGGATTGGCGTCCCCACAGAAGAGAAATGTACTTAGGATTAAAAAGCAATCCCATGATATTCTGATGAGTTCCCCATCTACCTCAGAAATCCTCATAGGCTTCCAGCACATATACTGAGGGTTTTGACATCTCTGGCAAAGAAATACAATTGGTGTTACTAGACAGACCATCCCTAGCTTTCCAGTGAGTCACACTTCCATAGCAGAGAAACATGCAGACATCCAGACTTATGTACTATCTTGAGTGCTTTGGCTGAGAAAAGAAACAAAGAAAGTTTCTAGAGAGACTACCCCATTTCCATTATACCTACATAGGCCTCATACTCCTCAATGAGTTAATGGAATGTCTACTCCAAGCATGTGAAGACTTCCCCTGGCAGAATGGGCAGATGAGAACAATCTGTTCCATTGGCCATGAAGTTGGCTGAATCAGACACTGTGGAGCACTTACAGCTTGGTCAGATATTGAAAATAACAAGATCGTCTACTGCATCCCAGGCCATCGCCAGTCATCCTGACTTTTGTTTTACCACTGAACTTTGATGACTCTGGAAGAGAGAGTGAGGCTGATGACTCCCCACATCTCTGCCTTACTTAAATCCAATTCATATGCAAAGCAAAACAACACCCTATGAAGTCATTGGTCCTCCTCAAAAAACAGAAGGACAAACAACAACCTACATCATTCAAAGAACTTCTGGGCAAAGACTAGATCTGTTGTTCCTCCATATTAAGGTTTTTGTCCCTTTATGAACCTCTAGTTTTTCCAATGGCATATACCTCTCCTCCTACAGGAGGTTGGCACTACCCAAGACCTCTCCCACTCCTTGCCTCCCAGAAGGCTGGGTTATGGAACTCTCAAACTTGGAGCTGCTAGAAAGGTAACCCTAAGGCTAGAACTGTACCAAACTACCTTCTTTTTTTTTTCTAGAAGGTAGGATTGCCAAACTTTCAAACCTTGAGTTTCTGAAGTTGCTAAAATTCCATGTAACTCTAACCTTGCTCGATTCAGGAGTCTGGGTCCCCAAACTTTCTAGGAACTTGACACGGGCTGAGGAATACCATTCTTCATAATTTTTTAGTTATCATTAACAGTGGCTTAGCAATGATGTCTGCCAGTTCTTTCAGTACCTAAGGATATAATTCACCTTGGTTTAGTGATCTAAACTCATCTAGGGCAGTCAAATTCTCTTTTACTATTTTCCTTTATATTTTGGATTTTGACTTGCTCTTTGTCAGTTTTGTTCTGTTCTTTCCAGTCCAAGATCGTTCTTCTTGGTATTAAAAACAAATAACATAAGGAAGGAGCAGTTCTGCCTTCTCTCCATTATCTATTATCATCGTTCCATTCACTCTGAGCAGCTGTTTTATTTCTTCTTTCATCCTTTTCTTTTTGCCAAATACAGTTTTAAAAAATATTTAGTTATCTTCAGTTTTAGTTGGCAGCCTCAATTATTTTGAGTTCTTAACACTTCTATCACATTTCTTACAGGGTCATGACAAACTTGCCTTTCTCCTCTATTATCTGCCCTTGTTTCCATATTCTGTAAAAATATTTTTTAAATAAGAATCTGTCCATTGTTCCCTGCACTTCCATAGCAATCTTTTTAGATAAATTCCCCTTTCCTTCTTTATCTGAATCATTTTTCTTTAGTACTTCAGAATTTTATTCTTGATAGCTTCCCATTCCTCCTGGGATGACTTCCTAAATAGAATTGTAGTCCAACAGATACTAACTTTTCCCTAAATCCTTTGAAATCCACTCTCCCAAATCCAGAATTTGTAGGATCAGAGATTTAGAGCTAACAGAAACCTTAGATGTCATATGGTCCAGTGCCATCATTTTACATGTAAGGAAAGGAAGGCCCTAGATAGTTGAGTGATTTGTTCAAGGGAACAGTGGTTATAAATGGCTGAACTAGGATTTGACCCAGGTCCTCTAACTCTAAATCTACCATACCATGGATTTTAAACTATGTTCAGTTTTTCTCTTTTTTATCTCAAATTCTAAAATGGAATGTTTGCATCCTCCCAAAAGCTCTCATCCCTTCCACCTCAGCAAACAATTTCTTTGTGTAGATGAGAATCAGGTCCAAAATGGAAATTCCCTTTATTTGTTCCAGTCATTTGAAGGATGATATTATTAAAAGGAGTCAAGAAGTTATTATCTGCTCTGCTTTTGCCAAAGAAAGAGTTTCATTAAATTTCCAGATAATTAACATTGCCATCACTGCTTTGTCAAGTCTCTTTTCCATATTTGTGATCCATTTCCCAATTTTTTTATCTGTTTCTTCTTCCTGTCCCAGTGGTCTGTGTATACTTTAATGTTAATATTGCTTCTTCTGTTGACTCATATGTGCTCCTCTCCTCCATTCACTAAAAGTGTGTAGTAGGTTTGATAAGTCTTGGGAAGATTTCTGTGATACCTTGCATACATTCCCTGGGAAAAAATATTATTAGAATAATAAATACTATAAAGGTGCTTCAGTACTCCTTAGCAAGAACTCACCAACAGCCAATCCTCACTTCTTTCTCTGATAATTTCTCACTTGATAGCACCTGGGGATCCACATAATTAGAGAACAAGCAACTGCTTCCTCTTTCCTCATAAGGTCCAACTCTCTTTTCCAGTAAGAACCACATACCTTATAACTTACTTCCAAATATTAAGTGCTTCCTCTTCTCTGTATCACATTCTCATGCTTCCCAATCTCCTGACACAAGCTAGAATTCCCATCTTCCTCTTTAGATCTTTTTTCCTATTTGTTTGGCACACTAAAGACTTTCTTTCATTTTTTAGAAAAGGACCACTTAGTCCTCTTTGACAACCTGGAGAATAGAAAGGCATTCTATGATCTCCTGTTCCTGTTTTAAAGGATTAACAGGAAGGGAAATTCTGTGAAAAAAAGTATATCCTTACATATCAACACACATACATATGTATGTTGGTAATGCAAAAGCAAAGGTAAATGTCAAAAAACATGTTGCAAAATAGATATGCAACTAGGAGTTCCATGTAGGAGAGTTCCTAGCCTTCACTTTTTAGCATAGGGGACAATTGCTTGTCCATAGCACTGTAAACACTGTATGCCACCTGTAGGTCACTGCAAAAATTATTGCGGCTCTCCATGCTCTCTGAAAACAAGATCTTCAGTATTTGCTATTCCTGTTAATAACGCTTGTGAAATGAGATAAAATAACTTGATAGCTATGATGCTAATATTTTCTTAGGGTGGAGAAGTAGAAGGGATCCTAGAAAAAAATTAATCCTACCCACTCATTTTATACATAAAGAAACTGAGGCCCAGAAAAACAAAGTAGCTTACTAAGATCATACAAGTAGGGTGTAGGAAAGCCCAGATTTGGATCTAAGTCCTCTGATGCAAATTCATTTTTCCTTTCCATTAAACCATGTTACTTCAGGAAATGATGTGTCCCTTGTATCTGTTACAAGATTGTACTCATTGGAGAAATATGTGCTGACACTGTTCTTCATTACTTTACTGTTTACTTCTGTTCCAATGAAATGTTTTGTTCTACCTTGCCTTTTATCATGGTTAGCAGATGAATATCTAGACCTAACTTAACCTTAGAAGTTCTCAGCTCTTCAACTGGTAAACCAGAGGTGCAAATTATAGTTGAAAATTTCACCATTCAAACTTGAGTCTTTATGGGTTTAGAGCTAGTTGCATATCTATTTTGCAACATTTTTTTTGACATTTACCTTTGCTTTTGCATTACCAACATACATATGTATGTGTGTTGATATGTAAGGATATACTTTTTTTCACAGAATTTCCCTTCCTGTTAATCCTTTAAAACAGATGCCAGAGCATAAGCTGCAATTATCTCCCTGATTGATGGTCTTTTTGCTTATGCTCATCTTAAGCACTGCATGATGACATAATCAAACAGCCTTAAAAAGTCATATTATTATTGCTTTTGGGTGCACAGTACAATCAGTATAACACCTTTTTTTTTTTGCCAGGTTCACTACATTTCTAGATAAGATGTTTGAATACAAAAATAGTAGTAAAATTGGGTGAATTCACAGCTGGTTGAAATTGTTAATTAGTGGATTAATGTCATTGTGCAATTGTCTCTATTGCAACCATTGGAATCTGTCCCTGATCCTGTACTTGGTCCTGCTTAATGTCATCATAAATGCATGGATAAACCCATAAAAAGGATCATCAAATCTGTATTGGAAGCAAATGTAAGATTATCAAATTTGAAAATTATTCAAGGTTGGAAAAGTTGGTTATTATAGTAAATAGATAAGAAAAGCGAGATTCAGAATAGATTTAAATGATGAGAAATCTGGTCCACACAAACAAGGTGAAATTTAATATTAGTATACGTAAAGTCTAGCATTTAGATTCAAAATTTTGGTTTTGATTTGGTTGTTTAAGTACAGGATGAGGAAGACCTAGTTAAATATTTTGCATAAAGAACATCTGGGAGATTTAGCTAACTGCAAACTTAGCATAAGCCAACAGTGAGATGCAGTTGCTAAAATAGCTAATGCAATGTTGGAATATTAATAGAAATATAGTGTGAGGTCATGGAAAATTATAGTCCTGTGGTTAGATACACTACACTGAGTGGATCACACTTGGAATATTTCATTCACTTTGAGAAAATCACATTTTGGAAGACAGTATAGAGTGAATCCAGAGAAGGATTAATATGGATAGTCATTTAGGCTGGATGGGGAGGGGCTCTGGAAGTTAGTTCATGTGAAGACCGTATGAAGGAGCTGGTGATATTTAGCCTGAAGAAGTAAAGACTCCTTCCTCAAATTACCTGGTATTACATTTCTCTGTTTTCGTGCTCTAGCTCTTCAGTAGAAAGTAAGCCCCTTGAGAGCAGGCAAACCTTATCCTGCATTCTGGAAGGGTCTTAGACAAACTGTCTGGATTCCCATTTCAGTAAGGCAAGCAATCTAGCTTGATTTTAAAGGTTTTAAAGAATAAGTATGGATAAACTCCACTGGTGCTGGGCACCAATATTCCAGAGTCAAAATCCATACTGCTTTTTTTTATTTTAGCTTCCTTACCTGAGTACGGAATTATAGCAGATATTAGTACATAAACTGACTGGGTCCATTAAAAGTTTATGTTGTCTGATCTCTATTTGACTTTGCTGCCTGAAAATAATTTATTCTGTCCAAAATTGATTGTCTATTGTGTTCCTCCAAGTGGCTGTTCTAGACCTTCTCTTCTCTTCTCAATCCTCCCATCTTTCCTTCTTCTCCATCTCATTAGAGCATTTTGACTTATAGAGTGCCTCACTACAATTATGGTAATAAACTAAGTTTAAGCTTACTTCTCCTCCCATGGAAGCTGTATTGGTGAGAATGAGTGAACTATGTTTTTAGGAGAACATTTTGTACTAATTGTCTTTACTGTGTTATCTGAGAGTAGTAGTCACTGCCCTCTGGGGACCAATTTGTCAATTTGAGCAGAAGTTGGAAACTATTGCTATTTCTTCTCCTCCTTCTTCTCCTTCTTTCTCCTCCTCCTTCATCTTCTTCTGTTATTTATTTATTTTTGTTAAAATTTCTCAAGAAGCTGGGATGATTTACTTTTTGTTCTATGTGGTTTCCATTTTTGATTTCATGAAATATAGCTCAGAAAAGACAGGTTTTTTAAAAGCCCACTGTGTTTTAAATGGAGTTATTTGACTCCACCTTAAAATCCAAATCACTCTGGCTTTCTCTGAATGGCCAATAACAGCCCCGACTCAAGCCTCCCTAGGTTTTAGTGGCATAGAATGAGTGTAAATAGCAATTATTTTCTGTTTGGGTCAAAAACTGTCCTCTCCCAGATTAATATCTTTGTGATGGTAAATTTAGCTATCTTTTGTCTCAACTCTTACCCAGCTCTCAGTCATTGAATGGGCATAAACTCGGACCACAGAGACCTGGGAAAGACCTTAATTTAGAAAGGTCAAGGTCATCCACTGCATCCTAGGCCATCACCAGTCTCTTGACCTTTGTCTTGCTACTGGGCTTGATGACCTAAGGAGGAGATAGTGAAGCTGAAGACTTGGCACAGCTCAGCTCCACTCATATCCAATTCACAAGCAAGTCATCACCCTCATGATATCATTGGTCCTCTTTGAGAACCTGAAGGACTAAGAACAACAATAATTTCTGAAAAAGCAGTGGCCCTTCTCCTTACTAGGGCCCACCCCTTCGCTTATGCCCTTAATCCCACCTACACCTATCTCCTCTAGTTTCTCACTAGCCTAATCAAAGGGTAACTTCTTGTATACTTAGTGGTTATAATACCATCTGGGGTAGCCAGGAATCCCAAAATGTTAGGGTACGAGGGAGTCCTCCTGGAAAGAATTCAAGCACTCAGGCCTTCTTTCAGTACAAGTAATAAGGTTTATTGTAATGCCAATAGAGTGGGCTAGATTCCTAATGTATCTGCAACTTAATGGGAGTAAGATTGATACATATATATATATATATGTATATACATATATATGTATATGTGTATATATGTGTATATATATGTGTATGTGTGTGTATATATATCTGTGTGTGTGTATATATAGATATATATATCTCTATATATCTATATATACATGTACATATATATATATTGACAGTGAGAAGATCTAGATGAGATTAAGGAGTGGTAAATAGCCTGGGGTGGGGCCAGGTGCAACAGTGAAAGGAATTAAGTGGTTTGGGGTGGGTCAAAAGCCACTGGAAAGGACTGTTGAGTATCTAGGTGGGCTGGGATGGGCCAGATGCCTTGGGTGAGATGCAAGTGAGTGGGGCTGCTGAAATGTATGGGAAAATTCAGGGGCTGGGATGCTTTCAAAGACATGGTCTTTTCCTTTTAGGGGTTCCGGTCCCGTTACCCCACCATTCACCCCTCAAACAAATGAGACCCCAAATCTTTTGGGGTAAGGGGTGAAGGCTTCAGCTTCCAAAATGGCTTCCTGCTGGCAAGGGCTGTAGAGCTGCCCCTGCCTTGCTGGGTCCCATTTAAGGGGTCAGACTTCAGAACATGACTGATGCCAGGTCCAGTGGGTTAGAGACCTTTGACTTGGTTAGAGGTTGCTATGCAGCCTGAGCAGTCATGTGGAAGTTGATGGCCTGGAGGAGATAAATTTGGCAAAGAGGTTAAGCAAACAAGGGCCAAACAGGAATAAAAGGAATATGGTCAGGAGGGAAATAAGTATGGGGGCTAGTAGAGAAAGAAGCCAGGACCTCCAAGAAGAAGATGATTTGGGGGCACTGAGGTTATCATGGGTTTCTTGATCCCATAAATGAAGGTATAGCCTTTGGGAACACAGATGGGACCAGTTCATAAGAGGCTCTACGTATAGATGCCCCATGGATAATAATGGTTGCACATTAAGCTCCCAGGTGAGAAGGATGTCTTTAAGAGATCAATAAGAATGTTGTGAAGGGGCTGTGGTATTGTGAATTAACTTAGAAGTAAAATTTAAAAAGGGGAAACCTCCTAGGAGAGTAGCAGGAGGGATCTGTAAAGTAAAAGCCAGGCTATTGTCACTCTGTAGGGAGCTAGGCAAGCCAAATCAAGGTATTATTCCCTTTAATAGGAACTTTGATATCTCCTGAGCTTTTCAGTTGTGCAAGGAAAGGCTTCTAATCAGTTAGTAAAGGTATCAAACCAAAAGCAATTTGAAACCCCTGCATGGTGGCATAGGTGTAAAGTCTATCTGCCAGTCTTCACCTGGGTAGGTACCTCTCCTCTGAACAGGTTTTAAAAGGGGGGGAGGTCTGACTGCCCCTTCAGGATTTACCTGGGCGCAAGTTTGACAAGTCTGTTAGACTTATTGCTTACTGCCAGTAAAAACAGGCATTATCAGAGACTGGAGGGCATTCTTCCCAGGTGTGTGACCTGGTGTAAGCCAAAAACAAGCTTCCACTGGCTTTCCTCTGGGATAAGAAGTTGGCCTGAGGGTATCTGAAACCACCCAGAGGAAAAGAGAGAGAGTATTCCCTTTCTTTAGCAAAGGCCTGTTCTTGGGGGCCATATGAAGTAGTCAGGGAGCTGTGAGAGTGAAGGAGCCAGTATACGTAGCTGGTGGGAAGCATTTTTTGTTGCAGTGTCTGTGAGGCAATTTCCCACAGCCTGATCTGTTTGCCCTTTCTGGTGGCCTTTGCAAAATATAACAGCTCTCTTGGATGGCTTCTGAACAGCTTGGAGGAGATGTGAGATCTCCTGGGCATGTTTGATAGGAGAATTTTTTGCTGCCAGATATCCCCTTTCTTTCTAGATTGCTCCATGGGCATGTAGAATGTGGAAAGTATATTTTGAGTCAGTAAAAACATTTACCCTTTATTTTCTCCTAGCTCTAGGGCTCTGGTAAGTGCGATTAATTCTGTCTTCTGGGCAGAGGTCCCGGGGGGCAGGGGTTTGTCCTCTATAGTGTGGTGAAGGCTGACTCCTGCATACCCAGCTCTCCTTACTCCTTGTTCAATAAAGCTAGACCCATGTGTGTACCACTCTGCCTCCGGATTAGAGAGAGGAAAATCTTTAAGATCAGATTGACTGGCAAACTCTATTATTCTCCATCTCTCCTTTTCCCAGCCAAACTTGTAGAAGAAGCCACAGATGACCTCAGTTTCTTCTCTTCCCTCTCACTTCCCACTCCCTTACTTCAGTCCGGCTTCCAACCACGCCACTGAATTGGGAATTTGCTCTTCAAGGTTACCGACGACCTCTTGATGGCTCAGTCTGATACCTTTTTCTGAGTCCTCACCCTTCTCGACTTCTCTGCCGTATGTGACCTCCACTTCCTCCTTTTTGTCCTGTCCTTTCCTTTCCCTAGGGTTTTTGTTGTTGTTGTTGTTTTGGTCGTGTTCCCTCCGGCTTCTCCCCTAGTCTGACCCGCTTCTCAGCCTCCTTTCCTGGTTCATCAACCATCTCCCACTCCCTAAGTATGAGTGTTATTATGCCGGTTACTCAGGTCTGAAACCTCCGACTCGTCTTCCACTCTTCCTTCCCCTTTACATCTTACCCTTCCCCAAATAATCAGTTGCTAATTCTTATAAATTTGACTTCCATAATATCTCTTACATATGTAAAATCTATGTAAAATCTCTTATTCCCTTCTCTTTACTCACATTAGCTTATTTAATGCCCAAATCACTTTTCGCAACAACAATTGCAAAAACCTCCTAACTGGACTAATGGCTTCTATTCTCTCCCCTCTACAATACAACACAGTTGTCAAAATTATCTTCTTGAAGGACAAGTTTGTTTAAGGACAAGTCCCCTGCTCAAGAAACTTCAGTGGCTCCCTACTAATTACTAGGATGAGATATCAAGTTTGTCATTTTAAGTCCTTCACAGTGTTTCCAGTCTAGCTTTATATTCCATCCAAACTGGAATATTTACTGTTTCCTAAACTTGTCACTCCATCCCCCACCTCCTTGTCTTTGCATAGGCTGCCCTTGTGTCCCTTCTCCTTCCTAACCTCTTTAGTTTCCTCCAAACCTGAGCTCAGGTGCCATCTCTTCTCATCTCCATAATTGTTACTACTTTGGATGGATGGATAGCTGTCTCCTGCCCTCCTTAAATTATCTTATACTTTAAAAAAAATCTATTTATATGTTTTATTTTCCCAGTAGAAGTTTAGTTCCTTGAGAGAAGGGGCTCTGATTTATGTTTGTTTTTGTACCCCAACACATAGGACAGTGCCCTGCACATAGTAAGTGATTAATAAAAACCTGTTGAATTGAACTGACCTGTGCTCAGAATAAAGTAGCAAGAGGGGAATGATATGAGTTGAATTTGGGAAATTGTAATACTTTCAATTATCCCCAAGCTTCTCATTGTCATAAAAGCCCATCCCTTCAGCATCTGTATTTTCCCAGGGACGTATTGTGTGATTCATGGAATAACACAACAATGGAAGAATCAAAATTATAAGTAGTCCAAATACAACAGAAAAGGACAGGTGTGGGGAACATGTGGCCTGGAGGCCACATGTTGCCCTCTACTTCCTCAAGTGAGGCCCTTTGACTGAATCCAAGCTTCATAAAACCTTGTGCAGTCCTTTGACTGAATCCAAACTTCACAGAAAAAAATTGTTTGGATTCAGTTTGGACTCAAAGGGCCTCACTTGAGGACCTAGAGGGCCACATGTGGCCTTGAGGCCACAGGTTCCCCACCCCTGGAGTACAATGAAGAAAGAGTAGCATGTAAGCTGCAACACATGACCAACTATGATTAGCATGCAAGAAATTGTGTAGAATACCCCACTCCCAAAATGAATTATGGAGAAAGGAGTTGAGCCAATCTTGTAGCAAAAATAACGGATAACAGATGGGCAGCCAGAATGATACATTGGTACCTCTGAGATAGGAAAAAAACTAAAAGACTAATTGGCACATTGGGTGGGTTTTCTAAAGAGCATTTACAGAAAGATATGATCAAGCATCTCATAGGATGCCTGGAGAAGGCATGGAGAAATTGTGAACTAAATAGGTTGGTAGAGAAAGAGCGTACTCACACTGATAAGCTCACTGATATATCCGGACATCTAATATTGCAGAAAGCTTAGTATTTAGAAAGAGATGCCAGAAAGGATGAAAGTGTAAGTTGCATAGTCAACAGCTGTGGGAGAAGGAAGCAAGAAAATTTTCCTTTATATTCCTCTCCTTCCCTATGTAAAATGATTAAATATCCCAACAGCAATACTCCTGAAAACATAAAGACAAGAGAGATAAATTCACTCCATTATAGTGTATCAACCACTGATGTTGCTTCATCATGGAACATATTGAAATGGAAAGGCCACTCAATTTTCATGTTATCCATAGATCTTTTTTTTTTCAGTTGTTCTTTGCAGAATGTGAGATAGTATATAAGTTATTGGAATGGGAGTCAAGAGACCAGAGTTTGGGTCCTGCCTCTAGTCAAGTGATTTTGAGCAAGTCATTTTAAAGCAGGAGGGTACAGTTGGAAGATACTGCTGAATTTGGACTCATGTGACCTGGATTCAAATCCTGGCTCTCCTATTTGCTACTTGTGAGACATTGGATAAGTCACTTAGCATCTCTGGGCCTCAGTTTCCTTGTCTGTAAAATGAGGGTATAGGACTAGAAAGCCTACAAGCTCTCTTCCAGCTCTGATGTCCTATTAGTCCATGAATGAATGAGCATGGAATAACTGAAGAGAAACTCTCTCAGGGTCCTTGACTCTGAGCAGTAGACCCCTTCACACTCCTGGAACAGCAGTATGGGTCTCATTCATACCTCCTTTTCCTTCGATTCTCCAGGGTAATTGCTTATAAAAGAGCATCACAAATGGCCTGGCTGACTATAGCAGATGGCTCATTGCCAGCATTCTGGAGCCAACAAACGTCAAATAAACAGAAAATATTCTCATTTTAAAAAGAAAGCGTTTATTTCAGGGCAGATTAACATGCAGTGACTTGCAGTTCTGAGTGCCAACTTGCCAAGTGACGAACAAAGGAGGGCATGAACTGTGTCACTGATAGTCAGAAAGATTTGAAATTACTTTCCCATACCCTTAATTTACAATCCATCCAAAATGAAAAGCAATAAAAGAGCAAAATTGCTTGACCATTCCTTCTCCCTTTCAAAAAATCACTTGCCTACTTCCCCCACCACCACCCCAATAACACATAAAAGAGCCCAAAGTATTTTTGCTTTGGTTGCCTTGCTAAAACTTGTCCAGAAATGAAGGTTGGCAGTATATCCTTCATTAGAGATATTAGTGCCAGGGGTGGTGCCGTCACATGGAAGATCAGTAGCAGCTATGTGTCCCCAGCACATCTACCTGCTAGATAAAGAATAGTCCAATTGATTTATGATCTGCCTTCTTCCATCTTGAAATCCAGCCTTTATTATTAGTCTTCCCAGATTTATGGTCCAAGCCCAAGCTTGGCACTGATAAATGATGGCACTGCCAGAGACAGCTTTATGAATTGTGGGCCCTAGGGCAAAAGTACAAACTAGAGCCCTTTAACACAGAAAAACTGCCAAGTATTCTTCAACCCATTACCAATTTTTTTATTTAGAAAAAGTTTTATTTATACTTCTTGTTATTACATCAGTCATTTCCAGATATGCCCCTCTACCCCCAAATCATACCTTTAATAAAACAAAGAAAAACAATTAAGTGTAACCAATCGATACATGATTGTAGTTGTGTATGCAACACTTTGTACCCATAATCCCTCACCCTTCTACCTTTTCTTTTTATATCACCATTATCTTTATTCTGTTTTCCCAATAAGCCCTTGCTTGTAACTATGAAAATCAGTTGTGCAAAATCAATCAACAAAATATCTGCTTCTGGTGATATATACTATATTCTGTACTTAAATTCTCCCACCTTTCTACTGAAAGGGAAGTGTTTCCACATCTCTTCTTTTTAGTCAAGTTTGATCATTACAATTACTCAGTGGTCAGTTTACTTTTAATTTTCTTTTTGTTTATATTATTGTAGTCATTGTATATGTCATTCTACAAATTGTGCTTAACTTCACTCTGTCTCAGTTCATACGAGACTTCCCTTGTTTCTCTGAAAACTTTATGTCTGTCATTTCTTGTGGCACAATAACCATCCATTACATTTGAACAGTATAACTTGTTTAGTTATTTCCCAACTGAAGGACATCCACCTTGTTTCCAGTTCTTTGCTACTGCAGAAAGTGCCGCTGTGAACGTTTGGTATATATAGAATCTTTCTTTCTTTGACCTCCTTAAGAATATCTATATTTAATAGTAGGACCTCTGGCTAAAAAGGGACAATTTTTCTTCCATAATTCTGAATGATTTTCCAGAATAGACCAATTTACAGTTCCACTGACAATGTATTGTTGTTCCTATCTTCCTTGGGTCACTCAGGTTCATAACCTCACACTTATTCTTGGTCTTTCTCTACATTTCATTCTTCATATTCAGTTATTTAAAGACTTACTGAGTCTACTGCCCTGTTCAAAAGCTTTCTGTGGCTTTTTATTTATTCTATGACAAAATAAAAGCTCCATAGCTTGGTGTGTAACACCCTACAGTCTGGCTTCAACCAAATTTTCCAAACCAAATCTTCTTCAAGAACTCTATGTTCCAGAACAACTGGTTTATCAGCTGATCTCAAATTTGATCTTCCAACTTTTGCCTTCATTCATGTGAATTATTGCCCCCTGCTCCAACTCTTAGAATGCACTCCCTCCTCCTCTCTACCTCAGGATCCTTATCTTCCTTCATGACTCAGTTTATCTACTCCCTTCAGTGTGAACCCTTTCTTGATACTGCCCCTCCCCCAAACTGCTAATGCCCTCTCCTTCCTCAAATTACTTTATCTGTGAATGACTGCTTCATTTTGTCTTTGTTTCATCAGTGCCTAGAACAGTGCCTTGCACAGAGTAGGCAGCTAATGAGTGTTTGTTGCATTGACTTAAACTAAACATCAGTTTAATATGCCTGAATGAAAAGAAAAAAATGTGAAATTAGAAGTTTCACTGTTACTGCATTACTATTTCTGGCATCCTTTCACCCAAGATAAGACATGCGGTATCCACCATGCTAATTCATTCATTCATTTTCTACAAACATTTATTAAGCTTCTATTGTGTACAAAGCTCTATGCTAGGTACTGAGAGAGAAACAGAGATTAGGTAAGACATAGTCCCAGTTCTCATAGATTGAACAGTCGAGTAGGTAAAAAATGCATAAATGCATATAACCATAATATATAATATTACTTCTTGCACTCACAAGTTCTACTCTGATACTTTACCATAGTTTAATTGTGCCCCTGAGATCCTGAAGGATACTTCAATAGAATGTAAACTCTTGGAGGTCATACCAAGCTGGAAACGCAGTGACTACGGTAGATACTGGGGCTATAAAGACAAAAGTAACTATGATTTGCATGAAAAGGCATTATCCAGAAAATGAATGATGGGGAAAGAAGGGTGACCAATTATACAGAAAAAAATGACTGACAACAGATTACAGCCAGAGTGGTATATTGGTGCCCTTGAAATATGAAAATCAAAGAAAAGATCTCTAGCATATTAGATGAGTATTCCATTTGAAGATTTTCAGAAAGATATGAGCAAGAATCAGATGAGAAGACATGCGGAAATTGTAATCTACTCTGATTATTAGGAAGAGTATTTACAAGGATGACTTCAAACCTCCCTGTGTCTCAGAAAGCTTAATGTCTTAAAGGAGGGAGACCAGAAGCAGCTTCTAGAAGGGATCAGAGTAGAGTTTGCGTAGTGCACAGTTGTATAAAAGAGTAAACAAAGAAATGTTCCTATATGTTTCTGTCTTTCCCCTTCCAAAATTGACTAACAGTCTCATCTCCCACTAAAGCCAGACTTTTATTATTTGTAATGACCATGAGACTCCTCATGGGACTATTTTCTAAACATAAGCTTATACCTTTTGAGAAATTGCTGGAGTCTTTAATTCAGGGCTTAAAACTCTGTGCACATCTATAGCCTAAAAGAGTTATATCAAGTAGTGATACCTTGAGCCATCTGCCACTATAGGTCACAGATCCTTGACCAAAAAAGGCTGATAAAAGCATATGATTAACTGTATGGTATCCCAGAATGGTTTATGTTTGAATGGAGCTTTGAGAGAATGGTCATCTGACTGAAAAATTTATCCCAATTCTCTTCTTTTTTAAATGAAAAAAAGTCAAGGCCCAGAGAAGTTAAACGATTTGTCCAAAGGCACACAGATATATAGTGGCAAAATCAGATCTTTAGACTCCAGTCTTATTGGTCTCTAGGGTTCTTTTTACTACATCGTACATGCCTCTGTTCTTTTGCATCACTGAATGACAGAATTTAACAAAGGGTGTACTAAAGCTGGATCATAACAATTAGTGAGAGTTTCATAATAGTGAGAGCTGATTGCCAAATTTTCAGCATGAGACTCATACCTCAGAAACCAGCATACACTACAAATTCGTGCTCTTTCTACTATACCAGTCCTCAAGTTTAAGAGCATCATCCATGGTAACATACATCCTACTTTATCATAATAGCTGTAGTGTTGTCTTGGAATGAGGAAGAACTAGTTTCAAACCTCGTCTGGAATTAACTAGCTGTGTGACCATGGGCGAGTCTCTCTGAGCCTCGGTTATCTCATCCATAAAATGGAGATGATGATGCCCGACCTCTCTACCTCACAGAATTGTTGTGAGGTTCCAAATGGCCTAATGGAAGTAAAGCACTGCATAAATGCCAGTCATTCATAGAGAGCATCAATCTAGAGCTGGAAGGGACCTCTATAGGAGGCTGTCTAGTTCAACTCCTTCATCTTACAGATGAGGAAAACAAGGTACAGGGCAGCCCAAGACTATATAGATAGTAAGCATCAGAGGCCATATTTGAACCCAGGCCACCTCACTCCAAAGTCACCAAATCTCTCCACCAAATCTGTGCTATGTTGTCTTATTTTTACCAATCTTTCATCCCATATAGAGCTTTCCAAAATGCAGGTTGGAAACTTTACAGAATCACCACCCAGTGCATCCATTCTTTCCATATTCCAAGTGGGAAAACTGTCTCACATATACAGGATAGATGATCAATTTGCTGAGAATGAAGCCCAAGATGGTGCGCTCCATTTTCCTGAGGTTTTCTCTCTCCCTCCTTAATCCCCAACTCCACAAAATTTAGTGAGACATTTTTTTTCTCTGATTTCTTTTCCAACTTTACATAGCTCTGCATTTCTCATTTCTCCCTGGGACTACAAGTTCTAAAATACCCTGAGAAAGGTTGTTCTTGTGGTATTGCCAACCTGAGTAGGAAAAAGAATTATTAGACACTCCATGAGAAAGTCTGTCTTCAAGAGATTCCCAAGCCCACTGTTGTTTACTTACAAGAGGTAGAGTAATCAAGGCCAGTGGTGTCAAACTGAAATAGAAAGGGGAATGGGGGAGAGGTCGCTAATCAGTACATGAGGATTCTTGCTAGCTGCATATTGATTTCTGAAATGTAATGTTATCTATGTTTTATTGTATTCATATTTATTTTGTTAAAAATTTCCCAATTACTTTTTAATCAGGCTCAGGATGCACTCAGCAGTGTTCTACACCTCTGACACAGGCTTTCATATAGGATATCACTAAATAAATGGAGTCAATTTATTTGTCATAATAATTAGTAACAGCATTAATATGCTTTTTAAGTCATATATGCGTAAGTCAAGTAAGCCAAAAAACTTACTGGACTACACAGTCCCAAATTTTGTTTTTTCCTCCTTGCTTCTTTTTGCCTGTTTATAGAATCACAGGATTTGAGAAATGGAGGGGACTTCAGCAGTCGTCAGATCCAACCTATCCCTGAAAAGAATCTCCAGTATAGGATACCACTAAGGAGTCATCCAGTCTCTCTTTGAAGACCTCCAATTTGGGGAAAGCCACCACCTCTTGGTGCAGCCCATTCCACATTTGGACAGCTCTAATTGTAAGAAAGATTTTATTTCTATAAAGGGTAAATTTGTCTTCCAGTTCAGGTCCTTATCACCTCTTGCCTAGACTATTGCAACAGCTTTATCATTGGTCTCCAATTCTCAAGTTTCTTCCCATCTAATCTACCCTTCATAAAGCTGCCAAAGTGCTTTTCATAAATTTCAAATCTGACCATGTCAACCTCTACTCAATAAATTCCAATGGCTTCTTAATACCTCTAAGTTCAAATATCAATGCTTTTCTTCAGCACTTAAAGTTCTTCATGACCTGGCCCCTTCCTATCTTTCCAATCTTTTTGTGCATTACTCCTGTCCCCAAATAATATGGTCTGGTCATACTGGTCTACATGCTATTTTTCAAATGTGATGTTCCAACTCCCGTCTCCATGTGTTTGCACTGGCTATCCTCCATGCCTGAAATATTGTCCCTTCTCACCTCTACCTCTAAGAATCTTTGGTTTTCTTCAATATTCAACTCAAGTGCCGCCTTCTCCAAGAAGCTTTTCTTGATCCCTGAAGCTATTAGTGCCCTTCCCTCTAAGGTTACTTTGTGATCAACCTTGTACATTTCTCATATATACTTATGTATGTACATGTCATCACCCCCATTAGAATGTAAGTTCCTTGAGAGCAGGGACTGTTTTTGATTTTACTTTTTACCCTGAGAACCTAGCACAGTGATTGGCACACAGCTGGAAATTTAATAAATGCTTTTTGATTGATTGATAAAAGTCCTTCAAATACTTGAAGGTAACTATCATGCCCTCCTTAAATCATCTCTTCTCCAAACTAAACATTCCAGTTTATTTCAATTAATTCTTATATGACACAAACTCAAAGCATTTCATCACCCTTGAAGTCTTTCTTTGGATGCTTTCAGCTTATCAATGCCTTCTCAAACTGTGATGGCCAGATGTGAGCACAATTCTCCAAGGCATGACCATACTCAGAGTATGAGCCACTTGTGTTAGCACACTTTGGAGGATCATTCCATTGCACCTTGTCCTAAGGAAGGACCAAAGGAAATAGTTCCCCAGCATGTGCCTGAAAACTTTGCACACTTTGCAAACCAAATTAGGACTGAGGAGGGCAGTGTACAGAGGGAATATAGTTTCCTTTTTCCTGTAACCTTTGTCCCTCTTGATGCTTACCAAGATCCTACTAACTGTCATGGGTACCATATCACACTGATGATTCATATTTAACTTGCAGTGCACTAAAATCCCTACTTTTTTCCAATTAAACTGATGTCTAAGCATGCCTCTCCAATTTATACTTGTGAAGATGATGTTTTTAGTATAAGTTTAAGACTTTACATATATACCTACTAAATTTCATCTCAGTAAGAATCCAGTGCTCTTGCCTTTCAAGATCTTTTTGGATCCTGACTCTGTCATCCACTGTATTAATTACATCCCCGCTCCCAGCTTTGCATAATCTGAAAATCTGTCAAGTATGCTGTGTCTTTATTCAGATACTTAGTAATGCATATCACATCCCGTCAGTGCTTACCCATCCTGTACAACTCTTGTCCATATTTTTCCAATTCACCACAGTATGTCCATCCAACATGCTGAAAGTCTTCCTAACTTTCTCTTGATATCGCAAGGGAGTGGAGTACATGGGTGGCCCACCTGTCATCCCTTGCTATAATCAGTTCATGACTAGCTCATCTTCTCTTCTTCTCATTTGGTTCCTTATGACTTTGACTCCTGTTCTTCTTCAGTTTCTCATTGATTATGTTTTACAGACTGATAACAGCCACCATATGGCTCTTCATTGCTCTCTGCAGGAATGTTTGTCTTTAGTTCCTTGCAGGTAGTGGTATATCATGTTTTGTTGCCATGTAGCTGCACTGGTAAAATTTTTCCTTTTTATTCAAGTCACTGATGAAAGTGTTAAACAGTGCAAGGTCAAGCACAGATCTCCAGGGGACTGAACTGGAAACCTCTTTACATACTGGAACTGATAGTCGTCAAATCTGTTGGTGAGTTAAGGGGACGTCTACCCCAAGTATGTGAAGACTTCCCTGGGTGGGATGGACGGATGAGAACAATTTGTTCCAATGTCCATGAAGACAGCCGAAACAGTTACTGTGGAGTGCTTAGAGCTTGGTCAGACATCAAAGATGCCAAGGTCATCCACTGCATCCTAGGCTATCACCAGTAGTCCTGATTTTTGTCTTGCCACTGAACTCCAATGACTCTGGAAGAGACAGTGAGGTTGATGACTTTGTACAACTCTGCCTCACTTAAATCCAATTGATGCTCAAGTCAAGACATAACCCATGATGTCATTGGTTCTCTTTGAAAATGAAGGACAAGGGGCAGCTAGGTGGTGCAGTGGATAGAGCACCGGCCCTGGAGTCAGGAGGACCTGAGTTCAAATCCGGCCTCAGACACATAACACTCACTAGCTGTATGACTCTGGGCAAATCACTTAACCCCAATTGCCCTCACCAAAAAAAAAAATCCACAAAAAAACACAAAAAAGAAGAAAATGAAGGACGAACAACAACATACTGACTGACATATTATTTGAGCCTGAAATGCATCCAGTTCTAAATCCACTAAATTGTGTTATTTTCTAGACCAGAGGTGTCAAACTTGCTGCCTGGCAAGTGTTATGAATCAGATTAAAATGTAATTGGGAAGTATTTAATAAAATTGATTAAAAAATACACTATGACATAAATAATGTCAAATTGTGGGTTTCTAAGTCAATATGCAGCCCTTAAGGATCCAGTTCAATTTGAGTTTGATACCACTGATCTAGTCCACATTTGTCTAACTTCTCCCCCAGAATTCTATCAGATACTTTGTCAAATGCTTTGCTAAAATCTAAGTGAACTATATGCACAGCATTTCTTTCAACAGTCACTTTAGTAACCCTTATAAAAAAGAAATAATATTGGTGTGGTGTGACCTTGTCTTGAGGAAACCACACTGGCTATTTGTAATGACTATATTATCCCTTTCTGAATTTTCACCACCCATCTCTTTAATGATCTGTTCTAGCATTTTCCCAGGGATCAAGGTCAAGCTCACAGGCCTACGGTTGGAAAATTCCATTCCCTTCCCTTTTTTTGTAAACTAAGACAACACTTGCCCTCTCCAATGTTGTGGAACCTGTCCAATTTTCCACTGTCTTTCAAATGTGATATGACAATTACATCAGCCGTGCCGTAAGGTGATTTGACTTCATCAAAAATAAATAGCTACTCTCTTCCTATCTCCTGGCTTATCTTGGTTATCAATGCCCTGCCAGATATTTTTATTCTGCTATTTCCAGTGTAAGGGTCATTCTCCCTAGCAGAGAAAGCAGAAACTTAATATGAACCTACCTTTTCTCTGTTTTCAGTTATCATCATCCCATTCACCCCAAGCACAAGTTTTGTCTTTTATCTTCTTTTTTTTCTCCAAATGTAACTAAAATGACCCCTTTTGTTGTCCTTAGCTTCCCTCACTAGTCTCGGCTCATTATAAGCTTGAGCGTGGCTAACAGAATTTTTACAGGACGGCACCACACTTTTATAGTTCTCTTACAGTCATTGTCTGTTACCTACCATTAAATATCAAAGTTGGTTAAGGTCCCAGTGTACAGCCATATTGATTTCTTCAGATAACTCCCATTTTTCTGTTTCAATGGAATTGTTTCCCTTAGTATCTTCAAATCTTTAGTATCTCTTGGCCTTCCTGGGCTGACTTTTCCTATGGAATTGAAATATATGGAATCCTGCCTAGCCCTTTCTCTGACCTCTTTGAAATTCACTTTCCCACAATCATAGTTTGCCAAGGGCGTGCTAAACAATAGCTGAATTTCCTCTCCCTTACCACAAATAGAGTGGTCAATTCCTCTAAGTTTTCTTATCATTTCTATTCCAGCAACCAGTTAGTGAGAATCAGGGCCACAACAGAATCTTCTCTTTGTTTCCAGAAACTTTTGAAAAATGAAATGATCATTAAGGCAAGTTAGGAAGGAAATAAACATTTATTAAGAACCTACTAGTGGCAGGTAGTATGCTAAGTGCTCAACCAATATTATCTCAGTTGGGAAGTTATAAACTCCTCTGCTTTTGCCATAGAGAAAGTCCCCAGGAAATGTCTGGAAAATTGAAGTGCCTCATCACTACTCTAGCATGCCAGGCTTATGGTGTGCTTCCCAAACCCCTCATCTATTTCCTCTTTCTTTCTAGGTTGTCTGTAGTAAATTCCAAGTCAACAAGTTAAGTCAACAAGTATGCCAGATACTATGCAAAGTCCTGGGAATAAAAATATAAACAGATAGACAGTCCTTGCCCTTAAGGAGCTTATATTATGCTGGAGAAGACAACACATAAAAGGGAGATCAAAAGTAAGGGGAGGGAAGGTGATAAAGTACCCATGTGGAGGAATGGTAGGGAGTGTGCAGAGTCAGGACCCTAGAGAGGATGAAGACATGATGGAGTGGGCATTTTACTTAAAATGGAGATTTTAAAAGGAACTAGATAATCCAAGGAAAGAGTCTTGGGGCAAAGAGTGCTTCCAATATGAGACGTCCAAGGGTAGATTAAATTTCCAGGGTGAGGAGGCTTCTATAACATGGTAGAGAGATTCTAGAAAGTCAGGAATGGAGCCAGGAGAGGAATGAATGAATGAATGATTTTTGGGAAAAGATAGGAGTTCCATTTTGGACATGTTGAGTTTAATATGTCTAATAGGTAGCTAGACATGTAAGACTAGAGTTCAGGAGAGAGTTTAGAGCTGAAGAAGTAGATTTGAAAGTCATCTGAGTAGAGATGATAATTGAAACCATGGAAGTTGCTGATCTCATCAAGTGAATTATTATTGAGAAGAGAAGATGTCCCAGCACAGAGTCTTTGGGGACACTTCTGGTTACAGGTATGAGCTGGATGAAGATCCACCAAAGGAGACGGAGAAGGAGTGGTCAGACAAGTAGGAGAATCAGGAGAGAAGAGTATTCCTATAGAAGTATGATACCCCACAAAAGAAAAATGAGTCTTTTATGCCATGGATAACTCTGAAAAAAGATTCCCAACATGAGGAATGTTAGAGGGGAAAGACTAAGGCAGGAGCAGGAAAGGAGGGATAGAAAATCCTATAATAGAGATGTCAAGAAAAGTTCTTATAAAGTTAATTAGCTCAACAACATTTATTTAATGTATCAATACATTATGTCTCATAGCAGATTTCCCAAGGCTCTTTTCCCACCTTTCCTAGTTCTGTCTTCAAGCCTTTTTAGAGTCACTTTTTAAAGTTAATTATTTTTAAGTTCTTGTTTCTTAACTACTCTAAGTACTTGTTCTGCCATTGCAGAATTAGGAATGAAAAAAAGCCACTATTTCTTACAATTTGAATCCAAACCAAACATTGCAAGAACATCTAGTGTTCATCAGATGCAGAATGTAGATACTCAATGCCCCGAAGATATCATAAGACTGTGTGCTAACATTTGTAATTGGGAATCTGTCTAGTAGTTGCAGCACCTCCCAGTGAAAAACTGATGAAACATTATGTCCACAAAGTTGGAATCAATTATCAAATTAAATTTGCTTTTCCTTCCCATAAAGTATGAGAATAACCCAAACTTTTTCTTCTAATGAAGAAAGAGAACAAATTGGATTTTTTCCTCCATTGGAAGGAAAAGAGGAATGAAAGAAAGGGATAAGAAGGGAAAACAAAAAAGGGGAAAGGGGATGGGAAGAATATTCATAAGGAAAATTTTGGCCCTGTTCTGTGAACTCAGAGTAGGTGTATTTGGGAGGAAAAGAGGGGTGGAATATTTATTTCTCAATAGCCCCTCTTTTTTTTTTTTTTTAGAGAGAGTGTGAGGAGTATCTAACCAAAGATCTAACCCAAGTAAGATGTGCCAAGGACCTCTTTCTTAAGCTTTCATGTGAGGGATCTGTTTTATTCTGTAATACTGGATTAAAAGTCTCACAATATTATGCTGGTTGAAATATTTCTGGCACTTTCTCCTTACCTTTGTTCAAAAGTCCCTGTGTTTTAATCTGTTTCTAGAAGAGCTGTGAGTTGTAGCAGGAGAAAATGACAATTTTCCTCTAAATTAGAAAATAATTTCAATTGGTTAGTGGTTAAAAAAATATTGGTCTTTCATCTAACCTTCCAATGTTAGATCCACAAGAGTGCCAAGATGTTTCTCTACTTGCAAAGTCTCTTTCACACGAGTGTTTCCTAGCACTTTATAAAAATGCATCAAAATTCATGATGCTTTTATGATTTCAGTCTTATTCTCACTCTTTAGCCAAGTGGTTGCCTAATCTTGAGGCAGGATTGAGGTATAAAGCTATATCCATCCTCTTAGGAAACTAGTGACAGAGACAGAAACTTAAACAAGGAAGTCCTAACCTTTGGTCAATGGGAACAAATTGAAAGGTGTTTATTCAATTTGCAATTTGCATTTCCTTCTGTCACTGGTTTAACAAAGTCCCAAGAGTTGAATCTTTGAAGCCAACTGGTTAGGTTAAATTAGCTATACTAGTGAAAAAAGCTATGTCTTTCATTCTTTGGTGGAACCATGATCTCATTGGTCTAGGTACTCCTTCCACTGATGCAGATTCCCAACCGCTCCATATCTTCTCATCTGATATACTTTTTGTCTAGGTTTTCCTGTGATTCTTCCATAAAGGATTTACTCAATTCATATTGTTCTCTTAATTTCTTGAGTGAGAGGAAGGAAAAAGAAGCCTATATATTGCTTGAGCTGTCAGTCTCTTTCCTTTGGAGGATTTTAAATGATTTAGCAACATTTTTTCACCATGTATGCTCTGAAATTACTTTTGTAAACACATTGAGGAATGGCTGAATAAATTGTGGTATATGAAGGTAATGTTGTATTATTGTGCTATAAAAAATGAGGAAATAGATTATTTTAGAGATGATTTTTTTTTCTGTGACGCAATTGGGATTAAGTGACTTGCCCAGGGTCACACAGCTAGTAAGTGTCAAATGTCTGAGGTTACATTTGAACTCAGGACCTCCTGAGTTCAAGGCCAGAGTTCTATTTACCGCACCACCAAGCTGCCTGAAATAGATTATTTTAAAAAGACATGGAAAGGGTTATATGAACTGATGCAAAGCGAAGAGAGGAGAACCAGAAAAACAATTCATCTCATAACATTAATGTGATAAAAATGAATAATATTGAAAACTTATAAAACTTAAATAAGCAGAAACAGACAACTAATCTGTACAATGACGACACCAAAATAAACAACTTTGAAAGCTGTAGGAACTATGGTCAGTACAGTAGCCATTCATGATTCCAGAGGTCTGATGAGGAATTATGCAATCCAGTACAGAGAGGTGATGGATTTAGGGAACTGGTTAAGACATATATCTTCATTTGCAGCCATTGGGGGAATTTATTTTGCTTTATTATGCATATTTGATTCAAGAAATTTGGGGAGTTTTCTGTAGGCTGAGATTGGGAGGGAGAGAAAATATATTTCTGTTCATTTCTTCAAAGCTATATGAGGAACTAATACAGATATCAAATGTATGTACTTTCAGATGAGGTCATTATTAGTTGTATCTATATTTTCCCTTGTTATAAGAGACCTCTAATGAAGTGGGAGCAATCTGTAAGTGTTTGTAATATAAAAACAAAACACAGTAATAAAACTGAAAGTGACCAAAAAATAAATAAACCCACTGACTAACCTAGGGTAAGTAAAAGGTAAATAATTATAAATTTAAGGTAAATGGACAGTTAGCCAAAAATCCTAATGCTTTCAAATATGGTGGTGAAAGCTGTTGAGCATCAAGTTATCGGTATTTTAACCTGTAGACCAAACCCTCTCTGCTCTCTCAAGAAATGTTGGAAAATCCTTTAAAAATAAAAACATTTCTAAAAATTTTAACACAAAATTAATTTTAAAATTCATTTTAGTTAAAGAAAATATATGGATCACTTTGGCAGTGGCAGGGAGAGTGACATCATATCCAAAACAGAAGGGATTTTTCACAAAGGTTAATCTGTGAGCGGCCTCATTAGCCTGATTTTATTTCCTCTTGCTGAGGTAAGTTGCCTCCTACCCTTTACCCAGTATTTCCCTCCTCCCTCCTCCCCACTGTCATCACCTCCTTCTTTTCCCTCCCTCTTCAGGCACCCAGTGCCCTGGAATTCTCTCCTTCTTTCTGCCCCCCATCAAAACCTATTTAATTCCAATAGGAAACAAGATCTGACAGATCACCTGGGCCACGTCCAAGGATGAGCACCACAAGGGCTTCTTTTAGATGAACCTTCCACATTCCTCTATTGAAATCATGGTTAGTCCCTTTGAGCTGCCTTCTTAAGCATTCCACTGCTAGGGTTGCTACTCTAACGCCTTGTAAGGCACGATTTATTACTGTCATTTGGTGGGACATGCTGGGCTGTTCAGTTAACCCTTCCTTTCTCAGTTTCTCAACCTTGCTATTAGCCTTTCTTAAGTAGGCAGCTAATTGGAAATAGAACTATCTGAGAAAGTGGGCAGCTTTCCACACCACTATGGGCAATGCTTCAACACAAAGCAGGAACTGCAGCCTGCAGGGTTGCAAGAATGAAAGAATGACCAAATAAATCGGGAAAATTAACTTTATGTAGTCCTAGTTATTAGGAAAATTCACCACTGAAATCAGGAAGAATAAACTACCAATGGAACTGATTAAGTCATAGGACAATAAATTAACACTGTTGTTGTTTAGCCCTTGTTTAATCATATCTGACTCTCGGTGACCCCATTTGGGGTTTTCTTAGCAAAGATACTGGAGTGGTTTGCCATTTCCTCCTCCAGCTCATTTTACAGATGAGGAACTGAAGCAAACAGGGTTAAGTGACTTGCCCAGGGTCACAGTTAGTAAGTGTGTAAGGCTGGATTTGAACTCAGAAGATGAGTCTTCCTGACTCCAGGCCTAGCGCTCTCTCCACTGTGTCACCTAGCTGCCCCTCAAATTAGCACTGGAAGGCAACTGAAGGGCCATGGAGTTCAGCCTTCTAATTTTACAGATGAAGCACAGATAAACTGTTAAATAACTTATACAATTTCCCAGTCTGAGGCAGGAAATTAGGTTAACTTTACTCTCAGTTCAGTATCCAGAATTTAGGAAAGGGCATTTGGAGTAGGGAGGCTAGAATAATGGGGGGGTGCAGAAAATGAAACACAACTGAGAAAAACAAAGCAACATTAATGGGGTGAGAAGATATGGTCCAGAAGGTCCCACAGACTGGCATGAGGGATGAATACTAAGATGGTTCAGAGTTCAAATGGGATAGACTATCACAGAGTCATAGGATTAGGAAGATCTGGAGATGACTTAGTCTAACATTCTCCTTTTTTAGATGAGGAAATTAAAGTCAAAAGGGTAAGGAATGACGCATTTAAGACCACACAGGTGGTAAGGAGCAGAGCCAATATCTGAATCCGGTCTTCTGAGTCCTGACCCACGGTCTTTCTATTACAAAGGAATTCTGATCAAGTCTTTTTTATTTCTTCTTGCTTAAGTGAGCTGAGGAATTAAAATTCTAGTAAAAGTCTATTTGGCTGATGTAGAGATAGGAGATCCAGCATTGCATGTGATTACAAACAACTCCTAAATATTTGAAGATTCACTGAAGCCAATTTTATTTAACATTGTTGTGGGGATCTTCCAGCTGTCCTCCTTTTTAGAATGGAATCCTGAAAAGAAACTATGCTTCTCCTAGACGCCGCCCCCGCCCAGGCAAGACTCCACTCTCCCATTTAGCAAAAAGGATTTTCAGTCTCAGTGTTCAGCAAGATGGGATTCCTGGTGTAGGTGGTCAACCATTTCTTAGTATTTGTTTTTTGTTTTTTGTTTTTTTTAGTGAGGCAATCGGGATTAAGTGACTTGCCCAAGGTCACACAGCTAGTATGTGTCAAGTGTTTGGTTTGAGGCCGGATTTGAACTCAGGTCCTCCTGACTTCAGGGCCGGTGCTCTATCCACTGCACCACCTAGCTGTCCCTCATTTCTTAGTATTTGTAAAAGAAAAAATGGTGGACGGGGGTAGGAGAAAATGATTTTTGTCTTTGCTACATTGCCTTGATATTTGCTTTAGGGATGGGAAAGGAGGGAAATCTTTCATTTATTTTAAGTTTAAGGTAGTCCAGGTGATGTTAGGTGATATAATTCATAAGAATAATGAAATTTAAATGTATGAAATTATAAACTTTTTCTTGTTGAAAATGATTATAGTTTTTATAGCTGTTGAAGCCAATTTGTTCACAATAAGTAGCCATGATAGGCTTTGAAAAGTCCTCCTTTAATAAGATAAAAACATATATAACTAAAACCAAGACATAGCATTAATTATGATGGAATAAGACTAAAAGTGTTACAAACAGGGACAAAGTAAGAATTCCTCTTCTCCCCACTATTATTTTATGGAGTTCTAGAAATGTTAGCTAGAGCAACAAAAATAAAATTAAAAGTATAAACAGTGACAAAGATGAGACAAAATTATCCCTATTTGCAAATATTGTGACTGTGTATTTAGAAAACCCCAGAAAATCAGTGAAAAAACCCGTGTCAAAAATATGCATACTTTTCAAAAGAAGAATTGCAAACTATAAATAACCATTTGAAAACGTGCTCCAAATAATTAATAGTAAAAGAAATGCAAATGAAAACAGGTCTGAGGTTTTACCTCACATATTGTGAATTAGCAAAGTTCACAAAATATGGACATAGTCAATGTTAGAGGGGCTTTAGGTGTAGGCACACCAACATATCATTGGTGGAGTTATGAATGGGCCAAACTATTCTGTATATCAATTCATAATTATGAAAAGTGACTAAACTATATTCACCCTTTGACCTAGACATTCCAATACTGAGCACATATTCCAAGGAAGTACAACAGAAGAACAGAAACAAGGGTGCCACATATACCAAAATATGCATAACAAAGTGCTCTGTGCAAAAGAGCCAGGAATAAAATGGGAGTCCATCAATTTGGAAATAGCTGGAAAAAAACCCTTGGAATATTAATATGATGAAATATCATTTTGCAGTAAGACTAAGGATTTCAGAGAAATGTAGGAGGATTTGTATGAACTGATAAGGAATGAAATCAGCAGCCTAAAAAGAAAAATATACAGTTACTCACAATGTAAATGAAAAGATCTGTAAAAGAAATCCAAACTCAGTTACCAAAAAACTAATGATGGTCCTTGAGAACAGAAGTTGAAACGTACCTCCTCATGGCACAGAGGTGGGGAAGGACCAGGGCAGTATGTTGTATACATTACTATATGAGCATTTGCAGTCATTATATTAGGAATTTTTGTTTAATTGCTTTTCTTTGTTATAAAGGAGGATTAAATCTAGAGGAGGTGGTGTGAGGTAAGACAAAAGTCACCAAAAACATTTTTTTTAAAAAGTTGTATAACAACATGACTAGTATGTTTTACATGATTGCATGTATATAGCCCATATCAAATTGTTTACTGTCTTAGGGAGGAGAGAGAGCAGGGAGGAAGGGAGAAAATTTGGAGCTCAAAATTTTATATAAAAAAAAGAATGTTAAAAGTTGACTTTACGTGTAATAGGGAAAACATACTATTTAAATGAAAAAAAAGTTGTGTAAAGTAGCAAATAATAACAATACGAAAAGAAAAGGCTATGCATGGAACACATTTTATCTAGATTATGTAGTGTTTAAGAAGAAATGTAGTTTTATTACTACCAAGTCTAAGCTAAGGTCAGTTCAGAAATTATTTTATTTTTTGTCTTTGATAAGCAGTTAGGGAATTTATGACAAACAGATTTTTGTACACAAATGCTATTACTGTACATAAATGCTGGCAATTATCCATTTGCTTTTACTCTTAAGTAGATGAAGCATCCCTTCTCTCAAACTATTTGTATATATGTTCAGCAGACCTTATTTTTAGATGGACCATGCAAAGCTAAAACAACAGCCCAGGGTACAAGGAAATAATGTCCTAATGACCAACCATGCTCATCTATTCACGAAAACACTTGTATAATTCTCCAAGATACCTAGTTCATCACCACAATGCCCCATACCAATACCATTTTGGTCTACTCAGGTTTGGAACTCAGACCAGATTCTTAAGGGGTAGGATTCTTGGCATTTTTTATATCCCAAACACTTTGAAAACTGATGAAGACTATAAACCTTTATCAGAATGATGTTTTTAAATGCACAATTATTTTCAGGGAATGTACTTTGCCTTCAGGGAATGTACTTTGTTCTAGTGTTTATTGGGAAGTGTCTGTTCCATCAAAAAAATATATCAGTGATTTTTTTAAAAGAAATTTTTTTTTAAAACCCCACATTGCCATAAACTTACCATTTTCTCCCAAGGAATGCTTATTTTATTTGAATTTCTGGGCACTGTTGATACTGCTATCTCACCTGGAATGCTTTATTCTAAGGCTATAATAAGGGCCAGAAGACATGAGCTGTGCATCAGGATACAAAGGATAGCTGTTTTTCTTCCCTGTCACTCCTGAGGGTCCCATCACCATGATGTTCCTTACTACTACCATCTTAATCTGCTTTTCAGGGTTGGAACTGAGATGAATGAAAAACCCAAGAAACAGTTTCTGGGTAATTAATAACCAATTTATTAATTAGGCTAACAAATAATTGATAAATTGATAGTCAATGGTTTCTCTCAGTAACCAAAGACAAAACCATGGAGGTCACTGAATGCTTAAAGGAGATGCCCCTGACAGGTAAAAATCAACCCTTATTGATGAATAATTAATGAGGGGGTAGACGTATTAATGAGGAAGTGGGCTAAAGTCTTCTACTCCTCCTGCTGAGAACATGACTTCATCATGAGACTCAGCTGCCTCCAGCAATCTAGACAAAGGAATCTGTCTCTTCCCAGACCACTCTGGTTGGTTTTCTCCTTCATGAGCTGAGTCACCCTAAACTCCAATGAAAGGGTACAATGACATGGGCTTATTTCCCAAGGGCAAGAATTCACCAAGATTAGATTCTGTTTATACTCTGAACAGAAGTAAGATCTTCTAGTTGGGTAGGGTCCCACCCAAGATCATAGAGCATGTACCAGGAGGACTCTGACAATCTCATCTATCAGTAATATCCTTCAGAGACTGACTGACTAGACTATAGGGGCTGGTCCCTGAATGAGGAAATAAAAGGAAAAAGTCTTAATGCTAATTTAGTAATTGGTTATTAATATAACAGAAAATAATTCCTCTCAGAACTCAAGCCAGACTCCTTAGAACAAGGGCCCTTAGACTTTTTTGTGTTGTGAATCCATTCACAATCCAGTAAAGACTATAGACCTTTTTCAGAATAAAATGTGTACATAAAATAGAACATAAGATTACAAATGAAACTGATTTTATTTATTTATTTTTGGTGAGGCAATCGGGGTTAAGTGACTTGCCTAGGGTCACACAGTTAGTAAATATTATGTGTCTGAGGCCAGATTTGAACTCAGGCCCTCCTGACTCCAGGGCTGGTGTTCTATCCACTGCGCCACCTGGCTGCCCCCAAAACTAATTATATTTAAATAAAGACTTTTTCTCATCCAAGTTCGCAGACCCTTTGAAATCTATCTACAAATCCCTTGGGGATCCATGGACTACAGGTTAATAACTTATAGTCTGAAGAAAGGGACACCCCAGCTCCCACTAACTCTATACCCAACTCCAGGAGAGCTGACCACCTAGAATTTCCTAGTAGGTACCAGGATTCTGAGATGTGGTTCTGCTTTTCTTTTATTAACTCTTTAAGACCCAACTCAAATACATTCTTTATCAAAAAACAAATGTATTGAATTTCTACTTCTGATTTCAACCTTGCTCCATAATATTTCTCTTCTCTGAATTCCTCTAGTATTTCAGGGTATCATGTAACCCTCACTTGACTAATACTGGGTAGCATCCACTTGCCTTAAAGGTTATTATGCCATAACCTCTAGGGAAACTAGAGGTAGGAAACCTTCTTGGCCTATAACTCGTAATTTCAATTAGAAGTGTCACACTCCAGGTAGAATTAATTCGAGATTAAATGACACAGAAGGTTGGAGGGACTGGGATTTCTTGGGGCCCTCGTACTCCTGTAGCTGATGGACCAGTGCCTAGCTTTCCATGACAGTCATGCAGTTTTATGGTTGAATCCCTTTAGTGAATCTTAGCCCTGGTGTCTGAGGTATGCATGAGAGTCTCTGCTTGCTCGGAGGGGCACAAGAATTTGACCTAGACCTGGTATCTGAGTTATGCCTTTTCCCAAGTGTATATGTCATTCATGCCTATCATGCTGAAGATGAAGCTGAGAATAATGGTATTGGTATTTGCAATTATATTGCAATCAAACTCATTGCAACTTGGGGTCTCAGATACCTCTTATCAAGCCAGAAAGCCTGGAAACTCAGTCATCTCAGCTGCGTCTAGAAAGATCAGGACTATATACAAACACAATATCACTATGATTGTTGTTTCAGTTAAGTCAGTAAGCATTTTTTAAGTGCCTACTATGTGCCAGCCACTATGCTAAGGACTAGAGATACAAAGAAAGAAAAAATACATTCCCTGCTCTTAAAAGCTCATAATATAATGGGAGAGGTAATACATAAACAATTATGTACAAACAAGATATACATAAGATAAATGAGAAATAAGTAGCAGAGGGAAGGCACTAGAATTAAAAGGGATTGGGAAAGGTTTCCTACAGAAGGAAAAATTTTAGCTAAGACTTGAAGAAAGTCAGAGAAGCCAGGAGATGGAGATAGAGATAAGGGGAGGAAGCATTCCATATATGGAGAACAGTCAGTGAAAATTCCCCCAACAGGAAATGGAGTATTCTATTTGAAGCAAGAAATAGTAAGACCAGAGTCACTGGATTGAAGAGTAAGTAAGTTGATGGTTGTGATATAAGGTGTAAGAAAACTGGAAAGGTAGGGGACATTTCTAGAACATGGAGAGTTATGAACAACAAACAGTGGGCTTAATAGTTGATCCTGGAGGTCATAGGGAGCCAGTGCAGTTTACTGAGTAGAAGGGTGATATGGTCATAACTGTGTTTAAGGAAGATCACTTTGACAACTGAGTAGAGGAGGTACTTGAGTGGGGAGAGACTTGTAGCCAAAAGACCAACCAGCCGGCTATTGCAATAGCCCAGGCATGAGCAGCTGAGCGTCTACACCAGAGAGGTGGCAATATCAGAGGAGAGAAGGGAGCATATGCTAGAGTTATTATAAAGATAAGTCCTTGGCAACAGAATGGAGTTGGAGAGTGAGAGAGAGTGAAGAGGTGAGGAGGATACCTAGGTTGAGGACAACACCATCCTTACAATTTCCCTAGCTCAGGACCTCAGTCATCTTTGAGTTTTCCCTCTTCTTTCCTCTCTCATATCTAATTAGTTGCCAGTACTGTAGTTTCATACCTTCTTTCAAATGTGTCTCCTTCTCACCATTCTTCTGGCCATCCCCCCAGCTCAAATCAAGAAGTGACCTCTTCCCTGACCTCTCCCTTTCATGACTAAACTCCTGGAGAAAGCCATCCACAATGCCTGTGATCAATGCCTCTGCTTCCTCTTCAGGGTTTTCTTGGCAAAGAAACTGGAGTAGTTTGCCATTTCCTTCTCCATCTTATTTTACAGATGAGGAAACTAAGACAAACAGGGTTAAGTGACTTGCCCAGGGTCACCCAGCTAGTAAGTGTCTGAGGCCAGATTTGAACTCAGGAAAATGAGTCTTCCTGACTCCAGGCCTGGCACTCTATTCTCTGTGCCATCTAGCTACCCTATGTTTGACATATCTGCTCTATAGCATCTGGCTTGGAGATCTTATCAGCTCCCATAGGTTTAACTTTCATAATAATGCAGATGATTTTCAGATCTACTTATCCAGTCCTAAATTCTCTCCTGACCTTTAGATTTGCATTACCAACTGTCATTTAGACATCTGAACTGGATATCCCTTAGATTTCTCACACTTAAAATGTCTTTTCCTCCAAACCTTCCTCTCTTTTGAAATCCATTATTATTGTCCAAGGAAGTCATCTAGTCTCACAGCCTTGGTGCCATCCTCACCTCCTAATTTGTTCTTATCAAGTCTTGACATTTCTACCTTCATATCATCTCTCATACATTTCCCTTTTCTCTTCATTCACCCAGCCACCATTCTGGTGAAGGCCATTATCACTTCACCTTTAGATCAGAAGGCAGTAACCTTCTGATTGATTTTCTTGCCTCAAGTCTCTCCCCACTGCACAGCATCCTCCACTTACTTACCTGCCAAAATGATCCTCCTAATGTGCAGGTCTAATCATATTATCCCTCCCTGACTCACGTAACTCTAGTGGTTCCTTATTATCTCCAGGATCAATACTAAATCAATTATTTGATTTTTAAAGCCATTCACAACCAAGATCCTTCCTACCTTGCCTCTCTTCTGTGTATTCTCCAATCCAGCAGCACTTGCCTTCTTACTGATCCTTAAACATGATTCTGTCTCTCCTGACTCCAGGCCTTTTCATTGCCTGTCTCTCATACCTGGAATGCCCTCCTTCTTACCTCCACGTACCTCCTGGTTTCATTCAAGACTCAAATTAAATCCCACCTTCTAAAAAAGGACTTTCTTGGTCCCCTTACCCCCAGCCACTGCTAGTGCCTTCCCTCTGAGCATACCACCCTTTTTCACTGTCTGCATCTTTTTTGAACACTGTTTATATCTTGTTTGCATGTTGTCTTTTCCATTAGAATGTAAGATTCTTGAGGGCAGTGACTGTACTTTTGCTTTTTTTATGACCCCAGTGCTTAGCACAGCTCCTGGCACATAGTAGGTGTTTAATAAATGTTTGTTGATGATGGCAATGGATTACTTTAATAGCCTCCTAATTGGTCTCCCTGATTTTAACCTCCCCATACTCCAATTCATCCTCTACATAGATGTCAAAATAATCTATATGAAGTACAGGTCTGGCCAGATTACATTTCTTCTCAAAAAAAAAACACCAAAACACAAAAACAAACAAAAAAATGAAAAAATCCAACCTTCAGTAGCTCTTCTTTGCCTGTGGGATAAATACAAATTCTATAACCTAGCATTAAAGGCACTCCACAATTTGGTTCCCACCTGCTTTCTGCCTTATTTCATATCACTGCCCTTCACAAACTCTACATTCTGTCGATACTACCTCACAAATGTCATATCATTAAATGACTTCAAGCAAAAATTGGATGACCTCTCATCAAGAATGTTGTAGAAGGGCTTCCTGTCCAGATACAGGTTGGTCTAGAGCAGTGGTTCTCAAACTTTTTGGTCTCAGGATCCCTTTACACTCTTAAAAAAGTCACTGAAGATTCAAAAGAGATTTCATACGGGCAGCTAGATGGCATAGTGGATAGGGTACCAGGCCTGGAATCAGGAATACTCATCTTCCTGAGTTCAAATTTGGGCTCAGATACATTCTACTTGTGTGATCCTGGGCAAGTCACTTAACCTTGTTTGCCTCAGTTTCCTCATCTGTAAAATGAACTGGAGAAGAAAATGGCAAACCATTCCAATACCTTTGCCAAGAAAACCTTAAATGGGATCAGACAGTCAGATACTACTTATATTTACCATATTTGAAATTTAAAAATTATTATATTATGAAATAGTTTTGACCTTGCAGGACCCCTGATCCCCAGGTATCCTTGAGCCACACTTGGTGCTATAGTACCTCTGAAGGCCCTTCAAAAGCTTTGAAACTCGATAATCTTATGTTTGCTATTCAGATGAAAGGGGAGCAAAAAGACACATGTTTGGCCTGCTTCATTTACCTGGCGCTCAGCCGGTCAGGCATAGTAAGGGTGTGAGAGAGAAGGAGGCTATATGGTATTCCAGTCTTTCCCCTCAACCTACACCTCCTTCTAACACACACACATACAAGCACACACCACCAAGGATAACTTTGAACACTCTAGAATATCCCACCCCCAGCCCCTTGTTGGCCTCAGCCAGCTCCTGGTTAGAAAGTAAATATGGCACATTGTTATATTGGAAAGTTTGTTTTAGATTTCCACTGAAGATTTCTATATACTATTCAAATAATTTTTATATTGTTTTCCATTAAACATATGCCCCCATCAAACATCCATATTGAAAAGTTCTCATCAGATCTGCCCCTTCTGATAGATTCTCATAGTCATTAAACTCAAATACCATAACTTTCTTCCCCCACCATGGTAACAGACTCTTGCTCTATGCCAAGCAGTGTGGAGTACATAAAAGAAGGACCCAAATCTGTCTTTAGTAGAAATATCTTGTTTTTTCCTGTAAACATAAAAATTTTATAGATATGCCAGGAATTGCAGAATTTTGAGAGGCAACGTGATACAGTGGATAGAGAGCTGCCCTGGGAGTCAGGAAGAGCGATGTTCATTCTTCCTCTAGCACATACTGACTTTATGATGTGGGGAGGTAATTTAATCTCTCAGTACGCCAGACAACTCTTACAAGACTAAACAGTTACAGAACAATTACTGCTTTGCATGGACAGTGGGAGTTTTCCCACAGTCGGTGCTCTCTACAGTGATCCAATTACGGGTCCAGATAGAGCACAGAATTTTAAAGATGGAAGAGATCTCAGAATTTCAACTGATCAGACCCACACACACACACACACACACACACACACACACACACACGCAAAATTCCCACTACAATACACCCAAGAAGGAGTCATGTAACAGCTTGTGAAAGATCTCCAATGAAGAGAAAGCCACTACTTCTCTAAGTTGCATATTCTACCCTTGGATAACTCATGGTTAGGAAATTTTTTCTGACATCAAGGCTAAATCTGCTTCTTTACCTTTTCTTCCCATGATTCCTGCTTCTCTCCTGGTCTTGCCTGTTGTGTATTGATTATCATAACATTTGCATTAAGTGTCAGATTATTTTTCCTATCTCAGCCCACCCTATAATAAATTGCATTGTGGGACAGACCAATAGAATTCCTTTTCCATATCACAGCTCTTTCAGATGCAGCACTCAAGTATTCACTGAATCTTTTCCTCTTCAGGCTAACCGTCCCAATCTTCTTTAAGGATTCTTTGCTTAACTTGGACTTGAAGACCGTCACAGTCTAGATAGGTAGATTTGGAGTCAGTTGGATAGATCGTTGAATTACATAGTTGAATATAATATTATATCATTATGTAATTATCATAATATTGTTATATATAGAGTTGTATAATAATATATAATATATGCAAATATAATAATATACAGTTGAATTATAGAGATAATAATTGAACCCATGAGAGTTGATAAAATCACTAAGAGAAAGAATATAAGAAACTAGAACAGATGTCTGGGTGGTAGGGTGGTGGAGTGTTTGGGGGTGGCTATAATAAAGGGCAAGATATAGTTGGTGATCTTACAGAAAAGACTGAGAAGGATTGGGCAGACGTGGAAGAACTACAACAGAGCAGTATCATGAAAACCTGGAGGAAAGAGAGTATCCAGAAGAATGGCGGTGGCGAACAGCGTTAAATACTGCATAGAAGTTTGGTTTATCAATGCTCTCATAAATATGAATTATATATATACATATTTGTGTGTATGTATGTGTATATTGTGTGTATAATTATAAATACTCAATGTGTGCACTTTTTGATTCTCCAAATTCAGACATAAATCATTGGATATAATACTCCTTATCTGCTCTAGCTATTAGTAATGATTCATTCCACAAGCTTTTCATTTCACTCACCTGAATTCTCACAATGATTTAAGGAAAGGATAATTTCAAGATTTCAGTTTTCTGTTCCCAGCTGTGGCACTATTGGAAATCAGAGTTTCTTCCAAATCTTAGTTTCCCTTTAGAAGGGAAAATAAATATCTGCATTTCACTTAATTACTTGTAGATGGCTAAAAGCTTTACTCTGGTAAACCAAAGTTTCTTTGCTTCCGCATATTTAATATTGTCTGTCCTGACCTTGTTGAAGGAGACTCAGCTGCTGTTCCATTTAAAATATTTTTACAGGCTATTATATGTCCCCTGAGTTTTTCTGACTCCAGAGTAGACTTTCAGAAAGTACTCTTTGTGGGGTCATTTTTGGTTAGCATGGTTTCTGGTGGAAAGACAACACTGCATAGCGATTAGTGGGCTAGTCTTGAAGTCATGAAGACCTGTGTTCAAATCCTGTTTCTAACACATACTAGCTGTGTGACTATGGTGAAGTCGCTGAATCTCTGGGTCCTAGACAATCCTCTAAGACTGTAGGCTACTGAAGAGTTTCTTATCTCAGTAGTGGGGGGAAATTCCATGAAAAGTTCCCTACTCTGAGGAAATCTGGGCCAAAATTAGTCTCTGTATGGGTTATGGTGTGTGGGCAATGTGTATCAGAAGCCAAGATGTCTCAAAGCCCCTTCCAACTGTTGGATACTGTTAAAAGTAACCCAATCCTAGCTTTCTCCGCTTAAATGCTTAAATTCCTTGAAGAAAATTATTTCTTTTTTTTTTTTCTAATTCTTCTCAGGGCAGCTAGGTGGCACAGTGGATAGAGCTCTGGCCTTGAAGTCAGCAGGACCTGAGTTCAAATCCGGTCTCAGACACACAACACATACCAGCTGCGTGACCCTGGGCAAGTCACTTAACCCCAATTGCCTAGCACAAAAAAAGCTAAAAAGAAAGTTCTCTTCATCTTATTTTCTTTGTGCTCTAAATCTAAATACCTGCACATCTGATAAAATAAAAACAAAAAAAAATCCTTTTTATTCTCTACTAAGGAAGAGAGCTTTTTCTCCTACACATTCTTGACTTTTGTTAATATTTCATACTTTTAATACTCTCTTGTCTCCTATTAAATAAACACATATATACCTCAAATGCACCACCATTCTCAACTAGAACAGTCAGCCCCAAGCATCTTAAATAATAAATGCACCTAATGTCCCCAAAGGTGCCAAACCTCTGATTCTCCATTTATTTAAAAGAAAATGTTTGTTTTGAAAGTTCTTCAATGTGTCAAGCACCATGGTGATTAAATTCTGTACCTTGATATGTTTTACAGAGATACAAAAAGTGATTCAAGTGTTCTTAATGACATTTCAAATGTGGTCTCTGCTTTCAGCAGTCTTTCTTACCAACCAAGAGAGGATATATCAGACCTGGGGAGCAAGCCAAGAGACTCAAGGTATCGTGTCCCATTATTCCCACTGTCAGAGATTAGGAGAACTTTGCTTCAAATCCTAGTTCTGCTACTTGTATCATCCAAGTGACCTTCTCTCTGGACTTCAGTTCCCTCATCTGCAAAATTAGGGGTTTGGACTAGATGGCCTTGAAAGTCCCTTCCACCTCTAAATCTATGACCCCATAATTCCTCTCCAAAAAATGATTAGGTGGTTGTGATGACATGGACATTTTACAGAGTATCCAAGAAATGCCATGACTTCATAGATTCTCAAAGACTGGGTGGAAACTCCCTTTGATTAGAGCTATCATAATAATTCTTCCCAAATAGTGCCTGGCACACAGTGGACACTTAATAAATGTTTATTCATTCATTGATTGATTGAAAATATAAGCTGGGGATAGACAAAGGGAAGAGACAACAACAAATAGATAAGTTAGGCCCTACCATACTTAGACATCATCAGAAGCATGTCCTAGAGCTAAGGAGTCTTTCTTGACAGAGCATCTTCTTTGAAACTGATCTCTTGGAGAGGTAAACTAGCCACCCCAGGGAATAATAAGACATCTGTGAACCACCTCTACTCCACTCTACTCTTGTCCAAAAGAATGGCAAGAACAGCCATGGTCTACCTTCCCTAAGACTCTGCCTCTTGGTCTTGAAAGGTGGAAATGGACTCATCTCATCTATGAAGATTGTCTGACCATGGTCTTCAGCTTCCCTTTGAGTGTGACTCTGGCCTTTCCAGTCCACTTTTGGGATTCTTATTTATCTTGCAAGAAATCAGAAAGTAGAAATGCCTGACCACCATCAGACCCATGATCTGAATTTTGATTGACTAGCTACTTGACTGTTCTCAGTAAAAAACCATATTCCTCCATGTTGGCTTCCCAGTAGGTTTGTTAGAGGCTTAGCTCCTACCACAAGGTGGAGTTCACAGCTTAATCTCCTTCAGGAAAAAAGGAATAATCTTAGGTAAACTCATTGATAGTTGCAGTTTCCTCTGGTATTTAATAGATCAGTTGAGTCATACCCCAGATATAAAGGGGTACTCTAGTTGTAATATAGTGGAAAGAGACTTGGAGTAAGAAGTAAGAAGGCCTGGGTTCAGTGGGCCACCCATTTTGTTTCTTTTCCATGGCCACGGATTACACCCATAGCCCAGATTTATAATCACTTTATAATTCCTCTTTTCAGTTGTTTCAGATATGAATCCCTTACTGACCAACTAGATTATGTGTTCCCTGAGAGTAGAGGTTATGTCTTCCTCTTCTTTCTCATCCCTCATGGTGCCTAGCATAATACTGAGAAAAACTAGCTTAATAAATGTTTCATGAATGAATGCCTGGAATACATTCCACCTTTACCTCCTCCTCATAGGATCTCTATTTTTCCACCAATGACTCTACCGAATACTGTATCTTATTCAAGACTTAACGTCATTGTTAATTGTTAGTACATTCTCTGTCCCTCCACACCCACACTATTTTGTATTTACTTTGTATATATTTCCTATTTACTTCTCTTACTCTTCACCCCTACAAATAAAATTTAATCTTCTTGAGGGTGGGGATTGTTTCATTTACACATAAATTATGTGCTTATAAAATAAAAGCACAAAAATAATAGCCCTGCTCTATGACCCTCTGATCATAAGCATCAGGTGAGGCATGAAATAGAGAGACGAATGCTCACCAAAATGCTCAGTGATGTGAGTCCACATTGAAGAGGGATTCCATATAGATGGTAACATTTTTCTAATGCTCTGGTTTGTGGATGGCATTGTACTGATTGCATCAGGTCCTAGAGAACCTCCTGAAAAAGATCTAAAATCACTCAAAAAAGTTTGACTTAGTCATCCAAACAGGAATACCAAGAGGATGAAGAATATTTATTGCCCAGATCAAAATACACTTTTGGAAGAACAGCCTATAGTGTGTGGTGTGTGTGTGTGTGGGTATGTGTGTATGTGTGGTACACACACACATATACATACATATGTAGATATACACATAGATATAGATATACATATGATACATAGATACATACACACACACACACACACACACATATATATATATACATTTATACATATATCATGTAGAATAGATAGTGCAGACAGAAAACCAGTTCAGCACAGTTGAATGGGAGATGCAGAACAAGTTGGATCACCTTTCAGAAACCACATAGCTCCCTTAATGACTCCAAATGTCCCATGGAAACAAAGGCCCATATTTTTAATACCAATGTTCTACTGATGTTTCTGAATGTCGGTAAGACATGGAATACAACAGTGTCCAAGGAATTAAAAATGAATATCCCACAGAAGGCAATGGGTAGGCATGCTGTAGATATGAAAAGACTGCAATATATAATCAGAGAGGAATTATAAAGAGGAGTAGAAGATTTCAACAAGGAATTATTTGATAGGAAAAGAAGATAGGGAGGAAGACAGGAAGACAAGAGTCTGTGATGTCAGGTGAGCAGCCAGAGTACTCCATTGGTATTCTTGTGATGTTAGGTGAAATCAAAAAAGGCCTTTAGTTGGTTGGACGCACTCCTTGTGGCAAACATATGGGAGGACCTGGACAAGAGATGCTCAGGATGGGCAGCCATGTATTGGTTGCAAATAGCATCATTGGAAGGAACTTCCAAACTGATGACTACAGAGCCATTTGAGTTTTTTTGTTTTGGTGAGGCAATGGGGTTAAGTGACTTGCCCAGGGTCACACAGCTAGTAAGTGTCAAGTGTTGAGGCTGGATTTGAATTTAGGTCCTCTTGACTCCAAGGCCAGAGCACCATCCACTGCACCTCCCAACTGCCCCTACCATTTGAGTTTTTAAGTGTTCCTAGCAAGTAGCATAGTAACTAGCATGTGCAGGAATTTTAAAAATTCTTCTTGAAGGAGTTAATGAATGCTTTCTCCATGGAAAGTTGAAGCAACAGTATTCTTGTCACCATTAGCCCATTTCCCTCATAACACTTTAACCTTATGCCCAAAGGGCTGCAGAATCATGCATACCCTTTGACCAAGCAATACTACTACTAGATCTGTTTTCCAAAAGAGATAGAAAACAAAAAGTAAAAGGACCTAGATGTACAAAAATATTTATAGCAGCTCTTTTCTGGTGGAAAAGAATTAGAAATTGAGATGCCCATCAATTCGGGAATGGTTGAGCAAATCGTGTCATGAGATTATAATGGAATACTATTGTGCTATAAGAAATGATGAGCAGGATGTTCTCAGAAAAACCTGGAAAGACTTAACGTGACCTGATGCAAAGTGAAACGTACTACGTACAAAGTAACAGCAATATTATGCGATGATCAGCTGTAAATGATTTAGCTATTCTCAGTGATACAATGATCCAAGACAACTCTGAAGGACTTATGATGAAAAATGCTATCCATCCCCAGAGAAAAAATGGATGGTGTCTGAATACAGATACTTTCTTAAATTTGCTTTACTTTTCTTGAGGCTTTTTCATTGCTGTATGTTTTCTTTCACAACATGACTGTTATGGAAATGTTTTGCATGACTACACATGTATAACTTATATCAAATTGCTTCTCATTTGGGGGCGGGAGGGAGGAAGGAAGAAGATTTGGAACTCAAAGTTTTAAAAATGAATGTTAAAAATTGTTTTTAAATGTAACTGGGGAAAAATAAAACACTAAATAAGAAAAAAATACTTTAACCTTGAAGGCTGTCTGTACTTTAAATAAAGAATCCATAGCCAGCTAGAGGAACTTCTGCCCTAGAGATGGCATCTGATGCCAAGTTAGGCAAGTTGGGTTTATCGCCTGAATGAGGCAGCTAGGTGATTCAGTTGTACTTGAAGGTAAGAAGACCTGAGTTTGGATCCTGCTTCAGATGGTTACTAGTCACTTCACCTGTGTCTGCCTTAGTTTCCTCATCTATAAAATGGTGATAATAATAGCACTTACCTCACAAGTTTGTTGTGAGAATCAAATGAGATCACTAATTCAAAGTGCTTTGCAAACCTTAATAAAACATTACATAAATCCTAGCCACTATTATTATTATTATTACATTCTAGTGTCATGGCCTTAGGGCTGGAAGGGACTTTTGAAGCATTCCAGGCCACCCCTCTTGTTTTTCACATGAGGAAATGAAAGCTCAGAGAGGTTAAGTCATTTGCTGAAGGTCACATAGGTTTTAAGCAGCAGAACCAGGATTCAACTCCAGATAATCCAATTCCAAATCAATAGTTCTTTCCACCGACCCATTCTACCTCTCCATTTGGGACTGGGGTGGAGGATCATCCTCCACCAATGGCAAAATCAAGGCCATTTTAAGTTGGTGGTACTTGCAGGCAAGCTTCTGTGCAGCTGCACAGGTCCCTGTTCTCATCCTAACCATTTTGAAAAGGTGGCCCCTCCAGGGGAATCAAAAAAAGACTCCTATGCAGCCAGAATGTGGTTCAAATCCTTGTCATTCTGGGAGAATGGTAAATGTTTATGTAGCTCTCTCAAGCATTTTGAGGAGGGTGAGCAGACCATGTTCCCACCAAGGTCTCTGCTCACTTCCTGCAGATATCCCCTGGATACCAGTCCTGTTTTGATGATGCCCTGAAATGGCATGTTTCCATTCTGAGTTTTCATCCCCCTCGCTATTTGTTTGTGTTGGCCCCTTAACAGTACTCCCTGGGATACAGACAAGGCAGCAACATGTTTTCCCTTTTACTGTAGATACAAAAAAAAACTCTTAAGAAATTGGTATAACTTTTCCTCCATTGTCCTGAAATAGAGCAGGTTATCTGAGGCACAGATGAGCTATGAGAACAGAGCCATAACTACTGTTTCTGGGGCAGGGGCAAGATTCAGAAACACACCTGAGAAAAACTTAGCAAAATGGAACCATGGGAAAGTAGCAAGAAGAGAGGTCTCAAATCAATGTTTTTAAATTAATCCAGGGAGCACCGCTAGGTGGCACAGTGGATAGAGCTCCAGCCTTGGAGTCAGGAGGACCTGAGTTCAAATCCAGCCTCAGACACTTGATGCTTACTAGGTGTGTGACCCTGGGCAAGTCATTTAACCCCAATTGCCTCACTAAAAAATAAAATAAAATGAATTCAGTTGTGAGGAAGAGCTAAAGATGTTGGACATCAGCCCTCTAGGGACAGAGCACAACTGTAGTTGAGAACAGGAAGGTAGCACTCTTTAATTATTCCTGCTAGATACAAACTAAGCTAAGTTGCTTATGTACTTATGGTAGTAGTGTACTAACATTAGTCTCTAAATTTTGGTCCTCAAGGGCAAAGCTCTGATTGCTATGCCCTAGTTAAAGCTCTGCTATGAGATAACCATTGTGTTAGTTGGGGAGGAACAAAGAAAAAAGACAATATTGGGCTGATATTAGCATTACAGAACATCATAGCATGGATTCCATTACAACTTCAGTTATGTAGTATTGTTCTCCCTCCCTCACCAAAAAAAAAAAAGTTTATATGCATATCAAGTCTAATATAATGTGGTTATTCTATGAAGCTGCTATTCTCCTAAACTAGGGGCTCTATTGTTTTTATTAAACACATTCAGCCTTATTTAGTAAACATATTTGTAGCACTTGAAATGTCAGGCTAATTTTTTTAATGAATTTATTTTAATTTATCAACAATTACTTCCACAAGCTTTTGAGTTTTAAATTTTTCTCCCTCTCCCTCCCCACTTCCCTCCCCAAGACAATGTGCAATCTGATATAGGCTATACATATACACTCCTATTAAACATATTTTCACATTAGTGATGTTGTAATGAAGAATTAGAACCAATAGGAGGAACCACAAGAAAGAGAAAACAAAACAATGCAAAACAGAAGAAGAAAATAGCAAATAGTATGCTTCAGTCTGCATTCAAACTCCATAGTTCTTTCTCTGGATGTGGGTAGCATTTTCCATCATGAGATCTTTAGAGATGTCTTAGATCCTTGCATTGCTGAGAAGGGTTAAGTCTATCAACGTTAGTCATCACACAACAAGGCTGTTACTGTGTACAACATTCTCCTGGTTCTGCTCACTTCATTCAGCATCAGTCCAACAAGTCTTTCCAGGTTTTCCTGAAGTCTGCCTGCTCATCATTTCTTATAGCACAACAGTATTCCATTACATTCATATACCACAATTTATTCAGCCATTCCCCAATTGATGGACATCCCCTCAATTTCCAATTCTTTGTCACCTCAAAAAGAGCTGCTATAAATGTTTTTGTACATGTGGGTCCTTTTCCCATTTGTATGATCTCTTTGGGATATATCCCTAGAAGGGCTATTGCTGGGTCAAAGGGTATGCACGTTTTTATAGCCCTTTGGGCATAGTTCCAAATTGTTCTCTAAAATGGTCGGATCATTTCACAACTCCACCAACAATGCATGAGTGTTCCAATTTTTCCACATCTCCTCCAACATTTATCATTTTCCTATTTTGTCATGTTGGTCAATCTGATAGGTGTGATGTGGTACCTCAGAGTTGTTTTGATTTACATTTCTCTAATCAATAGTGATTTAGAGCATTTTTTCATGTGACTATAGATGTCTTTAATTTCTTCATCTGAGAACTTCCCTTTTTAGAGCTAAAAGAGATTCTAGGTATCATTCAGGACATTCCTCTCATTTTACTGCTTAGGTTAAATGACTTACCCAAAGTCACATCAGGAGAATGATAAAACTGGAAATCTTAACAGACATGCAAGTACAGAGTACAAAATCCAGACAATCTAAGGTAATGACAAAGGGAATAGAACCTATTGGTTCTACAAAGTAGAGTCAAAGTGAATACCAAAGCAGGCTGTCAAAACTCCAGGGAGCATTCTGACTGAAGAGTTACTGATAAACTGCCTATAAGCTTCTGTTGACATATTCTGAGGCAGTTCAGGCCTACCTGCTTAATTCCACCCAGCTAGTTCCTAAAAACTTAAAGTGACCTTGCTGAAATCTGAGCAGAAATTCTCACAACCTGAGTTTGAGGACAGAATTATATGTGTCCTCAGAATGATAGGAAAATAAAAGATCTAGACTTCTGAGAGGATTCGTGAGGATCAAAGACCCAGGGTAGGGCTCAGTGGTTGGTTACTCATTGGGTCTCATCATTATTGATACTATACTCCCCAGAGATGTGATCAGGAACTCTGGCTATAGGCACCGTGACAATTACCTAAGTGTGCCTAAGGATTTCAGTTTCTTTAAATCTTGCTTACAAATGTTTGTTTTTCAATGCAGCAGTTGTGAAATGCTCATACTTAGTGAAAAAAGAGGTCTAATTATATAATAGAATTTAAACTTGAAAGAGACTGTGATGATCTAGTTTAACTTCTTCATTGAAAAATTTATTCAAATTTTCATTTATAATTCATTTTACATTCATTTACAAGTGAATTTTCACCTAGCAACACAAAAAAATAGTAGCTGAGCCATAATTAGAATACCAATTTCCTGACTCCTGGTCTATTGCCATTTCCTACTATACCAGCATAGAAAAATCATAATTGATTGGTAAGGAAATGTGGCATAGCAGAAGTCAGGAGACCTGAGTTCTAGTTGTGATTCTTCCACTAACTAGTTGTGAAATCTTAAGCAAATCTTTAAGCCTTTCTGAGCCTCAGTTTTCTCAGTTATGAAATGAGGCAGTTGGTTCCAATACAATGGTTCCTAATGTTCTATACAACTCTAAAATTTTATGAATGTGTTTTTCAGTTAACCATACTTAGTAGAATGCCTAGCTAGTCAGACCACAAATCCATGGCTTAGCTACTGCTCTGAATCTGGTAGCATTTTATTCTGAATGAAGATCATATATCTAGAAGAAAATAAATAGCCACATAGATGGTAGCCAGATCTAAAAAGCTGTAACAAATGCTATAGCGTACTCTATATAAGCACTGGGGCAGCTAGGTGACACAGTGGATAGAGTGCCGGACCTGGAGTCAGGAAGACTCATCTTCCTGAGTTTAAAGCTGGCCTTAGACACTCATTAGCTGTTTGACTCTGGGCAAGTCCTTTAACCTGTTTGCCCCAGTTTCCTCATCTGTAAAATGATCTGGAGAAGAAAATGGCAAACCACTTCAGTATCTCTGCCAAGAAAACCCCAAATGGGGTCACAAAGAGTTGGCCACAATTGAAAATAAATGAACAACTATAGGCATGATAATAAAATAGTAAATAATACCTCGTGTTTGATCAATGATTTACAATTTTCAAAATGTAATGTACATTATCTCATTTGACTTTTCCCCAAAACTTTATGAGACATGAAAGGGAGGTATTATTATCCCCATTATATAGATGAGGAAACTGAAGCTCATAGAGTGATCAAAGAATTGCCCAAAGTTACATAGTGAGTGAGCCAGGACTAAAACCCAAGTCTTCTGACTCCAAAGCTACTACTAATTCCATTATACCATGTTGCTATGTAAGGCATCATAGTAGATACAAGGGGGAAAAATCTAAGGCATAGTACCTGCCCTCAAGGAACTTACAATCTAGTTGGGGGTATCAAAATTTGCATGCATGAAACAATTGAGGAGATAATAAGAAACCATGTGTATTCTATTATAGCAGCCAAAAGGTTAAGTTGACCAGAAAGTCTGGGGTGGGCAGGCTGGCATAGAAAAGAACCAGGTCAAACCTATACAATGGAGAAGGCTCCTCCTTGTTCTCTCCTCACCCCATTAGCAAGAATCCTGGAAGTAAGGAAGATAGGAAATTAGGACTGGTGCCAGGAGATTTTTCCCTAAAGGAAAAAACAATAACATTGCTGACCAAAAGTAACCCTAAGTCCTACTGTACTGTTCATTAAGGGTCAGAGTAGAGGGAGAGGATTGGGAGTCTGAAGTCCCTTCATCTTCCACCCTGCCCTGTCCATCGTCTTCACACAGTGGACAATGGAAGAGTACAAGGAAATAGATAAAAGTGGAATATTCTAATATATTGTAGGGATAGGGTCTGAACCTGTGACTTTATTGGTATAAGGTTGTCAGCTCTGCAACTTACAAGCTAGAAGATTTGCCCAGACCACTAAGATTGAATGATTTCCCAAGGTCATACAACTAGTATCTATCAGAGGTAGGATTTGAACCCTTGAAACCTTCTTTCATTCTCTCTCTCTTTCTTTCTTCCTTTCCTTCTTTCTTTCTTTCTTTCTTCCTTCCTTCTATCCTTTCTCTTTCTTTCCTTTCTTCTTCCTTTCTTCTCTCTCTCTCTCTCTCCACATATAATAAGTGTGTATTTGCAAGCATGCTATATACACACACACATACACATATATATATGCAGTAGTTGTTGTTGCAAATGTGTACAAATATAAATATATGACATAGTTATATAGTTATAGGGTTAGCATAGGGAAGCATAGTGGGTGGAATGCCAGATTTGGGTTGGGAAGACCTGGATTCAAGTTCCACCTTGGATACATACAAACTGTGTGATCCTGGGCAACTTTACAACCCTAAGACCATAAGTGGCAGATCCATTCTGATAGAGAGACTTGCTTCCCTGGGAAATTGCAGGTTTGAGAAAAAAAACTGATGAGATCAGTTTTGTATTTGTATGTATACATGTGAGTGTGTAATGTGTGTATATATACCCTGTGTATATGCATACATGATAGATGTGTGTTCACACATACATGCCTGGCCTAATTCTGAACTTTGTACAGAGCAGGGCTGCCCACTACTATTTATTAGTTAGCCGTAACCAGGATGCCAGGCATTTCAGGATCAAGACTGGTAATAGCAACTGCGCTGAGGTTTGGGATTCTGGTTTGGTTTACAATGGCGCAAGTGGATGGGGGTGGTGAGCCCTATGATGACGTCTGTGGCATTACTGAGTTGTGTCTTGGAGCTAAAGGTTGTTTCCACAAAGGGTAAAAGGAAGAGACACCTGCTGCTGCTCCTGGCATTCCTGGCAGAAGCTGGGTTCCTCAGTCAGGCAAGCATGTAGAGAAGTCGCAAGGAGAGTCATGGATTTCGTCACTGGCACACTGACATAAATTGGAGTGGGGATTGAATGTCCCTGGCCGCCTATTGGCTTGGGTGGTCTCCTCTCACTGGAAGCATCTGAAACTGGTTTCAAGAGCCAAACAACCATGTCTGAGTCTAAGAAAGGCCTCTGGGGTCTGCCAGATGATCTTAAGCCGCCCACAAAGGATTGAGCCCTTTACAAAGAGGAAGAAAGGGCTGTATTCACTCCCTGTGGCATAAACATTCTGGAAAAGCATTTTGGAGGTTAGTTTGGCTCACCCTCTGCTCTTTGTTGCACTTGTTTTCAGACAGGATGAATGAGACGCAGGGGATGGATAGCCTGGTAAGTGACCGTCAGAAGAAAAAATAAACAATATTTGTGTATTGTTTTATTTCCCCCAGCCATTCTTTGAATATTCTGCTTAAGTACACAACCAAACAACAAATGCCCAAATGAAACTGAATGTTTTTGTGAAGGGCACTTCAGCTTTGCATATATTAAACCAAGTTACCGAATGAAACAAAACTGGGAAAGAGTATTACTTACTGCTTGGCTATGGGCAAGTCACCCAATCTCTGTTCCTGGAATCTGATAGACTGAGCAAACGTTTGGCTGAAGAGCCTGGGCCAGGGGATTTGTTTTCTAAATGAGACTTCTGAGTCAAAGAGTAGTCCTGAACCTTCCTGAGCATCAAGAGGGAGGTTGGGCTGGAGCAAAAAACTGAGATTCCTTACAGACCCCCTTAAGGAGGGTCCCTGAAATTTCACAGCAGCCTCATTTCCAGGGTGACGAGCCAAGAGGTAAAATGTGGAGAATTGCACCTGGATGGGCATCTCCAAATATTAAATTCTTGCCAAATGACTGAACTTTTTAAAAGAAGCTCTAGTCCATCCAGATTTAGAGACAAAACTTTCATTACTCTATGATTTAGCGGCAAACTGATCATAGAGGTAGGGGCTAACAATGAGCAGGATTTTCTAGCAACTCAGGAATGACAAAGAACAGCTGCTTCCTCCTCCATGAAAGAACATCCTGGTTCTATTTCTAGCTCTGTCATTAAGCAGCTATGCGACCCTGAGCAAACAGCCTCACCTCCCTAGGACTCAGTTTCCTCTTCTGAAAAATGAAGGGGTTCGATCAAACGATTACTAAGGTCCCTTCCAACTCAAAACTTGGGCATCTTGTCTTCTCAGATTGTCATCATTCTGGATAGTAAGTAGCCTCAGAGACACACACCACACACACACACACACACACACACACACACACACACACACACACGTACAGTTTTACTAGCAAGTTCAGCAAAAAATCTGCCTTATTCATAATGGTTAGAACACCAAGCTGGACTGAAAGCTACAAACAAACTCTTCTCCTCTCCTCTTTGTTTTCCCAAAGCATTCAGTCTGATGATCCACCCTGGCAGAAACAAAGTGGAAGAAAAATGTCTGTTTTTCATACTGTGATAAACTATTGAATGGACAGCCCACAGAGTTGGTCTATTAGTAAATATACTTCGGGCAGACATTTCAGATGACCAGTGAGTTAGTCTCAGAATTGGGCAGGAAGACCCTATGAAATTACATAGTACTTGTAATGACGCCAAGCTAAGTTATGATATATGAATGTAATGGAATACTATTGTGCTGTAAGAAATGATAAAAGGGATGATTTCAGAAAAACCTGGGGATACTTGTATGAACTGATGCAAAGTGAAGTGAGCAGTTTATACAATGACACCAAGCTTCTATTTCAAACAAAAACTTATCTTTATAACATCAGTATTCTTCAGGTAAGGTAATCACAGAATACCAAAATCTTTTTAAAATTTTAAATAATTTAAAGAGCAATGGAGACCTTCATGGAGAATTCTATGATTAGCAAAAGAAGTGAACGGGCCATGTGGTAACAGCAAAAGATAATAGGTAATTATCCTAAATATCCCATTTGTGTCTATTCAATGTCAAGAGAACCTTCCCTCTTCATGTTGATTGGGTTCCCTTTAAAGGATTATGGGATGAAATGGATTAAAGTTGAACAGAATGAAAAGGCAGAATTGAATTCAGGGATCTGAATTCCTGAAGGGGATACCCACATTGATGAAATCACATGTCCGTCAAAGCCTCAAAGTACGATCACAAATGTGGAGTCAAAGGCCATCTGGCTCAATGGATAGAATGATGGACCTGGAGTCAGAAAGATCTGAGTTCAAATCAACCTCAGATTCTTACTAGCTTTGTGATTCTAGGCAAATCATTTAAACTCTATTTGCCTTAATTTTTGCATCTATAAAATAGGGATAATAACACTTACCTCCCAGGGTTGTTGTGATGATCATTTCTAAAGCACTTAGTACATAGTAGGTACTATATAAATGTTATCATTATTATCATTATTATTATTATCTCACCCAACCTTATATTCTACAGACAAGGAAACTGAAGAGTTTGGGAGAGTAAGTGATTTAACCAAGGTCACATAGCTTACTTACTAAGTGACCTTGGGCAAATCATTTAACCCATTTGAGACTCAGTTCTTTCATATGCAAACTGAGGTGATTGAACTAGATGTTCTCTATGGTTCTTCATAGCTTTAAAATGGGAAGATTCTACATTTCAATCTATTTTTTCCCCCAAAAGATTACAAATTCTAGGAAATGTTGACTTTTGGTGAAATCTCCCTTGAGTTACTTCCCCACAAAATGAATGTTCTTGTTGAAGCTTGACTGAAAATTTCACAGATGACAAGCTAGCCATTTGTTTGGTTATTAGGAAACCAAAGTAAAACCTCGTCAACCCTTGAAGTGATACACACACATCTTCAAAAATATTTACAATGGCAAGAAGTGAGCATCCACATTCTTTTGCAGCACAAGTTATGCCGTGATAGCAATTCAAGAACTTCGGAAGTTTGCATGAATTTTGGAGAGACTTTTAAGGTGTTTGGGGGTGGGAAGCAGTATGTAAGGGGCTTGAAAAGAAACACACAGTCTGCAGAATATTCTTGGGCCCTGGGGACTGGAGTGACCAGGGTCAGAACATCCAGTGTATTTAGGCATTGATTGATGGTCAGAGGGTGGCAACAGGCAGTTTTCTAAAAGAAAAACAAATGTTTTCCCTTCACATCATTTCTCCCAGTCATTGTTTCCTTTTTAGAATAGGAAAAACAACCAGAAGATCAGCGTAGGCTTTGTCTTGAACAGGGCAAAGGGTACAATTGGGAATGAAGGAAGGGGTAGCTGATCAAAATACATTTCTCCACCCATCCGGGAGATTCTTACCTTCCCTCCCTTCTTTTTCTGTGTGGCATTTGCCCAAACCTACCAGATTTACAGATGGAATACGGAACCTTATTACTTCCTTCTAGGTGGTGTGATGGATGGAGTACAGGGCCTGTAGTCAGGAAGATTCATCTTCCTATATTCAAATGTGACCTCAGACAGTTACTAGCTGTGTGACCCTGGGCAAGTCAGTGAACCCTGTTTGTCTCATTTTCCTCATCTGTAAAATGAGCTAGAGAAGGAAATAACAAAACACTTCAGTGTCTTCATCTAGAAAACCCCAAATGGAGTCATGAGGAATCAGACATGACTGAACAGTTAAACAGCAACTATAGATGTAATTCCAGGAAGTGACACAGAATTTCAATCAGTTCAATTTAATAAGCAATTATTAAATACCTACTATGTGCAAAGCACTGTGCTCTGGCCCTGGGACTACAAAGACAAAAAATAGTGCCTATCCTCAAGAAACCTTGTGCTTCATTCTTAGATGTAAGTGCCAAGCAGGAAGAATCCCAAGTGTGGGTAAATAAGAGAAATAGGAGTAACACATACTTCCATATACAAACATGCTTTGAAACAGGGCCTCTTAAACTAAAACCTTCTTTTAAAAAATAAACTTATTTTAGAGTAAACTTAATTAAAGTAAACTTATTTCTAAAAAAAATTTTAATAATTGGATGTCAACATAATTGGTTTCCTTTGTTATCCCATTTATTTTATTTTGTTCACTTAAAAACATTCTGAGAAGGGGATATATAGACTTCACCAGATTGCCAAAGGGGTCCATGGTATAGAAAAGATTAATAACCACTACTTTAAAATGAAAAATAATAGTAGAGAAGTATCATAGTGGAATTGTTAGAGAGTCAACCTCAGAGTCAGAAAGACTTAGGGTCAAGTCCCCTTCTCACCCCCTGCCCCTCAACCCCTCCACACATGGCTGTGTGACCTTGGGCAATTCAATTAACCTTCCTGTGCCTGGGACAACTCTTTCAGATACTAAGTTGCAGAACTTCCTGCGTGTTTGAGACAATTTCCTCAATGGATGTTCCTTATCCTGATGAAATCAAAGTTTCAGAGACATTAAAAAAACAACAATAACCAATAATAGTATGAATTAATGAACTACTCACTGTGGGAGATGGATAAACAAATAAACATAAGGGACAATATGCAAAAAAAAAATGTGAAACACCAAGGTACAACTGAGTATCTTTCTGACTAAAACTTAACTGTTATCAATTCCTTTCTACTTTCAAGAAAACATTGACTTTTCTCTTACTCATAGGGCAATCAGACATTGAAAACCTGAGTGCCTGCCAATTTGGCTTTCCAGCAATCCACCTGTAGCTTGGGCATTAAAAGCTTTTACAACATTTTCTTCTGATACCTATGTTGGCCAAGTAGCTGTTATCTAATCTTAGTTAGAAGATTATTTTGACAACTCAAGGAGAACCATCTGTGCCTAGAGACAGATATTTCCTTAGAGATTAATACAGTGATAGAAGATAAACAGGTGCAATTAATTTAGAGGACACTTGGAAGAATAGACTGGCTTCATTGGGGCTGGATATTAAAAAAAAATTCTCTTGGCCACAGAAAACTGGAAACATAGCAATTTTGTTGTGAAGTTGGGCAAAGGTCACCAGCCCTTTTTGTCTTTTTTTTGGTTTTTTTTGTCCAAGTCCAGTCCCTGTGATTTTCATGGAATATGAGGGGCATGATGGAAGAGTTGAGAAGGGTCTCCTTGCCAGAACTGCACCTAGCTCCTTTGTAATTTTGCTTAGTGAAGCCCCCTAAAATAATTTTCCTGGATCAAGGATAATGTGGGAATTAACAAGAAGTTTTCTGACCATAACTCAGATAAAAGTTAGATTGAAAGAGCCCAAAAAGATAGGTGAGAGGGCAGTTAAATAAGCATGTTTAAAATATATCTAAAAACCTCTTTTTTATTTTTATTTATTTTTAACATTCTTTTCTTTTAAAAATTTGAGTTCCAGATTCTCTCCTTCCCTCCCACTCCTTCTCCACTCACTGAAAAGACAAACAATATATCAATAATAAATGTGAAATCATGCAAAACATATTTCCATGTTGGTCATACCACCAAAAAAAAGGAGGAAGAAGAAGAAGAGGAAGAAGAAGGAGGAGGAGGAGGAGGAGAAGGAGGGGAAGGAGGGTGGGGGGGAGGAGAGGAGGAAGGGAAGGAGGGGGAGGGGGGAGGAAGGAAGGAAGGAAGGAAGGAAAGAAGGATGGAAGGAAGGAAGAAACAAAGTATATTCAATTTGCACCCAGCTCATTGGATCATTGTATTGTTCAGAATAGCCAAGCTTTTTTTTTTAAACTGATCATCATTACAACATTGCTGTTACTGTGCACAGTGATCTGGTTCTTCTCACTTCACTTTGCATCAGTTCATATAGGTCTTGCCATGTTTTTTTCTGAAACCACCCTCTTCGTCTTTTCTTATAGCACAATAATTCTCCTTCACAATTGTATGCCACAATTTGTTCAACCATTCCCCAATTGTTGAGCATCACCTTAATTTCTGATTCTTTGTCAACACAAAAAAAAGCTGCTGTAAATATTTTTATACATATAGGTCCTTTTCTTCTTTCTTTGATCTGGGGATACAGATCTAGTAGTGGTATTGATGAATCAAAGGGTACGCACAGTTTTATGGTCCTTTGGGCATAGTTCCAGACTGTTCTCCAGAATGGTTGGACCAGTTCACTACTCCACCAACAATTCATTAATATACCTATTTTCCCTCATCCCCTCTAGCATTGTCATTTCTCATAGGTGTGGGATGGTATCTCACAGTTGTTTTAATTTGCCATTCTCTAATCCATAGTAATTTAGAACATTTTTTCACATGACTACAGATAGCTTTGATTTCGTCTTCTGAAAACTTCCTGGTCATATCCTTTGACCATTTATTCAGTGGGGAAAGGCTCTTATTTTTGTAAATTTGATTTAGCTCTCTAAATGTTTGAGAAATGAGGCCTTTACCAAATAAATTTGCATAAATTTTTTGATATTACTTCATTGTCTATGTCACCTTTTAGCAAAATGTAGTTTCCCTGATTTTCTGTTTCAACTAGGTCTATTTTTGTTTTTGCTTTTTCTGAGATCATGATTGTCATCACTTCAGCTAAAGCATAGACTCTGCTCCAACCCTTCATTTTAAATCTGTACGTGTTTTTCTGTGCCAAGTGTGTCTCTTGGTATATAATATATTGTTGAATTCTGATTTCCAATCCATTCTACTATTTGCTTCCATCCTATGAGTTAGCTCATTCCATTCACGATCACAGTTATGATCATTAATTGTGCATTTTGCTCCACCCCATTTTCCTCTGTTTGTCCTTCTCTCTCTTTTTTCTCTATCTCTCCTCAAAAGCCTGTCTTGTTTTTAACCACTTCCTCCCTCAATCCACTTTCCCCATTATAACTCCCCCTTCCATATCTCTTACTCCCTTCATCTCGTATCTCCCTATACCCAACTGAGTGTGCATATATGTTCTTCCCTCTTTGAACCAATTCTGATGAGAGCAAAGTTCAAGCATTGCCCACCCCTCCCATTTCCTCTTCCACTATAAAGGTTCTTTCATGCCTTTATGTAAGAAAATTTGCCCCATTCCACCTCTCCCTTCCCCTTTCTCCCAGTGCCTCCCTCTTTCCCATCCCTACATTTTTTTGAGATTATCATAATACGATCAACTCACACTCATGTCTCTTGTCTATGCATACTCCTTCTATTTGCTCTAATAACGATAACGTTTTTAGGAGTTGCGTGTATCATCTTCCTGTATGGGAGCGTAAACAGTTTAACTTCATTGAGTCCCTTATGATTACTCTTTCATTTTTACCTTTTTATGCTTCTCTTGAGTCTTCTGTTTGAATGTCAAATTTTCTATTCAGTTCTGGTCTTTTCATCAGGAATGCTTGAAAACCCTCTATTTCATTAAATGTCTATTTTTTCCCCAGAGGGATTATACTCAGTTTTGCTGGGTAGGTTATTCTTGGTTGTAATCCTACCTCTTTTGCCCTCCAGAATATCATATTCTAAGCCTTCCTCTGTTCCTTTAATGTGGAAACTGCTAAATCTTGTGTGATCTTGACTGTGACTCCATGGCACTTGAATAGTTTCTTTCTGGCTGTTTATAATATTTTCTCCTTGACCTGGGATCTCTGGAATTTGGCTATAATATTCCTGGAAGTTTTCATTTTGAGATCTCTTTCAAGAGTTGATCAGTGGATTCTTCCAATTTCCATTTTATCTTCTGGATCTAAGATATAAGGGCAGTTTTTCTTTATAATTTTTTGAACTATGGTGTCTAGGCTCTTTTTTTGATCATGGCTTTCAGGTAGTCCAATAATTCTTAAATTATCTCTCCTTGATCTTTTCTTCCAGATTAGTTGTTTTTCCAATGAGATATTTCACATTTTCTTCTAATTTTTCGTTCTTTTGACTTTTGTATTGTTTCTTGATGTCTCATGGGATCATTAGCTTCCACTTGTCTAAGTCTGCTTTTTAAGGAATTATTTTCTTCAATGAGCTTTTGTACCTCCTTTTCCATTTGGCCTATTCTGCTTTTAAATGAGTTCTTTTCTTCAGTGAAATTTGTATATCAGGGCAGCTAGATTTGCAGTGGATAGAACATTGGCCCTGGAGTCAGAGGGAACTGATTTCAAATCTAGCCTCAAACATTTACTAGCTCTGTGATACTGGGTAAATTCTTTAACCCTGATTGCCTCAAAAAAAAAAAAAGGAAAGAAAAGAAAAGAAATTTATACTTCTTTTGTCATTAGGCCAATTCTGTTTTTTAAGGTGTTACTGTCTTAAGGATTTTTTTGTGTGTGCACCTCTTTTACCAAGTTGTTAAATTCTCTTTTAATATTTTTTTTTTTGCAGTGCTCTCATTTCTTTCCCTAACTTTTCCTCTTCCACCCTTATCTCTTTCTTTAACTCTTCCAGGATTTCTTGCTGGTCTTGGGTTCAATTAGCATTTTTATTTTTTTTAATTAATTTATTTTGATTTATCAATAATCACTTCCATATGCTTTTGAGTTTAAAATTTTTCTCCCCCTTCCTCCCCACCACTCTCCCCAAGATGGCACACAATCCGATATAGGCTATACATTTACATTCATATTAAACATATTTTCACATTAGTGATGTTGTAAGTAGAAATTAAAACCAATAGGAGGAACCATCAGAAAGAGGAAATAAAACTCAACAGAAGAGAAAAAAATAACAATTCGGCTTCCATAGTTCTTTCTTTGGGTGTGGATAGTATTTTCCATCACAAGGCCTCTGGAGATGTCTTAGATCCTTGTATTGCCAGGAAGGGTTAAGTTTATCAATATTAGTCATCACACAATGTGGCTGTTATTGTGTACAATGTTCTTCTCTTGGTTCTGCTCACTTCACTCAGCATCAGACCATATAGGTCTTTCCAGGTTTTTCTGAACTCAGACTCTTCATCATTTCTTATAGCACAAGAGTATTCCATCACATCCATATACCACAGCTTGCTTAGTCATTCCCCAATTGATGGGCATCCTCTCCAATTCTTTGCCACTGCAAAAAGAGCTGCTATGAATATTTTTGTACATGTAGGTCCTTTTCCCATTTGTGTGATCTCTTTGGGATATAGCCCTAGAAGTGCTATTGCTGGGTCAAAGGGTATGCACATTTTTATAGCCCTTTGGGCTCAATTAGCTTTTTTCTTTGAGGCTTTGCTTTAAGAGCTAATTTTAAGAGCTAATCCTGAAAGTCTGCAAGTTTTCAGTGCTTCCAACATGGTACTATCCTCAGAGAGGTGTGGTCACTGCTTTCCTGCTCTGCAGTCTGTTTTTTACCCAGGAAGTGTCCCTGCTCCACCGCAGCCACAAGCACTAGTGCTCTTCTTGGCCCTGGAACTGTGACCACGACCCCTGCTCTCTTGTGATCAATCACAAGCATTCCTCTCCATCCTGAAATTGCAAGCTTAAAGCTGTCCATGGGCAATAGATTGGCCAGTCAGCACCGGTTACAGCCAGTACCAGCAAAGAGTCCCCAGTAATCTTAACACATTGGTTAATCGTTGAGGATATATAGACCAAGTCCTTGCCCTCAGGAAGCTTACATTCTAGCAGAAGAGATGCAGCATATACACTAATAAGCATAATACAAGGGAAATTGAGGAAAGAGAGATTATTAAGAAGAAAGAAGATCCATCATTCCTGGATTCAGAAAGCACTGGAGCTAAGTGGTTGGAGAGATAGAAAGTTTAGAGAAGACATGATGGTCCCTGCACTCACAGTGCTTAATGCTTGACCTGTGTGACCTTAGGCAAGGCCTCAATTTATCTGTAAAATGAGGTGGTTGTAGTAAATGTTCTATGAGGCCCCTTCTAGGTCTATGAATCTATGGACATGACACAAATACAAATATGTCAACATGGTTGTGATAGGCCAGACATGCATGCAAGGGCCAGTCAGGCCGGTACCTCAGGTTCAATATTGGAAAGGAATGAGATACTCGTGGAAGATTTAGCAGTTAAAGAAAGAAGTTCACTTATCTATATGATAGGTAGGACGTTCAGAGCAGAGATAGCCTTGATTCACTTGAGCATCACTTTTCTATCCTAGGGTGGATTAGGACTCTGGTTTCCAGCCAGATGTGTCAGGGCCCAGCTGGAGCTCCTCATGGCTTTTTGGTACTCTACCAATCAAGATGCTATGTCAACACTCTGAGCCTTTAGTGCCTGAGCCAATTAAGTCTCAAAGACAGTTTCAATTCCTTTTAAGGAAAGCTACCAGGCCAAAAAACCTGGTGAGGGTGAGGGACTGTCATAGATATTCCTTCTTACTATGACATTGAAGACTATTTTGTAATACGGGAATTATCTCTACTGATGCAGATTGTAAGTTGCATATAAATTGGGGTTTTAGAAACTTACATGAAGTTCAAAGAGGTTAAGGAATTTGCCCATGGTCACACAGGTAATATATAAAGTTGGATATGAACGCAGGGCTATCTGATTCCAACTCTGGAACTCTGGCCGTTACAACACTTCAAGGCTGCCTCTCCATTCACAAGTAACTAGAAGACAAAATAACATGATAAGTACATTGTTGTTGTTCAGTCATTTCATCCGTGTCTGACTCTTTGTGATCCCATTTGGGGTTTTCTCGGCAAAGATTCTGGAGTGGTTTGCCCCATTACAGAGGTACAAACATTATATGAATGGCATAACTGACCAGGGGGGTAGAAACCATGGCCATCTTCTTTGAAGAGGTTCTATTTGATTTGGGTTTTAAAGGATGAGTAGGAATTCAGTAAAGAAGAGAAAAAGGAGAATATGGAGTTTTACTAATTCCAACTCTTTATTATTGATTTAACTTTGCTGTTTCCCATCAGTAAGTGAAAGTTATTAAGAATAAACTGAAAGTCCTATACTTATATTTTAAAAAAATCAAGATTTTATAAATACAAGATGGCAGAGATGGGGGTAAAATGCTACTATTTACAAAAAAGAATCAGGAGTTCTAGTTGTCCTCAAGTTCAATATGAGTTGGCACCGCAATATGACAATTATATTAAGAGAGGAATAATTTTCAGGGAGAGGTCGTAATCCCATTGTAATCTGTCCTAGTCAGGCTACATCTGGGATATTGTGTTTAGTTCTGGATACCCCATTTTCAGGAAGGACAATGGATGAAGCAGATTCAGAGAAGGGAAACTAAAAATGTGAAGGAGCCCCATAAGATCATGAGATATAAGGACTGGTTGATTGAACTGGGGGAATGATTAACATGGAAAAGAGAAGGAATATGATAACTATCTTAAAATATTTTAAGCATCGTCACTTTGAAGAGAGATCAGACTTGTTCTGTTTGATTCAACTGAACATATAGAAGAAATTCCTAGCAATTAGAGCTATTCCAATGTGGAATGGGTTGCCTTAGGAGGTCTTTAAGTAAAGACTTTTGGTCATTTGTTAGATACATTGGTAGGAGGTCTTTTTTTCAAGTATAAGATAGTACTTCTTTTTGATTGGGACAATTTTGTTGGCCAAAAGGAGAAGAATCAGAGATAGCTATGTGAGCAATTCTGAAAAAGTAAGTCACTCACTAAAGTAAAGATGACCAAAGTATCCTGTTTCCAATGATCTAATTTACATATTATGGACATGAAGACTTTAAGACTGAGACTGATTCACTACAACTTCTTGGTTACCATAAAACAATTGTATGTTGCCTACTGGTGCCTTGGCTAACAGAAACAGAGATTTTGACTTCTCAGTGTAAGATAAAGTTGAGTCATTTCACCCAAGAGACTCTGTTTTAAAGAAAAAGGACTGGTCAAGATCAAATCTCCAAGGGGCAAGACCAGACCTTCAAGTGGATCTGAGAAGAATCCTGAGCACTGGGTCACAAAAAGACCTCAAAGTCTTCACTACCATTTGCATCTTAGAATTGTGAATTGGAGAGGCATTTAGGTGGCACAGTGGATAGAGCACCAGCCCTAGAGTCAAGAGGACCCAAGTTCAAATCTGGCCTCAGACCAAACACTTGACACTTACTAGCTGTGTGACCCTGAGCTAGTCACTTAACCCCAGTTGCCTAAAAATTTTTAAAAAAAATTGTGAATTGGAGCAAAAGTTTTGCTAATGGGCAGAGCTGATTAGAGGAGAAAAGTTTTATCTCTCCCTTCCTCTACTATGCCATCATCTATTGCCTCAAAGTTGGAAACCCCTCAAAGCACTGCCAAAGAAGCAGATCTGAGAAAGCTCTGCAGTCCCTAGGCTGGGGAACTGTTTTACTGAAAGAGCTTACTATTGTCTTGGCCACTTGAAAGAGGAATGACATTTGGCAGGCAGCAGAAAAGCAGTCTTGCTTAGTGGGAGAATGGACAGCCCCAGAAGAGAAGTGTCCTTCTCCATCTCAACCCCTGTTCCCTTCAAAAATTACAATCACCCACATCTTCAACTTCCTCAAGTCCTATTTCCTCAGTCTCCAATCTACCTCAACTCCATGCAGGAGTAATTATCCCTAGATACAACTATGCATGTTCTTAGTTATGACACTGTTGATACTTGGATTAGGAGTAGCTCATTGAAGGATGCAAGTGTCTTGACAAGCAAATTCATAGGTATTGTTGTATAATGATTCATTTCAGAATTTTCTAACATAAATATCTGATATTAATAAGACATCTTAATGTGAGTTTAAAATATGTGCATGTGTACTTTAAACAATATCTATATATAATTTAAACACAATAAGCAAAATAAAATAATTTATGGATTGGTTCTCTGTAAAGTAAAATAGTATTCCTCAATTTAAATAAGGATAAAATCATTCTTGCCCTGCTAAAACAATTAAAAAAGTATATCTATTCTGCATATTATCTCATCCTGGTAATGTGTTACAGAGATAGATATAGACGTGGATATGTCCCTGGTCCATCTAATCAAGTTCCATACCATTAATTTCCTCATGAGATTTGTGTACCTGGAGTTGATTTTCAAATTGATAATACTGAATCATTAGCTGGATCCCTACCTCCCAGAGCCTTGACGATCATTGCATTCCTGTATAGTCTATGGCCTTCCTGAGCCAAATGCTGCCATACTATTTGATATTTTTTTCAATTTTACCTACTCTGGCAAATGGAAAAGCAGAATATCTATTTTCAAAGGATATAATAACATTAATGACAGTGGCAGTATGCTTCTTATGGCTAAGAAGTGTTAAGTCTGGTAGAAGGGCCTCTTCTAACCCTGGAACATTCAATTTTATTAGAACCTATTCTGATGACTTTTACTAGTCTATTTAAAATGACATCATGGCTTGGGTAATAACCCCACTTGATCAAGGACAGCAGTGGAGGAGGTTGTGTGGGAGTGTTTCATTTGGTCCCCCACATTAAAGAATGTTTATCTTTCAAACCAAATCTCATGGCCTTATTCAATGCTATAGAGTCTCCTCTGGCTCTGTGAATAAAATGCTATTCTGAAAACTGGGGAAAGGATCTGTCCCACATGAAAAAGTTAGAGGCTGGAGCCATAAAGTGTCCTCTCCATTCCTCCTGGAACCAAATCACTGTTGTTGAGTCATAGGGATAAAATGTCGTTGGTTGCCCTCACTACAGGTAGAATTCTTTTGGATAACCAATGGGTGACTGCCGGCAGTTGGGACCAAATATTTGCAGAGGATGCAATTGTACTCTTATTTCCTCAACTCTCCCTCCACAGAGCCATTCAAGTATGTGACAAGGTCTTGTCATTATGGGTGATTCTATTCCTTACCATATCAACTGAGATGAGAAAGCAGATCCAGACTGAGTCCAGTAGGTCAATAGCTTTATCCCACAAAATATCTGTCTAATAATCTACTGTCACAACTAGAGTCAGTAAATTCACTTCCCCCATTATGGGGAAGATATATAGAGAGAGAGAGGTTCAGTGATGGCTCTTTAAGGGAGATAGAACTATTTCTTACTACTCTTTTTGATTGTTTTATACAGGAAACAAAGGGTATTATTGAAGATCATGCCAGTCTTAAGATAAAAATTTTATACAGAGTAAAATAAAGGCATTTATTGCATCTAGTTTCTACCCAAGTGCTAATTTTGTCTTTTCTCTAAGGTCCAGATCAGTTGTCATATTGATTATCACACTGTGTTGATCCCTAGTTTGAGAGGTAGAAGGCTGAATCTTTCTATTATTATTATTGAATGTAATTATAGTATGTAATTATTGATATAATTCCTGTCAATTATTCCTTCAATATCCTCCTTCTAACTCCTGTAGCTAAATCACTTATCTTCCTTTGCTCGTTTTATGGTAGGGTTATTATTTTGGAATTGTGAAGTCACACATTTCCATAATGGCAGTTTGATATAAACTTAGCAAGGAGTCAGTCAGTCAACTAGAATTTATTAAGTACCTACTATGTGCCAGGCATTGTGCTAAGAAGAGGGTAAGACAGCAAAGAAGAAACTCTTTGGAAAGCTTAGCTGCTTTCCAACATAGTGAATGAACTCTAGAATATGCTGACAGAGTACATTGGTTTGGGAATACATCCTTTCTGTTTTCAAAATTCTTCCTTTGGGAAAGAGAGTTGGGCAAATAGACTCAAGGAAAATTGAATAAATGTGGATCATTTCCCTGCTATCCAAACCAAAACATTTTAAGTACTTCACAAGATTCAGCTAACCCTATATTTTTCATTTTTTCTCTGTCCTGAAGTCTCTGTTCCTTGTGGTTTTGTTCAATACCAGAAACAGGCACACCAGAAATCTCCTGAGAAAAAAAATGTACTTTTGTAACACACAACCACTTTCTGAAGGATCAAGAAGTTAAATGAGAATGAAAGGAGTGTGCAGGTGTGAAGTCAACCTTCAAACCAACTCAGTACAGTAATATGGTTCACACTTCTATAGAATTTGAAGTTCTTTCTTCATGATTACCCTATGAGGTAATTTGTATGTACTACCCTTGTAGGTACAAGTATTATCACCTTTTATTTTGTTGGTGAGGAAATGAGGTTGAGTGAAATGCCAACAGTCACACAGGTAAGTGTCAGGATTTGAAATCAGGTCTTCTTACCCTAAGCCTAGTACTCTTTTCCCTATACCTCGCTGTCTCTCAAATCTCTTTTCTAAAAGAAAGGCTTAAAGTTAATGTCAGTCTCACCAGTTTCACCATCAATGAGATTAAAAATGAGCACAATATAATAAAAATGGCAATTCTACCTAAAGTAATCTACTTATTCAATGCCATCCTGATTAAACCAGCAAACATTATTTTATTGATCTAGAAGAAATAATTTAAAAATTTATTTGGAAGAATAGAAGGTCAAGAATATCAAAGGACTTAAAGAAAAGAAATGTGAACAATGGAGATTTAGCAGCACCAAATCTTAAACTGTACTGTGAGGTGATAATTATCAAAACTATCTGTTACTGGCTAAGAAATAGAATAGTAGATCATTAGACCACTGTAGGTACACAATACGCCATTGTTATTTGTCCCCCAATGACATCACGAGAGTGATGTCTTGATTTGTGCATGAGCTGGATTTCAGTGAGGCAGAGTTGCACAAAGCCATTGACCTCTCTCTTCCAGAGTCATCAAAGTCCAGTGACAGGACAAAAGTCAAGACAACTAGCCATGGCTTAGGATGAAGCGGATGACGTCGGTATCTTTGATGTCTGACCAAGCTCGAAGAGTGCCACAGCGCCTGCTTCAGATGCCTTCGTGGCCATTGGAACTAATTGTTCTCATCCTCATCCTCCCATTCCATCAGGGAAGTCTTCACATGCTTGGGGTAGACTTCCCCCCTAACTCAACAACAGGTTTGAGCCTATCCGTTACCCTCAACCTGGTTTAGTCTGTCTGCCCGTTGGTTTTATCAGGGTATGGCAGCTGCACATACTACAGCTTCTTGGAGTCACAGGTGAGAGTCTGGGTGAGAGGTTGACACCAAACTTGGATGAACAGCCCTAACAAGGGCTCAGCAAGCCCTCATACCAGAGGGGCTAGCCCTCCCTGAGCACCCCATACACCACAGTACAATACATGGTGGTAAATGACTGTAGTAACCTCCTGTTCGAGAAATGCAAAGATAAGAACTCACAATATGGTAAAAATTGCTGGGAAAACTGGAAAACAGTCTGGTAGAAACTAGGTACAGACCAACATCTTACACTGTCTACCAAGATAAGGTCAAAATGGATACATGACCTAGACATAAAGGGAAATCTCACAAATAAATTAGAGGAGCATGGAAAATATTACCTGTCAGATTTATGGATAAGAGAGGAATTCATAAATTATCAAGAGCTAGCACTGTGGGATATAAAATGGATAATTTTAATTATATCAAATTAAAAAGGGTTTGTGTAGATAAAATCGGTGTAGCCAAGATGAGAAGGAAAGCAGAAAATTGGGGGGGGTGTAATTTTTATAGCTGGTTTCTTGGATAAAGTCCTCATATCTCAAACATATAGAAAATTAAGTCAAATTTATAAGGATATGCGAATAAGAATTCGCCAATTGATAAATGGTCAAAGCATATGAACAGATACTTTTTGGAAGAAGAAATCAAAGCTATATATAGTCATATGAAAAAATGCTCTAAATCATTATTGTGGTGGGTAAAATGACAGCTAAAATGGGCAGCTAGGTGGTGCCATAGTGCATAGAGTGCCAGACCTGAAGTCAGGAAGACTCATCTTTCTGAGTTCAAATCTGGCTTCAGATACTTAAGAGATGTATGACCCTGTGCAAGTCATTTAACCCTGTTTGCCTCAGTTTCCTCATCTGTAAAATGAGCTAGAGAAGTAAATGGCAAACCTGTCCAGTATCTTTGCCAAGAAAATCCCAAATGGGGTCAGAAAGAGTCAGATACAACTGAACAACAAAAATAACACTGATTAAGTTTTCTGGGCAAGGTAACAGTTTACTAATAGCGACACATATGACTGTTACTAAAGTGCATCACTCTGGTCACCTCAGCAAATCCAGGCACCCCAATGTAAGGGAAAAGACCATTTTTATTGAGACCTAAAAGAAGGTGGAGTTGGGGTAGTTGGTAAGCCTTACCCTGGGGGAAGTAGGTAGGCCTTCAGGTGTAGTTAATCATGCCCCTCTGACAATTAAGGAATGTTAATTGCTTTATGGGCCTCAATTACCTCTAGGGATCTTGGCTAGAAAATCAGAACCAGTTCAATCAGGATCATCCTGGTTAGCTGTTCCTTTAGGGAGACCAACCACCCCTAATTTTGACAAGGAGAAACCAGGACAGGAGAGCTACCTTTGAGGAAGAGCCCAGCCTAAGCTAGTTCTTTATTCATAAGTAAACAAAGCAGGGGTCCTAGGTCAAACCGGTTAACAAGCAAATGTCCTGAGGGCTAGTTGAAAGCCCTAACACCACTCCCTTTCAACTATGCCTCTTCAGTCAATTCAGTCTGAAACAGATAATTTTTTTTATGGCAGATACTGACAATTCTAAAAATCAATGCAGCATAAATACTAATTACATTATAAAATCAACACAGTAGAAATGAGAGGTAATTTTAATTTTTATCTCTAACATTATTGATTAAAGAAATGCAAATTAAAACAACTCTGAGGTACCATCTCACACCTATCAGATTGTCTAAAATGACAGAAAGGGAAAAAGACAAATGTTGCAGAGGATGTAGAAAAATTAGGACCCTAATACACTGTTGGTGAAATTACGAACTAAAACCATTTTGGAGATCAGTATGGAATTACGCCAGAGTTAGAAAAATGTGTATACCCTTTGACCCAGCAATACTACTATTGGGTCCATTTCCCAAGGTGATCAGAATAAAAAAGAAAGGAACCTGTATGTTCTAAAATATTTATAGCAGCTTTCCTTGTGGTAGCAAAGAATTGGAAATTGAGAGGATGCCTTACCTATTTGGGAATGGTTAAATATGTTGTGGTATATGTTTGTGATGGAATACTCCTGAGCTATAAGAAATGACAAGCAGGTTGATTTTATTTTATTTTATTTTTATATTATGGTAATTTTTATTTATTTTTTTGTTTTCAACATGTACTTCCACAAGATTTTGAGTTCCAAATTTTCACCCCATCTCGCCCCTCCCCCCACCCCAAGATGGCATGCATTCTGAATACCCCTTCCCCTAGTCTGCCTTCCCTTCTATCTCTCCCCTGCCCTTCTCTTATCCCCTTCCCCTTCAATTTTCCTGTAGGGCAGGATGGATTTCTGTACCCCATTTCCTATATTTCTTATTTCCCAGTTGCATGTGAAAACATTTTTTTTAAACGTGTGTTTTTAAAACTTTGGGTTCCAAATTTTCTCCCTTCCTCCCTCCCCACCCACCCTCGTTGATAAGGCAAACAACTAAATATAGGTTATATATGTGCAGTTATGCAAAATACTTCCATAGTAGACATGCTGTGAAAAACTAACCCCATTTCTCTTAATCCTATCCCACCCCCCCATTTATTCTGTTCTTTCTTTTGACCCTGACCCTCCTCAGAAGTACTTGCTTCTGATTACCCCCTTTCCCAATCTGCCCTCCTCTCTATCATCCCCCTACTCCCTTGTCCCCTTCCCCCCCCACCTTTTCCTGTAGGGTAAGACAGATTTCCATACCCAATTGAGTGTGTAT